>NC_134152.1:39142500-39442500 GCF_033958435.1 Carettochelys insculpta
TCACAAGATAAGGTAGAGTCTGACCTATGGGGTTCTTGGATAGAAGACTTCTGAGGGAGGACAAGAATGAAGCAGGGTCCTGCAGATAAAAAAGTCTGTGTGGAAACGGCTGTGTGGCAATACCCATGGGCCAGGAGGCAGCATTAACATCACAGATGGGCAACTTCAGACTTTTGGATGCCTCGCTACACCGATTTTAATGCCCATTTCATGTGGCTGTTAGGAGAGGGGTTGGTTTTATTTTTTGTTATTGGTGTCGAATGTCTAATGCTAATTTTCTTTTTGAAGTGATAAAATGGCAAAGTGATTTTGGCTTTTGCTTTTTTAACTATTATTTCAACTCCCTTGTCATAAATGGCTGCGCTGTGTTTTTGCTCAAACATTGCAGTGCATTTCTGGAGGCACTGAAGGAGTTAAAGGGAAAAAAGCATGTTTGATGCTTGAGAAAGATAGAAAGCAAATGAAATAAATTTCCCAAGTGCTGTATAAATATTCGGCACGCTCAGAATGACAGCTGCTGAAATGGCTCGAGCTAAAATGTTGCTTTCCTGTAACATCTCCACTCAGAAACAAACACACATGCATCCACATACATTATGAGTTAACCTACAAAGTCATACACCTGCAAATTTATTCTGTTCTCTTAGAAATGCTGATAAACATTCTCCAAAACCAAATGCTCCACCAAAGTTTCCCCTTCACCTGATTTCTTTATCTTTTAGCAGTTTCTTTGGTAAGCCACAGTAGCCATGCCAGGGCTGGAAGTTTTTGCTTCATTCCTTTCTCTGGGGCTCCAGAACTTGCCAACAGTCCTGCTCATTTCTACATGTTTATAGAGACTGAGACAGAGACAAGCCAAAAGGACCAGTCAAAGATATGTCCAGCTTTCAAACTCAGTGTAAAACTTCCTGAGATGTGAAAACCTCTGGAAAGTTTCTCTCCTGGAATTCTCCAGGGCAATGGGCCAAGCTTCAGAGCTTGAATTCAACCTGCAGTTCCCCAGAATGCAGAGTAAATGGATTAACCTCTTCTCCGGGTCATTGTGCCTCCTGCTGATGTTGGAGGCTGACACGCTGGAAGACTGTGGGGGAAAAATTCTGGGACTCCAGACTTCTGGTGTGGCTGACGTCAGGAAGTTTTAGGATTTTCAAGGAAAAGCTTGTTCCACTTGGATTTTCTTCAAGAGTTTGCAGACCTATAAAGTTCAAATAACCCTATTCTGCAGTGCTGCATTTTGGGCTAGCCCGGTGCTCGCTGACCTTTTTGAGTCTTTAGCTAGCTGGTCTTTTTTGGCCTTCCTAATTATATTTTTACACTTCACTTGCCAGAGTTTATGCTCCTTTCTATTTTCCTTAATAGGATGTAACATCCACATTTTTACAGATCACTTTTAGCCTCTTACTGCTTCTTTTATTTTGCTGTTCAAAAACCATGGCCCTTTTTTTCCTTTCACTGTATTTTTTAAATTTGGGATATACATTTAAATTAAGCCTCTATTATGGGGTCTTTTAAAAGTTTTCATACCATTTACAGCTATTTCATTTCTGTGAGTGGACCTTTTAATTTCTGTTTAACTAACCTCCTAATTTTTGTGCCGTTTCTCCCTTGCTGAAATGCACAAAGCTCCTTCTCAGCCATGGTGTGTCCCACAATTTTAGGCAGATTGCTTTTCTCAGAGGCTCGCAGCAGCACTCAGTTTAGGCCCTTTCTCTAGGGCACCAGCTTGCTGTTTGTTGTTACTCTCTTCAGTGGCCAGCCTAGGCACCTGCCTCAGCTTGCTCCTCCCAGATACTCTACAGCACCTTCTTTCCTCAGCTCATTGTGTACACTGAGCAAAGAGAAGAGGAGCTCTTTTTAATCCGTCTTAATTAGTTCTTAATTGGCCCCAAGTGTTTGGATTGCTCTGACTCCCTTGCCTCTGAAAACCTCCTAATTGGCTCTAGGCACTTTAATTGGCTTGGTTGCCTTGATTGATTCTGGCAAGGTCCTACTAGTTCCAGAGTGGCCTCTGTTAGTTTGTCTGGGGAACAGGATCCTATTTAACTTGGTGATAATATATTTTCCTTCCACTACTTTCGTGTAGCCTGCTGGCCCGACTCTGTCACAGAAATGAAATGGTACCAGGTCGGGATGCTTTGGTACATGTGATTAAGTTATGATCACTATTACCTTGCAGTTTAGCTCAAGAAGGGTTCTTTCACCTCTGCATTTGGCACTGGGGTGACCACTGCTGGAGGACTGAGTCCAGATCAGGTGTGCACAATTCAAGAAGGTTGTCAATAAATTGGAGATGTTTCAGAGAGGAACCATGAGACTGACTGAACAAACCAGTCACTGGAAAACCTGCCTGATAGTGAAGGGGTTCAGGAGCTCGATCAGAGAGAAAGACTTCATCAGCTTTATGTAGAGGGGGAGAAATATCAAACTATGGCCTCTGCCATAGCAGATGAAGATATAACAAGAGCCAACACACAGCTCTGAAGATAGGAAAACTCAGAAACTATATAAGCTGAAGAACTTCAACAGTAACAGAGAGGGAGCCGTGCTAGTCTACACACTGTCAAAACAAAAAGCAGTCAAGTAGCACTTTAAAGACTAGCAAAATAGTTTATTAGGTGAGCTTTCGTGGGACAGACCCACTTCTTCAGACCATAGCCAGACCAGAACAGACTCAATATTTAAGACACAGAGAATCAAAAACAGTAAGCAAGGAGGACAAATCAGAAAAAGATAATCAAGGTGAGCAAATCAGAGAGTGGAGGGGTGGGGGGGAAGATCAAGAATTAGACTGAGTTAAGTATGCAGACGAGCCCCTATAGTGACTCAGAAAGTTCCCATCACGATTTAAACCATGTGTTAATGTTCCGAATTTGAATATAAATGTCAATTCGTCCGCTTCCCTTTCTACAAAGGAGCGATAATCTCTTTTCAGTAACACACGTACCTTGAGGTCGTTGACAGAATGGCCCATTCCATTAAAATGTTGACTAACTGGTTCGTGGATCTGGAGTGTTTTAATGTCTGTTTTGTGCCCGTTGACCCTTTGTCTAAGGGAGTTAGAAGTCTGTCCAACATACAAAGCATCTGGGCATTGTTGACACATGATGGCATATATGATGTTAGTAGACGAGCATGAGAAAGTGCCCGTGATTCTGTGAGTAACCTGGTTAGGTCCAGTGATGGTATTTCCAGAGAAGATATGTGGACAAAGCTGACAGCGGGCTTTGTTGCAGGGAAAGGTTCCAGGACTGGTGTTCCTGGGGTATAAACTGTGGCTGTTAGTAAGGATCCTCCTCCCAACCTCATGAAGATCCTTACTAACAGCCACAGTTTATACCCCAGGAACACCAGTCCTGGAACCTTTCCCTGCAACAAAGCGCGCTGTCAGCTTTGTCCACATATCTTCTCTGGAAATACCATCACTGGACCTAACCAGGTTACTCACAGAATCACGGGCACTTTCTCATGCTCGTCTACTAACATCATATATGCCATCATGTGTCAACAATGCCCAGATGCTTTGTATGTTGGACAGACTTCTAACTCCCTTAGACAAAGGGTCAACGGGCACAAAACAGACATTAAAACACTCCAGATCCACGAACCAGTTAGTCAACATTTTAATGGAATGGGCCATTCTGTCAACGACCTCAAGGTACGTGTGTTACTGAAAAGAGATTATCGCTCCTTTGTAGAAAGGGAAGCGGACGAATTGACATTTATATTCAAATTCGGAACATTAACACATGGTTTAAATCGTGATGGGAACTTTCTGAGTCACTATAGGGGCTCGTCTGCATACTTAACTCAGTCTAATTCTTGATCTTGCCCCCCACCCCTCCACTCTCTGATTTGCTCACCTTGATTATCTTTTTCTGATTTGTCCTCCTTGCTTACTGTTTTTGATTCTCTGTGTCTTAAATATTGAGTCTGTTCTGGTCTGGCTATGGTCTGAAGAAGTGGGTCTGTCCCACGAAAGCTCACCTAATAAACTATTTTGCTAGTCTTTAAAGAACTTTAACAGTGTGGGTAATTAATTAACCCTGGGAACCTGGTGATGGAGTCTCTGTCCCGGGTTTAAATCAAGCTAAGTTTGGAAAAAAGAGGATTAAGTGGGGACATGATAGTGGTTTTCAGGTATCTAAAAGGGTGTCATAAGGAGGAGGGAGAAAACTTGTTTATCTTGGCCTCTGAGGTTAGAACAAGAGGCAATGGGCCTAAACTGCAGCAAGGGAGGTTTAGGCTGGACATTAGGAAAAAGTTCCTAACTGTCAGGGTGGTCAAACACTGGAATAAATTGCCAAGGGAGGCTGTGGAATCTCCATCGCTGGAGATATTTAAGAACAGGTTAGATAAATGTCTACCAGGGATAGTCTAGACAGTACTTGGTCCTGCCATTGGGGCAGGGGGCTGGACTCGATGACCTCTCAAGGTCCCTTCCAGTCGTAGCAGTCTATGATTCTATGAATCTATGGTTTGGTTTTCTAGAAAAACTGCTGTCGTTCAGCAAGTTTCTGGCCTGTGCCCTTCGAGGTCAGAGACACTGGTCCCTTCTTGTCTTGGAATTGCTGAATCTCTGCTGGGAAGAGCTGCAGGGCAAAGATTGCTACAGTCCACTCCCAAGAAGGTGGTGGCTTTCCAAGAGAAGGATTTTCAGGGTGCATTGTGAGGCTTTCCTAGAGAAACCTGGGTAACAGCAATACAGGGATCCTGGACAAGCCTCTCACCTGCATGCCAGATGTCACACCTGGAAGAGGCACTGCTGTTATTCATGCTCCTGTGTTGCCCAGAGGGAGACTGGGCATGAGCATTATACCCATTGTACCAGCCCCAATGACCTGCCCAAGTTCACATAATGATCAGAATCTGAGTCAGGATTTGAACTGGCTGCTGTCCAGCACTCAGGCCACTAGAGATGCTATCACACTCACAGCCTCAAACACAGGAGAAGGCTCTGGTGCTGTTAAAACCTTCCAGACATGGCTGCAACAATATGCGGCACCTGGGGACTCCGGCCTGGCACAGCACCTAAGCACAGCTAAGTTCAAGTACAAGAACCACTTCAAACAACACGGGTATGCCCGGATGAATACATAATTATGGCAAGACAGAATCCAAGTCCCAGAGTAAACAGGGGAAACCAGTCCAATGTCTGAAAACATAAGAGGAGGCAAAGGAAAGACAAGAGAATGTTATTGCTGGAAGGAGAAAGAAACCAGGACACTGACCCCCGTTGTGGCTCTGGGTCTTCATGGTCCCTCAGTGACCAGCTCTCAGCGCAGCTGCCCTGGGGCTGTGATGGAGGGGGCGAGAGGATCATTGTGCTGGAGCTGAAGGGAATGCAGAGGCAGTGACAGGCTATAGAGCACACCATAAGTAGCAGCAAAGACCAATGGGCACTCCTCAGCATACGGACTGCTGAGCGTGCTGCCTTATGGACTGCACTTCCGTGGTTTATGATGGTCTCCCACCAAGCCCGGATATAGCCCTGCACTGATCAGCTTGTGAGACCAGCTGTGATCACAGCCAGAGGGGCAGGTGGCAGGTTGCCATTGTGTGGATGCATTTTCCTTGGCCCACATGGAAAGCATTCAGGAGTGAAGATCTGAATTAGCACCAGCCAGTGTTTTGAAGGGGGGAAATAGTTCCAGTCCATATGGCTCCTCAGATTTAAACAGAGAGATCTTCCACCTGAGTCTTGCGTTGCAGATGGATGTGATTTAACAGAAGAGTTTGAAGCCAGGCGTAGCAGTGCTGATGGGAGAAATACACCTGGATGTTATCAGCACTGAACTGACAGTGCCGGGGCCTCCTGGCAGAACCAGCAATGGAGCTTCGGACACTTTGCCATCCCAAGCACCTTTTCCAGTGTGCCCCCCCCCCCCCCCCCCGTGCTCACAGCTGCCTCCCAGCGACCCCCCAGAGGCAGGAAGCAGATTGCTCCAGGTACGAACACATGGATCAAGCACGGGGAAGGTGAGATTCCTGCTGCCACCTTTTGGGCAGAATAGAGGGAAGGTGGCAAATGCACCCAGTGCAAGCTGCATGCCTAATAGCCAAGGTCTCCTGGCCAGATGCGCTGTTTCAAACTCTGCAGCAGAGCAGAGTGCATTGGGCTGGAATGAGGTGTGTTGGGTTGGGCTGGGGGGCGGCAGCAGGTGTGTGGGGCTGGATTGGGGGGTCAGCATTAGAATGTAAGAACAGCCACACCGGGTCAGACCAAAGGTCCATCTAGCTCAGCGTCTTGTCTTCTGACAGAGGCCACTGTCAGATGCATTGTGTTGGTCTGTGCCAGGGGACAGCTCTGTTTTGGGCTGGTCAAGATGAAAGCAGGTGCATTGGGCTGGGCTGGGCCAGGTGACAGCAGTGAATAGAGCTGGGCTGGGTGCCAGCAGGCGCATTGGGCTGGGCTGGGCCAGGTGACAGCAGTGAAGAGAGCTGGGCTGGGCTGGGTGACAGTAGGTGCACTGAGCTGGGCTGGCCTGGGAGACAGCAGCATGTAGAGCTGGGCTGGGTGACAGTAGTTGCATTGAGCTGGGCTGGGCTGGGCTGGGCTGTTTGACAGGAGGTACATTGAGTTGTGCTGGGTGACAGTAGATGAGTTGGGCTGCTCCAGTACATTGGGTTGGGCTGGGTAACGTCAGTGAATAGGGCTGGGCCGAGTGACAGTAGGTTCATTGGGCAGGGCCAGGTGACAATAGATGCGTTGGGCTAGGCTGGGCTGGATGACAATAGATGCACTGGGCTGGGCTGGGCTGGGTGACAGTAGCTGCACTGGGCAGGGCCAGGTGACAGTAGATGCACTGGGCTGGGCTGGGCTGGGCTGGGTGACAGTAGCTGCATTGGGAAGGGCCAGGTGACAATAGATGTGCTGGGCTGGGCTGGGTGACAATAGATGCACTGGGCTGGGCTGCGAGACTGTAGGTGTGCTGGGCTGGGCTGGGCTGGGTGACAATAGATGCGCTGGGCTGGGTGACAGTAGCTGCACTGGGCAGGGCCAGGTGACAGTAGATGCACTGGGCTGGGCTGGGCTCGGCTGGATGACAGTAGCTGCATTGGGAAGGGCCAGGTGACAATAGATGCGCTGGGCTGGGCTGGGCTGGGCTGGGCTGGGTGACAATAGATGCCCTGGGCTGGGCTGCGAGACTGTCAGTGTGCTGGGCTGGGCTGGATGGAAGCAGAAATAGGCAGGAGGATTGTCCTAGCTATTAGCACCATGCTGGACCAGACTAGATGGTGCCTGCCTGACCCCCAGTGAGCCCCTGAACCCCCCGAGCTCCCATGAATTCTCCAAGGCTAACCTGGTGCTGCCACCACAGACACTTTGTTCAGCTCTGTCCTGTAAAACCAGTGGTAGCAGCTGAGGGACAGTCTTGAGACAGGGATGCCCATAGGAGGGCAGCAGGCCCTGGCAAACCAGCTATGGAGAAATAAGAAACTGGACACGCTGCCACCCTTGCTGTGAGGTCTCTTCTCCGCGTCCAGATTAGAGCCGTGGCAGACTCTGCGCTGGGACATGGGTGTATTGAGATCGCTTTCCCCAGAGCCATCAGCGAGGTGTTTGCAACCATACAATATCCATTTCCCACTCCCATCCCACGGGACCTGATGGCTCTGTCATGATGCTAATTCTCAGGCCAAAAAAGCCAAGCCAAACCTTGACAGCTACAGCTGGTTTTAAACTCCCAGTACCGTGTGTGTGGCTCTGATCCCACTCTAGACACTCAGAGCTTAGAAGAAACCTCATATAAGTCAGGTGTGGCAGGCTGAATGAGGCCCTGAGCCTGGGGCAGCCACTCATTAATGTCTGAAAGCAGCTGGAAGTGGTGAGATCACAAAGTGAAAGGAAATCCAAAGTCCTGCCTTGGTGTGAATTTACTATCCCCTCCACAGGAAATAGCGTCTCTTGTCAAATGACTTCACTCACACACAATAGCACTGCCTCCCAGCTCGCCTTTCTCACCTAGGGAAGTCTCTCAGACTCCGCAGGGTCCCTTTGGGGGTAACAGCTTGCACCTCGGGGCAGGGCTCAGGGCAGAACTCAACTTGTTTATTTTTAAACGTGATGGTTCACAAAACCGATGTCAGTAGCCAAGGCCAAAAAAGCAAGTGCCAAAGACAGAAGTGTACATCTCCTGCTTTTTACCATATCGGGGGACCTTAAAAGAGACATTAATGGCTCCTTTAGGCATGAGTACAGACAGATGTCACAGTTGCCCTTGGAGGACTGAGCATATCAATCCTGACTCTCAGCACTCCCCTTCAGCCCCCCCCCCACGAATTTGAACCTGCTCTGTGGTGTGTGCCAAACCACTACAGCAAACGGAGCCCGATACTGAGCTGTAGCAAAGATCTAACAGCCAAGGCTGGTTCTTCTGGCAGTGGCGGTTGTTCTGCAGAAAGGCTTATAAATTGCCCCTGCCTACAATCAGACAAAAGAGAAGAAGAAAAGACACTAGGGAAGTCCCCGGAACCTCCTGCACGCAGGCCTCATCATCAAACACATGTAGCCTGCTGAGGACCATTCTGCCAGCCAGAGAGACCACAGCTAGCAGCATTGCACCAGGCATCAGAGTGATTCCACAAATCTTCCACCCACCGTGGCAACCCGGCTCTGGAGCATGTGCAGAAGCTCCTGAGTGCAGGGTGTGACCGGGGCAAAGTCAGAACTGCGAGATGATGGCGTTTTGCACGTCAGATCATGCCTGCTCAGGGACATGGCCCTGATAGCACACACACAATGCTTCCAGCTGTGCACAGCTGCATGCAAGAGGACCTGGGTCTCCAGGTCACAGAGAGGTACAGGCAGTACATCGGTTACTCACACTCTCAACCCAACCCCCACTCCTTTTCCCACAGGAGAGATGGACATGGGAGGGGCTGAGAAGTACTGTCTAACTCCTACCTCAGTGACTCTGTGAGGGGCCATTTTACCACAAACTTCAGAGAACCTGCAACTGCTTGACAAAATAAATAGCAGAATATTGCACCAGTTTCTGAGCTGTGGCAGTCGCTGAGAGAGAAGATTGTCCCCAGGGGATGTGAGCCTGCACAAGGTTTGCCCATTATCTCTAATCTGCTCTGTTGTCCCTGCTTCTAATGATCTCCAAGTAGTATGGTCAGCCCTCTGTACCAGCAAAGATCTCTGTGCGTGAGCCAGACAGAGAGATGGCCTGAACCCAGTGCTGGCAGGAGAACCTTAAGGCTAGGTGCAGCACAGCGCTGAGATGCTGGCATGCACTGACCCCTCATTTCCTTTCTCCAGCCTCCACTGAATCTCCCCACGATGTGGCCAAGGAGGAGTCAGGAAGCTCATCAGGACACAGCCAAGGAAATGAAAGCAGACCACAGAGAGCCACAGCCTTCAACTAGTCCGCACATACACTGTAGGCCCTGGCTTTCTTGTCTTCAACCACCACCAAATATTTATAAAAGAAACTGGCCTGAATGTTGAGTTATTGCTTGTGTGAGCGGGTGGTGCTCAAGTTATTATTCATTCTTATGAATGTTTCCAGTTCAGCCTGTCTCCAATGTATTCCACAGAGAAAAATCAAAGGTTGAAGCCAATCATTACAGTAAATGAATGATGCAGCTGCTTGAGGATAGGTGCAAGGCTGCTGGGAGTTGGTGGGAGTGAGTTAATCTCTGCAGAGGAGAAATGCAGGACCCACTGTGCTACAGGCCAGGTGTAAGGCCAACTAGCCGTTCTGGGCACTGCTTCCCGGCATGTTTGTGGGTTTCCCTGTCACACCTTCAAGGCTGGCTCTCCAGAGAGGAGCCATGCTGATGCACTGACGCTGAATGCATTGCTCCTCCCGGCCATTGTGATGGGTCTGCCCACACCAGTGTGGAGAGCAATGGGCATTCTGAAGCCCACCCATCTCCAGCACAAGCCAGCATGTCCATACTGCTGTTTTTAGAGCGCTAGTAAGAGTCTGTGTCTCTGGGCTGGGAGACACACAGCCAGCTGCAGTGCAGACAGACCCCTAACTGAGCTGGCACCTGCCTACTTCAGAGATGCCTCTCCCTGCGCCCACTGCCACAGCTGCCATTAACAGAGACCACTGTTGACTGCTCAATGCTATAAAAGCTGGGTGGGGCAGGGGGCAGCAGTGGCAAGGTATGCTGTGCAAGCGGGCCCTCTCTGGGATCCAAGATGCTTCTCCTGTGGGGATGCACACCAGCCACGCAGGACAATACATATGTTCTTTTTCCAGCTCAGGCCCAACAGAGTCATCACACACCATCATCCTCCCGCTATTCATCTCAACCCAAGAATGCTGCAAAGCAAGAAGAAATATAGAACTTAATGCTGCTTTGCTTAAACAGGCTTTGCCAAAGACACATTGAAAAATGGATTTAATTAGGGCTGCTAATGGGGAGCAGTTTGTTCCTAAGATTTAAAACCAAACTCAAAGGGTATCTATTATTTCAACTTTTTAAAATGATAGATAGGGATGTATTTCTCACTTCCACCTTAATTATCAAAATCCATCTTTATGAATCCCCATTTTAAGGCAAATAAGGCAAAGGCAGCCAAACTTTTGTAGTTTATTTAAGAAAATTTGAGAAATGCTTTATTGTGGATTAACCATATTCATTGCAGGCACTGGTGGGGGCAGCCAGCTCTTGTTAATCTAATTATGGTCAGCACAGTATGGCATTTAACTCCGGAGAGGTGCAAAGGAAGAAGGCATTGTCTCTGACAAAGGACTGGGACTTGGTCTAGCTCTGTACCGAGATTGGAATTTCCTGCTTATCATGTTACAATTAAGCAGAGTATTAGGGCTGGAGTCTCTAATTGGCCTAGCAAGCTCTCCTCAATAATCCCAGGTTCTAGGAGTCACTGCAGACCTCTCTTCAATTGATTAGTGTCAGAATTACTAAATTGCCTGAAAATTGTTTCCTTAGATACAAGGGCCAGTGGCTCTCATTAGAATCTTTTCTCCCAAGTCTCCTGTGTAGCCCCTGATTTTATCTAAAATCAACAAGTGCTGTTTTTGTGAAATTCTGCCTGTTAGCTGGCTCTGACCTGGCGACCCCAGAAAATGAATCTTAGCGCTGTAAAACATTGATTTAATAATAAATAGCCAAGACAACTGGCTAGCAAGTGAGGCCTGCTGCTGCTGCTGCTTCTGCAGCCGCTAGACTCTATTTTAACACTCCACCTCTGCGCGGCTCAGAACGGAATCAATGAGTGAAGTTCAGATGTGGCACAGTTCCTATTTTCCTGACAGCTTATTTCATGGATCACAGGGACCAAAGTACAGCTGCTTATTCAACAGAGGAAAGAATGAATCAATTTTCATTCTTTAATACATTATGTGACCTATTCTCTGTTGCTCTCTCCTGTACAATGGCTCCAGTCTTTTTAGGGCCTTCAATTTTGTCAGATACAGAAAATTTAAAATAATGACAAAATTACCTGCCCTAGGACTGCTTCCAGCTGAATAACTGCTCTGCTGGTAATAAGTCCAAATGAAAGGTATTATGTCACCTGGTTTGAATTAAATAGATGAACTATAGTCCTACAGCATTAAAAAGGAAGCAGTCTGCTGGATGATTTCCAAATTCCTGCTCTTAGCTCCTCACAAAAGGTGCTGGACTCCTTAGAGGTTTCTACCCTAATAATTCCTTCCACTTTAAAATGAAAGGAATAATATGGCAAAATGGCGCGGATACCAGTGAATGTTACCGGGGAGAAATCCAAACTGTTTCCGCTCCCCACGGCTGTAGGAGCGAGCTGGCCATTCACAGGGACTGCAGAGTGTAAGGGTTCCCACCAGGGGCCAGTCAGGGCTCCAAAGGGCTTTTCTGGTGGTACTTCACACACACGGGGTAGCAGGCTGGTGCTGCCAAGAAGGGCTCCACAGTGGGAGTGTGGGGGTGGCTCACAGTATGAGAGAGATTCCTGAGGAAGGGCCAGGCTCGAAATGCACTTCCGTGCTCAGCTACTCACCCATCAGGTCCCAGATGTGCTGCCTGTGCCATGACCAGCAGCAGGGAGAAGAAGCAATGGGAAGACCTGACACACCTGGGGGAAAGTCAACAGCCAAGAAGGCAGGAAGGATGGGCCATCCTCTGTGTGAGCTGGATTTGCGTGGGTCAGACAGAACAGGCCGAACTGAGGAGAGAGCGTGGCCCCCAGCTGAGCTGGGAAGCAGAACCAGGCCAGCCAGAGAGAGACAGAGACACAGCACAGGAGCAAATCCAGACTGGGAGTGGGTCTGCAGCCAGAGGGCCAGAGAAGCAGCCCAGGTGCTGGCGGCAGGGCAGGAGAGTGAAGCTGGCACTAGAGCTGTTTGGACCTGGGTGCAGATAGCAGCTGGAGAGAGCAAAAATGGCACACTGGGCAGAGGATTCAGTGCAGAGAGATGCCACCAGCCCAGCAGCCTTGCAGGCCAGACCTGAAGCAGGGGTTGTAGCTCTGGCTGTGGGGCTAATGCTTTGAGGAAGGGACTTGCCATGTAGGACCTGAAGGCATGGGACCTACAAGGAACAGACTGTGACCTGCCCTGACGTCCCAGAGGCACTGTCTGTGAGGTCTCCTTGCCACAATGTGGAGTGATGTGTTTTCCAGTCACTTTTCCCATTTATCTTTTTTCTTTTTAAAGTCACTGTTGTTTAATAAACTGTATTTGGACTTTGAACTCTGTCAGTGGGTCAGGAAGCATCCAGTGCAGAGAGAGCACCTTGCCACCTGCCCTCAATGACAATAACAAGGTTGGAGGGGGGATCGAGCTCCTGGAATCCGGGGCCCTGCCTTTTTGGTGTTGTGAGGACGCTGCACACACCGGGCGTGGAAGGGGAGCCCTTGAGGTCAAGGAGACTCCGCCTAAAGGAAGTGGGAGCAGGGACTCAGAACCTTTCACTAGCCCATTTCACCAGAGGAGGGTAGAAGCCAGGAAAGTTCCCCTCAGTTACGGCTGCATGGGTGTTGGTAAACTCAGGATCTGTTCCTTTTCAGGCTGTGCCTCACCTTGCCTTGGCTGGCAGCTCTCTCTGGTCGTTCATCCAATTACCTCGAGACCCAGGGATGTGAGGGTCAGGTTCCCTCCAGGAGACAGACAGACTAGCCATGAGAGATGCTGCACTCTGCTGCTATGTTAACATTCTGTGCTCAGCTTTCTCTGTCTCATGTGTTGTCAGCACCACGGCATAGCATAAGAGACATAAGCGTGTACAGAAGAGCAAGCTAATTGTCTTGCTGCTATCACTGCACTGCACAGGCATCATGTCAGCATCAGTCACTAGGACATTTGTATTAGAATGGAATGCAGTGCTGTCTTGCAGCGAGGATCACAGCAGTACAATACCTCCCATTACTCTGCTTAGCATGCAAAAATATCTGTTGCACTTGACTATCAATAGCTTACAATTCTCCAAAGCATCAGTGAGAGAAGAGGGAACCCACAGGGCCCCTGTTAAACATCATGGACTCGTCAACACCTTGGTGTGACTGCTGGCCCAGAACCATGCTCCGTAGTTGTGCCACAAATCCCACAGCCCATAGGTTCCAGTGGGGCTTTTCTAAAGCGTCAGTCGTTCTGCACATTGGCTAATTGCACTACATTTGTTAAACAGAGCAGAGATGGGCAGCCGGCCCCCACTTCAGAGCACTGAGACCTGTGAAGAAGCCAGCAGCTCTGGTCAGAGCATTGCACCACTTGAGATCTAGCGGCCTGCCCCCTAAGTTCTTCCTTGTGCCACGCCTCGGAGCCCAGGCAAGGAGTGCCAACAGGAAATGCTTGTGACAGTCCAAGTGGTCAGCAGGACTAGAGGGCCTCAGCTAGGTCAGCCAAGAACCCCTTGGCCATGAGAGCACTGCCTATGGAAAGGATTAGTGTGACCCCACAGGTGCATGCGGGGTGAGACACAGGCACATACAGGCATCATTCACCTGCACACCATCATAACTGGGCTGGAGCTCACATTTGTCTGTCCTGTGCCAACAGAAACCTGTTGTTTTTCTACAGGGAAAGGTCCAATATGGGAACAGAACCTATTCCACTTTAACACCATGGCCTCACTGTGGCTACAAAAACACTCACACAAGGCCTCTGCTTGTAAGAGATTTACCAGACTAAATCCTATCTTGTGAGTGCTTATCCGGCTTACTTGTCAGCTCAGATGGACTACACAAGTCAGAGTTAATGTGACCTAGTCTTTCTCCAGTACACCTCTACAGCCCCACCAGCCTTCTCCTGAAGACACAGAGAAGGACATGCAGTTAAACAATCTGAACTCTAAAGCAGCAAGTAGGTTTCTGACTCTGGCACTATCCCTAATTCTGGAGAAATGAGGGTGACGCTTGTTCCAGTAGCCAATTGCCTGCACCAGTCTTTCTTCAAGGCCCCAGAAGGAAGTGGCAGGCAGAATAGCCCATCTCCTCATTATATTTCCTATCAGTTAGGCCTAATATCCTAATACCAATTTTGTTCATGGCCTTGTTCTCCAGCCATAATCTTAACACAGCCCTGGAGTTATATCAGGCTCTTGCTACTGAACCCTGGGCCAGTTCCTGCTCAGCCCCCAGCTGGTATGTTTCCTCCTCCAGCCCAAGGGAAGGGCATAGAGCAGAGCCCTCATGTGCTACAAGGGTGCTTAGGAGGCCTGATCTGGCGCCCTGGAGACGGCTTCAAGGTATTCTCCCAGGACGCCGCCTTTACCACCGGGCCTGCAGGACAGGGCCCAGGGAGAGCAGCACAGAATGGACACCCACCCACCAGGACTGTGCACAAGATGGCAGCAGCCTGAGGGTGGGGAGTTCATGGAGGCCCCCCCTCCGCCCCGTTCAGCCATCACCCTGATCAGAGGGCCAGTTAAAAGTGCATGGAGCTACCCCCACCCAGCTGTTTGTAACAACAGGCAGGTAGATGAAAACTCTGGGCTTCCCATCTGGACTGGCAGGGCAGCTACAGAGGCTTTTCCTTCCACAGCAGAGCTTCTTCCCTCAAAGCTATGGTCCCTCTGTCAGCGTGGGAGAAACAAACAGGACCGGGAGGGAGCGCGAGGAGCCTCACATTTAGCAGTGAATTTTTTGGTGCGGAGGTGGGGGGGAGTCCTGATTAACATCAAAACCAATGTTCAGTGTCAACCCATAGAGCGCATTTCTTCACCTTAAAGCTGGACAAGCTTAGTGTAACACCTGAGTCAGGCAGTAGCTTCTCCTCCCCAGCCCTGTCACTGCCAAAGGCAGCCCCAGTTCAACACTAGCAGCTGGTACAGACTCTGGCCCTGGGATCCTGCTGCTAGCGGCTCTGAAGTGACGGGCCTGAGATTTGTCTTGCACTGCATGTCCCAGCCCACCCCTCCCATGCTGCAGACTGGACTGAAGACAAATTGAACACAGGCTTTGGGGAGGATCTTAGTTGCGGGCTGGCTTTGCCCAAGTGCTCCTCAGCTGCCAAGACACAGCAAGCTGCCCAGTACTCCTACTAGCTTGTGTGACATGGCATCTCAGGTGCCTCCCCATGTGCATTACCACTGTAACAATCCCTCCCCCCCCGCCTGGCATCCCGCTGCAATCTCAGAGCCAGCTTCCCTCCTCTTCAACATGGAGGCCCTAAATACGTCCTGTCACACCTTCCTTCATGACCGAAGCAGATCTGTCTTCCCAGTCCGCCTGCTGCCAGATGGCCACTCCCACCGGGCAGCCTGCTCCGTTCAGTTTCTGGTGCCAGGGACCTTGCCTACGGCTGTCTGCCCAGTGTGGCACTGCCCAGGGAATCTCTGCACCACCTCACGAGCTGCACCTGTGTAGGTGCCCTGGCAGAAATAGGTCCTGAGGAGGCATTTGAAAGCGATGAGGACAGTGGCCTGAGGGAGCAGCTCAGGAAGTCCCTGACCATTTGCCCAGGAGCTGCTAACGTGTGCCATTTACCAAAGTGCACTGAGAGCACATCACAAAAAAATGCCTTTAATCAGGTTGGCTAAAATAACCCACACTCAATGCAGGGCACATGAGCAGACAGGAAGGAAATCTGCATGACACATAGTTGCCTGAACCCTTATTCCAGCAGAAAGTCTGGGAGGGACAGTAATAATCAAAGCCATCCATTAAGCACCATCAAAGTGATGTTAAAAAATGGAGTTCAAATGAGACCTTTTCCTTTCAAACAAAGTACAAATTAACAGTCAGCAGGGTTTGAAAAATTGCTCTACGCCCTGCCTGCACGGGGAGTTTGTTCCCAATGCAACGTGCCATATTATGACAACGATATATTCTTCAAGTGAATGAAAACTAATGAATAACACACACCCTGGCAGTCCTGCTATTAGAGTGGTTCGGAGTTGGGTAAAACTGACAGAGCAAGATGAATATAGCACTAATATGAGATGTTACTTTGCATGGCTGGTCAGGGGAGTCCAGATTTAATGGACGTTACAGATGGGTTAATTCTGAAAGGTGGAATTTGAGCTTGAGCGTTAGCTTCAGTGAGAACACAGAACATATTTTGCTGCTTGTGAAAGTTTAATCACTCTGGACGACAGAGTCACATTTTCTAATCACCTGTTTGTGAAGAATTGCTCTCTGGGCCGAGGGACCAAACTGTGGCAATTTGCCTCCTGAGCAACAAAAACAACCTCTAGCCTCACTAGCCTCCTAACCCTCTTCCCCGCAAACACACGCGCACCCCTCTGGCAGGCACCCAGCCAACACAGCTGAGCCAAGGCTCGGCTTATGTGCCCTACAATAAGCAAGGCAGGGAAATGAACCTTCATTCCATCCAGGCCAAAGAGACGCTAGTGACCAGAACATGAACACTTTGGAGATTGCAAAAAGGTACAGCCACACGCCCAGCAAGCTGCCCCCTGAGGGATCAGATGGCAAAGACCAGGGTGTGTCTAAGAAGGGGTGGGCTGACTGACAAGCTAAGCAAGAAATCCCACTGCACAAGGGGTCACATGGAGGCCTAGAGCCTGTGGGCAGCATCGCTATGATGTGTCTCTGAGGGTTCTTGCTCCAGACACAGGAGCGCGCTCAAGCCATATACCTCACTCTCATTGGCTGGGGATGACAGGAGACATTGGTGTCCTCCTGCTGCTCCAAATTCCCAGGGGAGAAGGAACTTGTTAGTCCCACAGACAGGACTAGGCTGAGCAGGGGTGTGGTTGTGATGGGGTGAAATCACAGAACTCTTAGAAATTTTCCCCAATGTGCAGCTCATGCCACTGATGCCTGCCTTCTTGCTCTCTGGGACTCCCCACAACCATATCCTGCTGAGCCAGATCCTCTGGTCTGCCACAGCCAAGGCATACAGTTGGGGTTACTGCTCCGCCACCTTTGCTTGGCATCCACACCCCCATGGGAAAATACTGGGTTCAAGATTGAGTCCAGGATGAGGTGGCATGGTCACATGCCTTTCTAAGACCAACCACACTTTGGGCTAACACACACATCATAGAACTGGAAGGGACCTCAGGAAGTCATCAAGTCCAGTCCCCTGCCCTCTTGGCAGGGCCAAGCACCATCCCCCCATTTTTTTTCTTTCCTATTTTGCCTCAGATCCCTAAATAGCCCCCTCAAGGATTGAACTCACAACTCTGGGTTTAGCAGGCCAATGCTCAACAGGACAATCAAGGCTAATCACAAGTTGTTGACCTGATCACTGATTCATCCAGGTCCTGGGGCATCAGGGCTGGCCCTCATTGCCACATTTAGAATTATAAAAAGATCTACACTTCATATTTCTAACTCCACATACAAGAATGATACATGCACAAAAAAAGGCTATACACATTCAGCATATTGCAACATTAAAAATGATATGCTACATGGCGTACTTAGACTAAAGCACTGAGCTATACATATTCATGAACCAAATTTCATAAAGCATAGGGAGCCATGACAGTGGAGTCACTCAACCAGAAGTCTTCTTATAGACAGAGGTTCCCCAGTGAACATAAGGTTTGGGAGCTGGGCACAAGCAAGTCACAACCCAGAATCTTCATAAAAACTTCACTTAACAAAGCTCCTTTCATCTGGCGGGTGGGATATGGGCCTCTAGAGCACAGCTGGTGAGTTAATTACCCCTTTAGATCATCAGACTCCCTACACATCCATGTGACCCCACGTACCTTCCAGATGAAATCAGATTACCTCCCCCACTGCCTGCACAAGTCTAACCTCTCAGTGGCCTCTGTGTTGTTCTAAGTGACAGAGGGCTGGCTGACAAAAGGGGGATCCATTCGAGCTAACTGCACCCTGTCGCAGTTGGGCACCCACATGCTGTCCAACGGATCAGCCAGCTTCTTTAGGATTGCTAGGAGCCCTGTTTGCCCAACCTTCGATTATTTCTGTAGCTTTTTTCTGAGCCCTTTCCAATTTGTCAACCTCCTTTTTGAAGTATGGACCCTTGAACTGGACCCAGGATCCAGTCCAGGTCCCCAAGGGCACAGCTAGAAGTGATTGCCCCTTCCTTGCACCTCCTCAGGGGTCCCCAAGTTCTGGCAGCAGAGAGGAGCTCTGCAGCTGTTGCTAAGGTGGAGAGTCTCTATCCATTTGAAGGCTGGTGGTTCTAATTGCTCTGAGAGCCACATACTGATGCAGACTTCCTTGGCAGGTGTAGGGCCTTGGGGTGGGGTCATTTGAGCACATGTGACTCATAATTTGAAAAAAGAAAAAATTACAAAAGTTCAAAAAAGGTGACACTGCTTCACT
This sequence comes from Carettochelys insculpta, assembly GCF_033958435.1. Classification (NCBI taxonomy): domain Eukaryota; kingdom Metazoa; phylum Chordata; order Testudines; family Carettochelyidae; genus Carettochelys; species Carettochelys insculpta. Next base: position 39,161,165 of record NC_134152.1, read on the forward strand.
GTGAATTATCCCTGTCTGTCTATGGGATCTCTTAAAGCTTTGCTGCTCTCCACTCTCTTCATGGCCCCAGACCCTGTATATAGGCTCACACAGTGATGATTCAATGTGGCCAGGTTTCACTCTTGACCTGCAGTACTGTACAGTGGAGGCTGGTGACCACTGAAAGCAGGTATCACTTTGGCGAAATTTTTGGTTATTTAAATAATGACAGTTTTATTTTTCAAAAACCCATGTCCCCTGTGCTTTTGGTGAGGGGGGTGTGGGTGCTGCGGCAGCGTGCAGGGGACCCACCAGGGATGGCCTGGGTGGCACTCACTCAGCCCCATGGTCAAAGTACTCCTGCTGGGCCTCCCAGACCCAGACCCTGTCCCAGTGGGCCTGGCGGCTGGGGACAGTAGCTGGCTGGGGATAGCCTGTTCCAGCCTCCAGTGCCCAGCCCTGCACGAAGGCCGCCCCCTTGCTTTCCACCAGGTAGTGGAGCGTGCAGCATGTTTGGGAGGCCCAGGTCTAGGTGTGCCAGGAGGCAGCGCCACCGGCCCTTCAGGCACCTGAAGGCCCGCTCGACCACTTGGCGGGCGTGGTTGAGTTGTGCGTTGTAGTGCTCCTGGCTCGCATTGAGGTGGCCTGTATAGGGCCGCATAAGCCAGGGCTGGAGGGGGTAAGCTGCATCTGCCACGAGGCAGAGGGGTACGGTGGTATCCCCCAGAGGGATCTGCCTCTGGGGCATGTAGGTCCCCGCCTCCAGTCGGTGGCATAGTCCCAAATTACGGAACACGCGAGTGTCATGGGTACAGCCAGGCCACATATGCATCCTGGAAGCGGTCCCAGCTGTCCACCAAGGCTGCAGGACCACGGAGTGATAGCCCTTCCTGTTTACATAGCACCCACCACTGTGGTCTGGGGCACGGATGGGGATGTGGGTCCCATTGAGGGCCCCAAAGCAGTTGGGGAATCGTATGGCGGTGAATCCTGCGACAGCCACGTCCAGCTCCCCAACATGGATGACCCTCTGCAGCAGCAGGGCATTGAGTGCACACACCACCTGTGGGGAGGGGACATGGGTGCCTGTGAGGGTATGCAGAGTGTGCCCCCTCACCTGGGCCCCCCACCTGGGCCCCCTCCCCAGGCCTCCCTCCCCAGGCCCCTCACCTGGGCCCCCTCCCCAGGCCCCTCACCTGGGCCCCCCTTCCCAGGCCCCTCCCCAGACCCTCCTCCCCAGTGGGTTCAGGCCCAGGCCTCCTTACCTCCATCACGACAGCCCCAGCTTGGCCTTGCCAACACCAAACTGCTGGCCCATGGAGCGGTAGCTGCCTGGAGTGGCCAGCTTCCAGACAGCTATTGCGATCCTCTTCTCGACGGGGAGGGTGCGCCACATCCAGGTGTCCTGGTGCCTGAGTGCGGGGGTGAGCCACTGGCAGAGCTCCAGGAAGGTCTGCCGGCTCATGTGGAAGTTCCGCAGCCACTGGTCATCATTCCATTCCCCCATAACCAGGTGCTCCCACCACTCGGTGCTGGAGGGGTAGCTCCAGAGTCGGCGGGGCACCCGGCAGGGGAGGGTGAGGAGGGCCCAATGGTCCAAGGCATCTCCTTGTGCCCCTGGGGAGGGCTCCCATTCCAGAAGCTGCTGGGCGGCTGCCCCTGCAGCGTCTAGCAGGGCGCCTGCTCTGCGGGAGGTGGCTTGGAGGGCTTCCAGTTGCTGTTGGATGTCCATGTCTGTGGGCTCGAGGTCTGCAAGGCTTGTGCCACCAATGCAGGGCTCATGCAGTGCAGGCCGGGTGTGTCTGGGAGGGGCCCTTTAAGGGAGCAGCTTGCAGCTGTCCCGGCAGGGCTAGTCTGCTCTGCGACCCTGTCCGCAGGCTTTCTTGGCCCCTTATTTCAAAGGGGGGGAGGTGCTTGTGTGTCTGGATGCTCCTCATTTCCTTCTGGGGCGGCTCCTTTCGACGTTCCCCGTCACTACTTCGACATTGAACGTCGACAGCACCAGCCCCGGAGGATGTGTAGACGATATGTGTTGAAGTAGCCTATTTCGATGTCCTTACTTCGAAATAGGCTACTTTGACGTAGTGTGCTAGTGTACACGTAGCCATAAAGTTGAAGAGTAGTAGAGTAAAATTAATCAGCTCATGAGATGCCAGTATGCAAGATATTAAGCCAATTGCTCATCTCCAGATGTTTTCTGGCACACGTCAAAATCCAAGTGGACTCAGGTTCTGTTCGCTTTCCATCATCCATTTAAACCAAAGACTCTCGGAAACTGGGCAGTGATGTGGGTAAGCCATTCATTAGGGAGATACTCAGTGAGTGAGTTCAGGCAGCTACTCACTCCTGGAATAGGTTTGTGCTCAAGATAACATCAACTTGTTTCCCTGATTTGTTAAATCAACTCAGACAGCTCCTCACCCTGGCCTGATGTGGCATTTGGTACCTCCTGCTCAGGGTCTGCAAACAGTGGTTGGTTCCAGATGTTGGGGCAGAGGGAGATGGGCGAGTTCCTCTGAGTACAGTGAGAAAGCAGAGGTAGCACACAGCAGGATGGCTGGACAGGATTTTGTAACTGGAAGAACAAGGCACCTGAGAGGGCGAGGAAGCGGTGAGAGCAATTCAACCAAGAAACTATGTGAGAGATTCCAGGCCTGCTCTGCCAACTACAGGAATCCTCCTCCAGAACAACACTGCATACTTGGTATACCATTCAGGGGCATACTGAATGGACTGTGATGGGTGGCTCTGTGCGGTAAAGCTCTGATCACAGCAATGTGAAAGACTTTTTCAGACCCTGTTTTCTGAAGATGGAGACTCCCACACAACTGGTCAGTCCTCACTTCCCAGAGCTGCTGACACTCCACTCATTTTGCTTTGCCGTTTCAGGAGCGTGTGAACTACAGATCAGCCTGTACTGCCTGAAACAGCGCAGTGTAGCAACTGTACCCAGAGCACACGCCTGCTGAATTCCATATGGGCCTACAGTGGGGGCGGGGGAAGGGCCAGGATCAGGGCCTGCCATGGAGCCATGTTATAAACAGTGTCACCTAAAGACAAACACTTCCACTGCAATCTGAATAATGTCCCACTTTAATGTATAAACATCCTTTTAGCACCAAAAACACGTGGTATCATCCTGAAAGCACAGTGGTTTTAGTAAACATTGGAAGCACTTGGTTTGTAACCTTTGGCAGACCCTCGTACCTCCATTTCTAAGTGGTACATTTAGCCTACATAGCACTAGAAAAATAAATTCCCTTTTGTGACACTAGTGGATCATTTTATGTTTTTTATCACTAATGTGCATGTGCATTCTGCTGGGGACTAGGACAAGAATTATCATTTTGTGTAACAGCTTTCATGGGTATTCTGCTCTCTGCTTAATTATTAACTTTGCTTTAGTAAATAAAGTTTTTTTATGAATTCCCTCAATCTCTACAAACCCTTTGCATGTAAAACACTCTGGGACATTTGTAATGGTGAAAGCATTCAGCTCAGGCTTATTTAAAAGAATGAATTGATAAACAGTTATATTTTTGAATATGTTCTTGTGGAATTTCTTAAATTAAAATGCCTGCAAGCAATTATCCTTGACTCGCTAGTCTCTTCTTTACAACAACCTTAAAGATAGGAGTGGATTAGAATAAATCCGGACTTTAAAGAGCTGGTATGCCCTTCAGCAGCAAGAAGACGTTCAGAGAAGGCTAACACAATATTCAGTATTCTCTTTTAGCACCAGGGTATCGTTCTATGTCATGAAATGTGCATCAGATTAACTCCTTAGCTACTTGTTTGAGTTCCACTTCTGAAAGGCTCAGTAGATAGTGAGGATGCAAAGCTGTTTTTTGTAGAGAAGTACAGAATGTCATCTTTTATCCAGCTGTACAGTTTAATATCCAGTCTTGTCTTAGTCCCAGTTTGTTTTATTGATTATTCCATACCTGAATGGCAGACCCCAGCAGAAAATCCTGCCAGAGGGGAGATCATTGCCTACTGACTTAGTCAATAACAAGCCCCAGATCTGGTGTGCTGCTTGTAGATGCATCTTTCAGATGATGCGGAGACAAAGGGGCTGGCCACTTGTGGTCATTAAAGATCCTACGACACTTTCTCCAAGTCTATGTTCCAGAGTGGGGGCGTCTTTCCGGGTGCCGCTGGAAGCTTTCACCAGATGCCTACTTTCTTCCAAAGGGCTGTTTTCCAGGCCTGTCTGCTCTGTTCTTATGCCAGAAGCACTCACAGTCCCAGAAGCAGCAGGTAGAGATTCATAAAATCACAGGGTTGGAAGGGACCTCAGGAGGTCATCAAGTCCATCCCCCTGCCCAAAGCAGGACCAACCCCAACTAAATCATCCCAGATGTGACTTTGTCAATCTGGGACGTAAAAACCTCTAGTGATGGAGATTCCACCACTTCTCTCGGTAACACATTCCAGTGCTTCATCACCCTCCTGATGAAATAGGTTTTCCTAATAACTAACCTACACCTGCCCCTCTGTAACTTGAGACCATTGCTCCTTGTTCTGCCATCCGACACTACTGAAAACAGCCTCTCTCCATCCTCTTAAGAGCTCCCCTTCAAGAAGTCGAAGGCTGCTATCAAATTGCCCCTCATTCTTCTCTTCTGCAAACAGCCTATATCCCTCAGCCTCTTCTTGTAGGTCATGTGCTCCAGCCCCCTAATCATTTTTGTTGCCCTCTGTTAGACCCACTCCAGTGCATCCACATGCTTTCTATATTGTGGGGTCCAGAACTGGATGCAATAGTCCAGATGTGGCCTCACTAGTACCAAATAAAGGGGAATAATCACTTTTCCAGATCTGCTCAAAATGCTCCTCCTAATGCACCCTAGTATGCCATTAGCCTTCTTGGCTACAAGGTCACACTGCTGACTCATATCCAGCCTCTCATCCACTGTAATCTCCAGGTCCTTTTCTGCTGCAATGCTACTTAGCCAGTAGGTCCCCAGCCTGTAACAATGCTTGGGATTCTTCCATCCCAAGTGCAGGATGCTGCACTTCTCCTTGTTCAACCTCATCAGATTTCTTTTGGCCCAAACCTCCAAATTATCTAGGTCACTTGTGATCCTATCTCTACCCTCCAATGTATCTACCTGTCCCCCTAACTTCGTGTCATCCACAAATTTGCTGAGGGTGCAATCCATCCCCTCAGCCAGGTCATTGACCTGCCCTTGGTGAACCAGGTTGGCTTTTCCTGATCACTTTCCCCTCTTCCAACTTCTGCAGAATGTATTTCTTGAGGATCCCCTTCATGACTTTTCCGGGGACTGAGGCAAGGATGACCAGTCTATAGTTCCCTGGATTTTCCTTCTTTCCTTTCTTAAAGATGGGCACTACATTTGCCTTTTTCCAGTCATCTGGGATCTCTCCCAACCACCACAGTTTTTGAAAGATAACGTCCAAAGGCTCCGCAATGACATTTGCCAGTTTTCTTAGTACCTCTGGATGCATTAAAACCAGACTCCTGGATTTGTGTATGTCCTGCTGTTGTAAGTAGCTCTTATCCTGTTATTTCACCACCAAGGGCTGCCCACCTCCTTCCTATACTGAATTGCCTAGTGCAGTAGTTTGGAAGCTGATCTTGTCCATGAAGACAGAGGCAAAAAAAGCATTGAGTACTTCAGCCTTTCCCACATCTTCCGTCACCAGGTTACCTTCCTCATCCAATAATGACCCCACTCCCTTCCTGATTACTCTTTTATTGTTAACATGCCTGTAGCAACCCTTCTTGTTGCCCTTCACATTTTTTGCTTGCTGCAGTTCCAATTGTGCTTTCACTTTCCTGATTACTCCCCTCCATTCTCCAGCCACATATTTATACTCCTCCTTTGTCATCTGTGCAAGTTTTCACTTCTTATATGTATCCTATTTGAGTTTAAGCTCGCCAAGGATTTCCCTGGTAAGCCAAACTGGCTGCCTACCATATTTGCTCCTTGTACTGTACATTGGGATGGTTTGTTCCTGTGCCTTCAATAAGACTTCTTTAAAATACTGCCAGTTCTCCTGAGCTCCTTTCCCATTTATATTAGCTTCCCAGGGGATCCTGACCATCAGTTCTCTCAGGGAGTCGAAGTCTGCTCTTCTGAAATCAAGGGTCTGTATTTTACTGTTCACCTTTCTTCCTTTTGTCAGGATCCTAAAATCTACCATCGCATGTTCGCTGCAGCCCAGGTTGCCACCCTCTTCTATTTCTCCTACTAGTTCCTCCCTGTTTGTGAGCATCAGGTCAAGCTGCACCTGGCCCCCTGGTCAGTTTCTTCAGTACTTGTACCAGGAAGTTAATCCCCAGCATTCTGCATAAACTTCCTTGATTGTGTGCTGCTGTATTGGTCTCCTGACGGACGTCAGAGTGATTAAAACCTCCCATGAGAATCAGGTCCTGTGATTTGGAAGCTTCTCTTAGTTGTCTGAAGAAATCCTCATCTACCCCAACTATCTGATCTGGAGGTCTAGAGCAGAAACCGACCATAACATCACCTCTGTTACTTCCACCTCTAAGCTTAACCCAAAGACACTCAACTGGCTTTTCTCCCTCCATATACTGGAGCTCTGAGCAATCATACTGCTCTCTTACATACAATGCCACTCCTCCTCCTTTTCTCCCCTGCCTGTCCTTCCTGAACACCCTTCCATGACCGTGCTCTAGTTATGTGAGTCACCCCACCAAGTCCCCAAATCTCCAGAGAGATTGTTCCCTTCTCTCCTCAAAGGAGTGAAACAACCTTCCTCCTGTGATTTCAGAACCTCACAGCATTTGGGTTCTAAACTCTGCTGCTCAGGAGATTGGCAGCTCAGCATGGGAATCTCTGAAACAGTCACCAATGGTTGATCTGAATGCAGTCAACCCTCCTTATTAGTTTGTTTTTTGTTTTGTTTTGCTTTGTTCTTTCCCAACAGCGTAACCAAATTTTCCTCCTGGGACAAACTGTGGTATCAGAGCGCCCTGGACTGGAAAGAGCCTCTGTGATACTTTTATTCTGTTTCTACTAGGCCAGCACTCTATTAATTATTTAGCAGGATATTTTCTTAAAGTAGTGTTTTTGCCTTAATTTTCAATTCCCTTAACGTTATAAGGATCTCTGCTGGCAACTCAATTATTAATGGAGTTAAAACAATATTTGTTTTTCCCTGAACACATTTCTGAATGCAGGCTTCATAGCCAGTTAGATTTTTCTGAAACTTTAATGAGGGGCTTTGATTTCCTCCTAACTCAGAGACAAGGCACAATCTTGGCATCAACAGCAATGCCTTTGATTTTGCTGTCAGAGCGTGCACAGTACCACAACCCTTTGCAGCATTAATTTCACTGGGGCTGCTGCAGTGATCAAGCTAAACAGCTGTGATGAGGGAAGAGGAACAGCAGAGGGGATGTAATTGGGAATTGCAGTTGTTGGGTTCAGAGGCATGTGTTGTTCTCTTGAATGTTTTGCATTTTCTTATTTCAGTCTCTCTCTTGGGGCTCCATGGAGAAAGTCTGTTCTCTTCCCAGCTTGGAATATTTTTCTTCAGCACAAAGAAAACAAGCAGTGCAGTTTCTTTAATCTCAGAAAGAAGAATTTCCATTCAGCAGAAGGACTCTTGAAAGATCATGGCTTTAAGAATTTCATGCCATTTCAGTCTCTTCTCTGTCTGCCAGGGAGTATATCAAAAATTAAAGCCCAAAACACTGTTCCCTGTTTTTCTAGGCACTAATTTTAAACACATTGCCAAAGGAGGAGCTGACTTAGGTCTACTATTGCATAAAATCTCATAACATCAATGCGGTCTTCACATGGTGTGGATTGGTGATGGGGGCTGTGAAATCAATTTTACCCTTATTTGAAAAGCCCAAATGAGTATGAAAAGTGGTTGCATTTGTTCAGTGCCTGTCTATGATTCTGCACTTTCCTCTGACTGGGATGCTCAGTCTGATTTATGTTTTATAAAGAGCAGCATTCCTCAAACTTTGATGTTTCATGTGTGGCGCTGTTATAGCCACCCATCATGGAGATGCATGTTCTGTAGCTAATCTCCAAAGCTGTGATGCATGCAATAATTATGATTATTGATGTCATTGCACCATATTTTAAATATGAAATTTCTTTGTGAGTCCAGCGCTAACAAAGAGGGGAGGAAACCTTCTCATCCCAACTCTCTAGATTTTATCTGGTTAATGAACAGACCCTTGGAACTTGCCAATGACTATTAATAATCTGCAGCAAGGCTAATGAATGCATGCGTGCATGGAGTGAGCATAGTGATGTCACAGATGCCTCTGACCTCCATGCACGGAAGACTGACCTTGGAAAACTGAGACCTTAGGGCACACAGATCCCAAATTCTGCCATTTTGCTCTTGCCGCTGACTCGGAATCAGAGGGTTGCTGACTAGCCAGCCCTGTGTGTGCCTCGCATATTCTATGGCTCAAAGCATCCTCTGTATCTGTGCATGTAGGTCTTCCAGCACACACAGGCTCAAATTCATTCACTAATCACAGCAGGTTTGAAAGTAGAGCTGAGCAGACAGCACCTGAATTCACCAATAGCAAATCATGCCTGGCCAATCTGAGTGCCTTCTACAATGAGGTACCTGGCTCTGGGGTTATGGGGAAGGCAGCGGATGTGATAGATCTGGACATTAGCAAAGCTTTTGACATGGCCTCTCACAGTATTCTTGCCAGCAAGTTAAAGAAGTATAGACTGATAAGAGGACTGTAAGGTGGATAGAAAGCTGGTTCGATCATTGGGCTCAGTGGGTTATGATCAATGGCTCCATGCCTGGTTGATAGTCGTTATCAAGCGCAGTACAGCAAGGGACAGTCCTGGGGCAGATTTTGTTCAACATCTTCATCAATGCACCTGGATGAGGGGGTGGATTGCACCTTCAGCAAGTTCACAGATGACACTAAGCTACAGGGAGAGATAGCAGCGTTGGAATTTAGGGATAAGATCCAGAATGACCTAGACCTAGAAAGGCTTGGTCAAAAGAAATCTGGTGTGGTTCAACAAAAGCAAGTGTAGGCTACGTCTACACTAGCCCCAAACTTCAAAATGGCCACGCAAATGGCCATTTCGAAGTTTACTAATGAAGCTCTGAGATGCATATTCAGCACCTCATTAGCATGCGGGCGGCCGCGGCACTTCGAAATTGACGCGGCTCACCGCCCCGCAGCTCGTTCCGATGGGGCTCCTTTTTGAAAGGACCCCGCCTACTTCGAAGTCCCCTTATTCCCATGAGCTGATGGGAATAAGGGGACTTCGAAGTAGGCAGGGTCCTTTCGAAAAGGAGCCCCGTCGGGACGAGACGCGCAGCGGCGAGGGGCGTCAATTTCGAAGTGCCACGGCCGCCCGCATGCTAATGAGGCGCAGAATATGTATTTCAGCGCTTCATTAGTAAACTTCGAAATGGCCATTTGAATGGCCATTTCGAAGTTTTTGGCTAGTGTAGACACGGCCGTAGAGTCCTGCACTAAGGACATAAGAATCCCAAACACTGCTACAGGCTGGGGACTGACTTGTTAAGCAGCAATTCCTTCAGAAGGGTGTTAGACTTGGTGACCTCCTGAGGCCTCTTCCAACTGATTCTTTGATCTTCTCCCAGTTTTCCCAGCACCACCCGCACCACCCTAACCACTTTTAGTAGCCATTAGCCCCAGACTTTGCCAGAAACATGCCACACCACAACAATCCACAGAAACATGCTGCTGGAGGGAAACAAAAGCCACCAGACTAATGTCCTCTGGGTGGCTGGGGCTGGATTTAACCCTTGTAGCACTCACTAATTCCCATGGGGAAGACCCCAGGGAACAGTCTAGATTCTGAAGACTGGGAAGGGTCCATAGGAGAAGAGGCAGGATTTCTTGTGATCTGTGAAAAGAGGGGCAAGCCACAGCTGGCTTCACCCAAGAGCCCTTCCCATCTCTCCCTGCTGCAGGAATCCCTCTTTCATTGCCTGACTGCTGCCTGACAAAGCTGAGGCCAGTCATCAGGGAAGAGACAGGAAGTTCAGCTGGAAAGGGCTGGTGACAGCTGTGGGGTATGAGGGAGCCATTGGTCTATAGGGCCCAGGAAAGAAGGATCCCTCTGATCAGGTGAGGGACCAGAACAGGAGGATATACAAGGTACTCACTCTGCATGATACAGGGGCTTAGCTTCCCATCAGTAGGCATGGAGCTGACAAATGCTCCCAGACTCCACCAGGAAGCAATTAATGGGCAGGAGCCACTTTCATTAACTGAATATTGATCCTGGCAGCTGATTATAGGGACTTGGGTGCATCCAGGTGTCAGTAAATTCCATAATCAATTGTTCGACCGTATTTTGGTTCGTTATGAAATATATTCAAGAGACAAAATAATTAATGTCAGTCAGGTTTATAGCTAAAAGTCAATAATGATACAGTACAGGAACAAAGGTTCAAATCAGTACCTATTTCCAGCAAGCTGTGTTGTGCCCTTTTGTATTCAGCTTCAAGAACACCCATAGTGGGTAAGACCCATGGGTCATCCAGTCCCATATCTTGTCTCTGACAGTGGTTAGTGCCCCGTGGTTCTGGCAGTGGGAGGTTTAGGGACACATGCAGCATGGAATTGCACCCTGACTATCTTGTCCAATAGCCACCAATGAGCCTACTAGGTGTTCAAAGAGGGCTTGCTTCCGAAGTGACACCCCTAACACTATCTTTCTTTTAACCAGCCTGTTTACAAGACAAAGGTGTCGTGTGCGTCATCTGACACTAGACACAACAACCGATCTTCTGCCCTTCTTGTTCTCCTGGTGTCACAGCGTACATCTCTCAGCTCTGTTCTGAACACATGCATTCCAGGTACCAATGGTGTAAAGGCAACTTCCAGGCTTGTAGCAGGGTAGAACATTCATGTTCTTGTTCTGATCTTTAGAGCATGCCAGAACTGGGCTGTGAGAATAACTTTACCTTTTACTGCGGTAAAACACCCATATGGCCTACTCCTGCCAGCTTTCATAGCTACTTAAGCCAAATCTACTTCAGCTAATGCAAGATGCTATAGGACATAGCATCAGTGAACAGGATTATAGGAAGACAGATATCAATTCAGGCCACGTAACTGCTAGAAATACATATACAATGCAGTGTTCTAGTGCTGTTGTGAGCTACTGCATATAAGGTATGTGGAGTGGACAATACACACTGATGATATTACTGTAAATGAGCACCCAGCATGCATTGGCCCATACAAACCAGCATCACATTACTGATCTCCCCAGAAATAGGAGGGTTACATTCTGCAGCAACACTGATTCCCTGGAATTATGTGAAGCTGCTCAGAATCATGGGACACAGCAAGCTACACATAGGGCTAACCCAGCAGCATACAGGCTGGATTTGCTGCTCAGGAGGCTGGTGGCCAAGGTACAAAACATGTGGCTGCTGCTCTGCCTTCTGCTGAAGCCCTGCACTGCGTGGCTGTCTCACAAGAATGCTGGCGAGAAACATGAAGTGTTTTTTCAGAATTATGGATTTCAGGGCCAGAAAGGAGGAGACATTTAGACTAGCTAATCTGAGCACAGCACAGCCTAGGCCAGAGAACCCAGCCAGCAGTTCCTGGCTGAACTACAGCACCTTGTGGACAGAGAGACTCTGTTGTGCTTTCCCGGCTCTGAGTGATGAAGCATCAGACACAGCTGAAGGAGAACTATGCCTGTGGTTAATTCCCGCCCCCACCCGTCAGAAATAGATTTCTTGTTTCTAGTATGAATTTGTCTCATTTCATTTGCAGCCACTGCACCTTGTTCTGCTTTTACTAGATGAAAGAACCTTTTCCGGTCAGAAACCTGTCCAGTGGCACAAGAACATTTCTAAGGGTGTGGGTGCTAAAATCCAACCCACTTATCCTTGTCCACTCTTCCCCCAGCTGAGGCAAAGAACAAAGTCCCCAGTGCATGGGGCTGGCAGCCAAGACCTGAGGTGGTAGGACAGGACCCCAGGGGTGCTGTAGCCTCCGGTGCCCCTAGTTCCCACACCTATGAACGTGTCACCCCCATCAAGACCTGTAGCCCCTCATTAATTCACCTCTTACCCTTCTCATGGCTGCCTAAACCTATGCAGATGACAGCCCAGCCAGCGGTCAGACACTGGTGGGACAGAACTAGGCAGGCAGACCCACCTGGGCTTGAATGTACATGGCCAGTGCCTCTGACTGCTGTGTTCTCTGCACACCCACCTGCTGCTGAGCAGGCTCCTGTCTATACACACAGGAAGGCCATGGTTATGTGCTGGGCCACTTCACTGGCTGCCCCGTTGGGCTGAAGTGGGCTGATGAGGAGTTGGGCAGCTTGGGTGATGTGGAGGAAGTGCACGCTGGGTCTCAAAATCATCAGCCTCTCATGTGGGCACTGCCTCACTTGGAAACATGGGAGGTGCCCAAGGCTCTGTACATGCTCAGTGGCAAAGGAACTGTGAGGGGCACTTTTGTTATGTGTGGGGCTCTCACATGCTGGCATGTGGGTCACTGTACATGTCTGCTTTCCCATTTGTACTTTGCACCAGCTCCAGCCTTCCACCTTCTTTAAAATGGTAAATTTTATTTTGCCCTATTCATTTTAGATTTCAGTCAAGTCAGATAGCAGTTGAATTTAGCAGAGATTATGGCTTTAATTAACCCTTCCCCATGACTTTATAATTTCATTACTTTTAGGCTCTGCTTATAACTGGCTGTAATTATCAGCAAGAGTCCAAACAGCAAAGCTATTATCACCTCTACTAAGAGCCCTCTTTCCCCCAGGACAGCTACACAATGTTGTCCCCATCATGGAAGTGCTGATCTTTTCCAATCACTTCCATCAGGAATGTAGAGAGATCCCTTAACTCCTGGGGACAGATTAAAGGAGCTTTACTGAGTGAATGTTTACAACCAACCAAAGCCAGATTCCACAGGATACGAAAGAAAGCACATATAAGTCATGAGTGGTGCAGAGGTGGGTTAACAGCTGTAACAAGCACTTAACGTAGTTAACGAGTATACATCATAGCCCAACTTGCCCCAGATACGTATGTTTTGTGAACTACTCTTAAGCCAGTACATTCCATACCTAATAATCATCCTGTAACTAACCAGCTAGTCCTCACATCCTCTGTGCGTGACCAAAGCCATTGTTTCCCTTGTACTGATGGAGGCACTGAGCATCACTGAATAGTAACAGAGTTACAGACCGTAACAGGAACTGCAGTGGGGCCTGTCCTAGAGGTGTCTTCCTCTAGGTGTAAGGGCAATTTAGGCAGGGGGAGACCTGATGTAGGAAAACACTGCCGTGTATCACTCTTCAGGCTGCTTGGAAGCAGGTGACTAAAGGAAGGAAAACCACAAATGGATCCAGGGAAAAGCTGCAGAATCACTCAGAGCGCTGAGCCTGCAGGTTCTGCCCCACTTCGGCCCCATGTAACCAGACTCTGAGCTCTAACACTGCCTGGCTTGAGCATTGCAATACAGTCTTTTTGTTGAAGTGCGTATGGCACTTCCTGGTGTTCAGCTAATCCTTCCTTCCCTGCTTCTGAAAGATGCCTTAGCCCTTGGTCCATCACAGTGACTCTGGCCATCTATTTACATCTTTCCTTTCCCCATCAGTATTAGAGTTAGCGAGGAGCTGGCAGGGTTAGGATACCATTGTTCATTTTACAATGAATTACTCTCCTTACTTCTATTTATGCAGAGCCATAAGGACTTGGAAGGGAGGAGCATACTTTCAAAACTCAAACTAAGAATTGTTATAATGAGCCTTCCTGAACTTCTGCTTTTAAGTTGTGGCTGCTGCCTCATGAACCCAAAGCTGATTTAATTTAACTAGAATCGTTTAATCCATGCAGGGCAAAAATTTGATGGTCCTCACTTTAAATAAGTGCAAAGCAAAGCAGGAGTGTGGGAAAGTGAAAGCAGAGCCAGATTCTCAGCTGGTGTCAATCATCCTCACCCTGTTAAATTCAGTGGAGTTACAACAGTTTGTTCTAAATGTGGCTGCACTCATGTGGTCTCATTTGAGTTAAAACAAAAAACAAAAGAAAAGAAGTGCACATAGCATAGTGCTCCTTAGAGGATGACAGCAGACCCATCATATTTAGGGAAGACACAAAAAGTTCCCAGATGTCTTTATCGTCAGTAAAGGCATTTCATTTGATTTCCCCTACAGAGCTCTCTAGTTAATCTGTGCTGCGTTGTGCAAGATTCCTCACTTCTCAGAAGGGACCAAGTTCATCTAGAACTGCATCAGCCATTTCATTCTCCAGGAAAGCAATAAGGGTCAGAAAGTGCAGAGAAAAAAACTAAGCAAAGCCAGCATCCCTCACAAAGGATAGCGTCAAACCCTCAAACCTTCTAAAACTTACAGCTCTCTAGTCACAAAGCATTTGGGTCCACCAGCTGGGTTCCTGTGGGAACTAGCAACAGCCATTGTCACACAAGCTGGCCTTATACTTGGAGATACTGCTGAGTTTAACATGCCCCTTAGCTCAAAAAAATGCACACCTGAGTATGAAAACTCTAAATACCTAAATCTTCCAAAGGACAGGACATAATCAATTAGCAAAGCAATAATAATGGTAAGTGACCTGGGCACTCTCTCCACAGTCCCAGGGGTCGTATGGTCCAGATGCAGGGTGTTACTGACCTGCATTGCCCTCCCTTTCTGGATCCAACCATAAGACCCCTGGGACTCTGAAGAGAGTCATGGCCTGATTACATTCTCCTAGAACAACTCACCTGAAAAAATCTGCAAAAAAACTACAAGTGTTTTCTTTAAGCATTCAAGGGACAAAGAAGCAAAGCACAGCCTTGCTGGAATGTAGATTACCAGCTGCCCTTCATGCTTTGGGGTTATTTAAAATAAAACGGATATGTACAGATGGGTGATTTTCTTGTAAATAAATGTATTTGTGGACTCAAAAGGCAGGTAATATGTGCTTTCTGGGCTAACAATGCTATTGCATTAATCCCTGGCTGGCACACTGGCATTATCCAGATGGTCGGTTCCATTGTTAGGCATCCAAATTATAGGAGGTAGAGGTAGAGAAGATCTAACAGTTCTGAGTTACATCTAGTCCATCCCCACCAGCTCAGATGTTGTTAATCTTCTGAAGGAGGCCTGAGTATGCTGACAAAGCTTTGCTGTTACTTAGGGCCAGAGGGCTGTGGCAACAGGAAAGGAAATGGGGGGATTCCCACAAAAAAATGACTGAATACTACACAGCTAGAAGCCTGGACTCAGGACTTTTTGCACACTCCAACTCCAAGAGTCCCAGTCTGGAAATCAAAAGTGTTAGAGAGAGTCACATGGAATCTGGAGTCAGGTGGTTTTGTTTGGCTATTTTGACCTAAAAACTCGGTCTGCATTTATTTCCCTGTGCGAAGCCAAGGGACTTGCAGGGCTCTGTCAGGAGGGCTTTATCATAAAGAGCACATGTAAATCAGCTCATTCCATCTCAAAAAACCCACATCGACTGACCTCTCAGATGCTTCATTTTGTTAGGCAACATCAGTCCAATGTTTTTAACTCATTTTTCAACCATGCCATGCTGCCCGAATCAGTGAGTGACACTTGCTCAGTGTCTCGTGGCTTTCTCCCCCTTGTCAGCTGCCAGGGTTCACCGTGCAGAACACATAAGGAGGAACTGGAGCAAATGACCTGGCAGAGAGAAAACAGCTAAAATGTCTATAGTGAAAAAGCTGTGTTTAAACATGTGTTGACATTGTTTGCCTTTCTTTCCAGTCTACACTAATAATCATTAGTTTTTACACCAGCCCTTTGATTTAACCTTTAATTGATTAAACTGTGAATAATGGCAATGTCATGATATCTTGCCCACCTGGGCAGCCAAGTACAGAGTGCTTGCTTAGCTAATGAACTGCAGATGGGAATGGGAATGTGCTGCGGGGGGTTAGAATACTGCAGGCATGTCACTTTACCTCTGAAGTACAGGCTGTGACTCTGGAAAAACTCTAGAGCTTCCTTCAGTTACACACAATACAAGAACCTATACAGCACAGGAGTAGCCTGGCATTTGGACGATGTGTGACTGCCAACAATGTGGCAGAACTGCCAGGCCCTAAGCTGCAAGTGCACTTTGATCTCTTTGCTCCCCAAAACACTAGGCCCAGCAATACAGCACAGGAAAGAGCAGTTCTTCCCTTTCCTCTGACCTCACTTCCATAGTCAAAGGCTTTCCAGGTCAGCAGCCAACAACTCATACATGATCTTAGGTGCTAGGTCAGTTATAAGCAGAACCAGCATCAGATTTCTCAGGAAGAGAGCTCTTACCCTGGCCAGCCAGTATCTGCAAGCACACACAAGCCCCATGCCTGCTGCTGTCCTCCCAGGTGGCTTGATCCACAGCTATGCAGACTCTAAGGTCTGTGGGGAAGCAACCATGTGACACAGGGCCAAGCACAGTCGGTGCCTAACAAAGACATGGTAGCTGCCAGGCAGGCTTAGCTGGACCAGGAAAGACAGATCTTTTTCTCCTCTTGCTCCATTTGCTCCCCAGTGAATGTGTTACAGTTTCAAGAGTGAGCTGTCCTTGCTCTCTCACAGGATCTTTGCTTTACTCATATCACTTGCCATGAGAAGAGGAGAGGGCAGACACTGTAAAAGCCCAGGGCTCAGATGCTTCCAGTGACCCTCACAACAGCTAGCTCAGAGCGGTGATGTAAGGTGGAAGGGAGAGACTGACATACTTGATTCTTGCAATACTGTCCACATCTAACGTGCTCCAGGACCAGTAACCCTCTCCTGTTGCCCAAATCATAAGGCAGGGAAACATACTCAGTGCTGGGCAGACAATAGCCGGGGCACACAACTCCCCCAGCCATCCCACAAGTACATGGGAAAGGGCAGAGAGGGTGACACAAGCACCTGGATTGAGGCACCTTCTCTTCAGTTTGCCCCAACTCTTCCCCGCCTTGTGGTGAAGCACAGTCTGAATGGGATGAACACTGTGTAACTCCAGGCGGGAAAGCCAGGAGAGGCAGGAGAGAAGCCCTGCTTTCTGCAGTGAGGTGCTGGAGCAGCTTGGCACTTGGAAGCTCATGGATTAAATCTAAGGTACACAAACAATCATTATCCTTCTTGGGAAACTCATTAAAATAATGGCCTCATCATTGTGATTCCCACGGGTATTACTTGTAATAACATTAATCCTGATTAGCTCATTAGGTATTACTCTGGCTGACCTAAATTCTGCTATAGGGTTTCCCTTGCAAGGCAGCATTGTGGGTTTGTTGTAAGGGTATGGCCATCCTTGCATCTGAGGAGGAGGAGGAGGAGGAAAGCAGTTCCAAAGTCAGGGGATTAATTAACTAAAATGATGCTTTCTCTGGGCCTCCCAGGTGGCTCGTCTCTCTGCGTGAAGCATCTTATTTTTTCAGCCTGTGAGCTTCTTGGGGCAGGGACTCAAGTCCTGCACAGAACTGAGCACACTGTCAGTACTTAATAATCTAGACAGTAAGAGCCCAGGACTGCCACTCTGAAGCCTAGAGTGTCTGTTGAGTCAGTGTGGCAGGACAAAAAGAGCTGCCAGCCTGCTCAAGGGCTCTCTTGTTCAGAATCTCACCAGGTTCAGTTGTCACTGGGATTTGCACTCTGTTATCATCCATTTTTTAAGTTCTCACCCATTTTGCCTCAACAAGTTAGACCCATGCATTGTAGGGCTACAGAAAGTCATGTACTTTTGCCGTGCCAAGAGTCCTAGACCACTGTGAAATAATATCAGCAGTAACTCACCAATCACCACTCTTACTCTACAGCTAATCAACTGGCATGCAACAATTTTGTGGTTGTCTGAGGCGGACTGAACAGATGATGGATTACGTGGTCCCAGTGCCATCCCCCTGAACAGCAAATGTGTTCAACTACTAGTTAATAATGTGTTCACGTGATGAAGTCGGGGGCTTTTCTTGTTTTTTTCAATGGTTTTCATGGAGAGGGGGTGGGACTCCGTTTCTCTAGGTGTCACTGGTTTAATGACATGATGGAAGAGGGGGTTTGTTGTTACAGTGGACCAGTGATGGAACTTGGGATCCTGCCCAGTAGCCTGGAGAATGGAGACCTCAGAACTGGTGACCTGGTCACTGGGAGGCCCAGCCTAGACAACACAGTGAGTTCTGACCAGTGGGAGGACAAGGCTGCACAGACAGGACTTCAGTAGGGAAGAGAGGAGAGATGAGAGGAGAGGTGGAGAAGAGAGGGAATCCAGGGGACCCCATTCACCTCCTGGACAGAAGACAAAAGATAAAGGTGGGACTTGAGGGCAGGTGATATCAGATGCCCAGCTGAAAAACACTTGGTCTCTGGACTAGGGGGAGAGAGCAGGCAGAGCCCACCTGAATGCTGAAGAAAGTTAGACATACTGTACTGAGGGAGGCCCTGAGAGTTCCTATGCTGGATTAAGATGCTCAATAAACCCTTCTGTTTTACAATGGCTACGAGTTGCTCTGGTCTAGAGATCAGGGTTGCATTGTTCCCTCTGGGAGTGGAGGTCCCAGGACTCCAGAGCAAGAGAATGATGTGCTAAAGGCCGAGAGAGATGTGGTTCCAGGATGCAGAGGTGCTTAACCTCAGAGACAGAGTAGACACCTGAGAAGGGCTGTCCTACTGAAGGGGGTTCCGTTTGGGTGCCAGGAGTGGGCACAACCTGGGAGCCCATAGCAGTTCATGACCCTGAAGACACAAAACTTGTCTGATGAATGAGGTAGATTCCTAAATAGAACAGAGACAGAGATAAGTGCAAAGAGAAAAGAAACATACAGGCTATGGGAAAGATGCACACTTGAATGAATATGTTACTGATTAATTAGCTTCTACAAGAGCCAGATTCTTTGTATGGTGGCTCTGAGCAGCTTTGCCTCCTGGCTACCAATGCCCCTCCTCCCCCAGAGTGGAGGCTGTTAGTTTACTGCAGAATTCTGCTCAGTTTCTGAGGCCAAGAGAACAGAAGGCAAATACTGGAGCAAGAAAAAGAAGCCCAACTTCACTGGTAGCCCTCCACTGACCGGTTATGGCAGTGTGCCCACACATACAGCAATCCTGACTTTATCTGCATTGCACCTACCCATTCAGAGCAGCAGCTCCTTGGGCAGGGAGACTCCAGGAGCTGCAACAGATTAAATAGGATGCTCTGCAAAGGTTGGATTTTCACCTTTCACGGCTGCTGCCCTGCCAGCCCTAACCGTTCCCCTGCTTATCAACATCTCTTCTGTCTTCTGGAAAATGGGCTTTCCAAGGGAATCTCTGCCCAACTGAGACAGCGCTGCAGTTCTTCTGGCCCCACTGCCAGGCCAGGGACTTCTTGCTAGACAACACGCATGACAGAGGCTGGCCAGACCACACCAAAACACACTACAGAACTGTAAATAACCCTTGACAATGAGTGACATGGAAAATACTCCTGGAACCAGCAATTTCTGTCTCCAAGAGACAAGAATGTCAATGGAAGCCCTTCCTACAAGCCACGGTTTGCAGACAAACGATAGCAATAGCAAAGAAACTCACCCCACCTCTTGTATCTGAGCTAGGCATAAACTTCAGAGCCCCAAGCAATCACTATGAAATACAAAAAACAATCTTGGTGCAAAGAATACACATCAAAAATCATAGGATTCCTCCTGCAGTGTTTGCTCAAACGCTACACTCATCCCTCCTTAAACGAGCACTTTACTTACGAGTACTCGCTAAAACGAGGGACACGTATACCTACCTTTGTTCACTAGATGAGTGAACTCCCCCACCACTAATATGAGCCTTACCCCACTCCCCACAGACCCAACCTGCCACATCCTGAACCCCCGCTGGCCCCCCCAGACCCAACCAATCTCAGCCTGAACCCACCCCGTCCTCCCTGTAGCCCCAACCTGCTGCAGACTTAAACCCCTCCCCCACCCCATGGATCCAACCCACCACCAGGTTTTAACCCTCCCTCCTGTTCATGGTCCCAAACTGCCCCCAGCCTTTAACCCTCCCCAGCTCACTCCCCAAAACCCAAGGTTCACTCACCTTTCCAAAGCAGCACCACACGCTGCCACTCCTTCACCGAATTACAGCACTTGGAATGAATCAGAGACTTTTACATGTATTTTAATGGGAAGTTAGTGCCCTTCTTACAAGTTTTCACCTTCAAGCAGAAATGCGGGAACCAATCGTGCTCATATAGCGAGGGATGAGTGTATTTTCTACTCCCGCTTTTCTGGTGGAATGTAGAGTTTACTGTGCCCCAGTCTGTTGTAAGCAGGCAGAATGTGTGTGCAGCCGGGTTAATGTTGCTGTTGAAACCTTTACATTTTTGCAATTTTTATTTTAACTGTGCAGACATAACATTTCACCGGTGAAGTCTGCCCCATATTTGTAAAACAGAAAAGAGAAATCAACCCCTTCAAGAGACAGTCCACCCAAAGCTGGCTGTTTGGGAAATGGTGACAAGCAGTTAAGTAAATGGGAGCTGATACCCTGTGTTTCTGTTTGATTAGACACCATCACACGAGTGCCGGTGATAAACACACCACTTGTAAAATGGCTCTGTATAGCATGCCATGTGTGAGCCACAGGCGTAACTGACACTGAACGAGAGGGAATAAAGAGCAAATATGGATGATTATAAATGTAGTGGAAATTACATTCCAGGAAGCTCAACTTTGCTAACTGGTGGGGTTTCCTGTAAATTTCCTTGTTTCCCCAAAAGCTGGAAAGAGCAGAGCAGACAGACAGCATTGTGGGTCAGTATTCATATTTCCCCATCAGACACAGCCTGTGGCAAGGTAGCAAACTGCTGGTGAAGGGGATACTTCCCTGTAGCAGCAAGAATGGTGGATAACTCTGTTTGACCAACCCAGACATCTTATCACAGAGCCAGGAGTTTTACTACCGATTCCTTCAATGCTCTTTTACATTTCACTAGCTCTGCCTTCGACATGTTTGGAATGTAAAGGGCTGCTCCCTGTAAGGCTACATCAGCTAACCCATGCTGCCCTCTTCAGGAGCTTATATGCTTCCCAGCTAGTGTACAACACTGTCTCTGTTTTGGAGAATACCCTCAGCAGATGCCTCATCATCAGGGACCTGGCACTGGCAATGCAAAGATACTCTTTCCCACTAAATGGCCATGAAACAGAACCCTGAGACCTTCCACCCAAAAAATTCTATAGCATCAAGCCCTTCTAAACCCACATCCCTGGCACCACAAAGTCCAGCAGCTCAAACAGGATCTGAGGAGCTATACAAGGTGCAGGGAGGAGGCTGTGAGGTCCTTCCAGGAGATGTATAGCAGGTGGAGCAGAATTGCTTTTTGATGAACACAATTCATTGCCTTCAGTCAGCCAGATAATTTATGCTGACAGAAGGCACAGAATGTGCACTCCAGAGGTAAGTGGAGAGTGTCCAAAGTTTAGGTGTTTGTGCTTAATTTAGGGGCTACAAAGGCAAATGAACCAGCACTGCCTAGTAGCGCATTCTAGGAAGACAGAAAAAGGGAATGGTGGCAGGCTGAGGATGTACCAAGTCCCCGGGTATGCTCTGTTAATGATGTGTAGTGAGGGTGCAAGTGAGAGCCTGGGGACAGGGGCGCCTCCTACAAACCCACATGGCTGAAGAGCAGCAAGGACAAAATGCTCCTGAGCTTCCTTGCAAGATGGCACACATGGGAACTGTAGCTCCCCAGATGCCAGCAGAGTAACCAGTGCATTCAAACATCTAGCCCAGTGTCTGCCCAGTGCTCCTCACAGTGCCCCAGGGGGTTCTCAGGTTCTTAGGGGACAACGTTAGGGTCCAGGAAGTAGAGGATCAACCAGAGGCGAAGCCACCCTGGATCCACTTCCTACTGATGGGAAAGCACTACTGAGACTGTGCAGGGGCTTGGGGCCAGTGGCTACCAGGAGAGAGGACTCAGCCCAGGCAGGGTCTTTACTTTCTGGATGTCTCACACCTTGTGCTGCTGCTTTTACACGGGGGTATTTCAGTCTAGCAAACAGTGTGCAATGGCAGGAGGAGTTAAAATCCACAAGAAAGCTGTGGCAGCTTGCAGAGAGGACTAAGAGCTCCTTGCCCCTGAGGAAGGATGTTGGGAACAATGGAGGAGCCCATCCTCAAAGGATAGTGGGGCACAAAGCAGGACCCAGATTGGACACAGGGGAGGGGCCAGGACCTCCATAAGATTCACTCAGAGAGGAAAGGTAACTGCAGAAAAAGGGAGGCGCTGATGCTACCAAAAGGGTAGGGCAAGAGGAGCTTTTACTGTTCTCTCAGAGGCTGCAAGGAGGGAAGATTAGTGAGAAAGTCACCTATAAAGCTTGACTGGTCAGTTCACTGCAATATATCTTGTATATGTCTGAAGGGAGAAAACCCCACTGAGGAGAGATGGTCTTCAGGGCTGGACACAGAGGGATGCCTGGGTTCTCAGCAAGGGACATGTTTACCCCCAGGGGACAGTTCAGGTGGGGCTGTATGTCAGCCCCAGACCACCTGGTGGGGGACTTTGATACAAGCTGTCCCAAGCAAAACTCACATTCATGAGCCACTTCTCCAGACTTTGCAGGCTGAATGAACTTCTGTGAGCCTGCTGATACCTACTCTGCTTCCTCCTTTGTTCCTGGCACCCTAAGCCTCCCAGGTACACCTTAGAATTTCACCTTTATTTATCACCAGCCTCTTCTCTACAGTCAGTCCTTGGAGCCCGGTGGCCAGTGTTTGTTGGTTTTCCTTTCAACAGTATTATTCAGGGTGTGATGGAGTGGGGGGGGTGCATGTGTGAGTCAGGCTGGATGTCCGAGGCAAGCAGCAGCTCCCAGTGGCTAAGGATGACCCTGGGGCTACAACTGGCAGATAACACCTCTGCCTGAACAAAGAGCAGGGAGGAGCTGAGCTGGGTTTTGAATCGGGGGCGGCAGTTAGAGGCGAGGAGAAGGGAGAGCTGGAAGGCAGCCAGCCTGAGGAGGGGAAAGCTACACCCCAGAGGGGCACCCCTCGGGGTCTTCTCCCCAGGACAGGTTGGAAGGACTGTCTCTGGCTGCTATGCTGTTGCTTCTGTGAGAAACTGGACATCTGTTGCCTAATAAACCTGCTGTTGTACCTGCTGAGTGAGAGTCACTCCTGCCAGCGGACGGGGTGCAGTGCAGGGGGACCCCTGAACCCCATCACACAGGGTGAATGCCTTTGTCCCTAGCACAGAGTAAGATTCAGTTCCCTAGGAACATAGATGACATTTACAGTTATTTGTCAATAACTAATTCTCCTTTTTGTTTAATTAGGAAGCTATTTCAGCAGGGGCCTCCCAGCTGAGACTTTACGGTGAAAGTCCTGGAGGTGGCTGGGGGGGCTGGGATCTTCAGAGACGCTGTACGCTGAAGTAGTAACTACACCCATGAATACAGTGTTAAGTGAGAGAGAAACACTGCAACCAGGAGGAAAATAAAACATAAATTAGGAAGAGTACAATTATCTCCCAGCATTTATGATAATCAGGGAGTGATGGTGGCACCCTCCTGAGCTAGTGCCATTCCCTCGGACACTCTGTGTCACCACCACATTCCAGAGCACCCTCGTGCACATGTATGCGTAAAGCAGACTGGAAACAGGGCTACCTAACTAACCCATTCCAACAGACTCCACTGTTTGGCAGAAGGTTGCACTTTGCTAGGGGTGGAACATGGAGTCAGAACATCTCCAGCAGCAAACCTCACATTTAAAAAAAATTACAGATTCATGGCCATGTCCTCAGTTCCACTGACTTCAGTGGAATTTGGTTGATTTACAGCAGCTGAGGATCTGGCCTCACATCCTCTCTACAGGAACAGAATAATAATTATTTGTAAGGTATCAGAGGGGTAGCTGAGTTAGTCTGTATCTTCAAAACCAACAAGAGTCCTGTGGCACCGTACAGACTAACAGATATTTTGGAGCATAAGCTTTCATGGACAAAGATGCAACTGACAAAGTGGGTCTTTGCCCGCAAGAGCTTATGCTCCAAACTACAAACTTAGCTTTGCTAAGGTACTAGTCCCTCCCTCTGTCTGCAAGAGCAGCTGGCACAAACGCCAGCTGAATTCACACACACACCTTTTAAAAGTCATTAACTATTTAGATGCTGAATTAAAACACTGTGCAGCTCGTATCTCCACAAACCTCCATGCGCCAGTAACCTCCTGCGTGCCACCCACACAGCAGAGAGTCAGGACTTGCCCAGGTTAATTCTCTGTACTGGGTTTGGGCATTTGTCTTTCTCCCTTGACATTCAATAGAACTCTCCATTGCAAAGGGATCTCCACTGTGCATAGACTTAGCAGGGTCAGTCCCTGACACAGGATGGAGGGAGGAAGGAACAGAGAACCTGGCCTTCCCAACACCCAGAAGAGGTGCCCCACAGCTTCAAGGCTAGCGACAGCTTGTCTTTTCACTGACAAAGTATCTGTTATTCCATCACTTTTCCACTTGGTGCAATAAGGCAGAACATTGATCAGTCCCTACCCAGTGCACAGCCAGCTGTGCAAGGGGGCTCAGCCCTCTCCCTGGCACATGGTCAGCCAGAAGGGATTTAACCCCACCCCTAGTGCATGGCCAGTTGTGGGACAGGGTTCAACCCTGTCCCACAGCCTGCAGCAGCTGTGCAGTGTGACAGCAATCTGTCATTGCATTTGCTTCAGAGGCTATCAGTACCAGAGACTGACCCACCTGAACCAGGTGGTGCTCCCTAGGAACTAGGGTTTCTCTGATCAAACACCCACATTTAGCAGCCACTGAAAAAAGGTCTTTCCCACCCTAGGACCAGTCCACATGCAGCTGCTAATTACCCTCTTCTGTTAGTTTCCATGATCACCCTGATCATTTTATGGAAACAAAACTATGAAATAATTGAAGGTTGGAACCAGCAGATCCCCCCACAGCAGGGAATTTCCATTATTTACCCATAAAAATATTTCAAGGGCTATTAGCATGTAAACTGTGATTAATTAAATTCACAGGAATTGTGTCTGAGGCATATAAATAAGGAGATTCCAGCTGAGTGAAAGCTGGGAGCCAGGTCTGTCCCCCTTCCGCACCAGCAGAACAGCCATGCAGGGGGAAGGAACTGTACTTGCTTCCTCTTCATTGCACTTTTAATGTCTCCCACACAGCCCAAGCAGCACAGGACAAGCCCAAAAGCAGTAGTAGCAGCAGCAGCAGCAGCAGCAGAAGCAGAGGATGCCTCTAGCACCACTCAGATGTTTCTCACTAGAGAAGGTAAAGATGAATGGGTGGCTAAGCAGGACAGAGCAGCATCAGCAGAAACAGCAAAAGCACCTGCTGTTGAAGGGCTTGTAAAGTTCAGACCAATGCCCCCCTCGCATACATCCCCTGTCCTTGTTGGCAGTCTCACCAGAGAGGAAAAAAATTGTCTTGGACAGACTGAGCTTCACCCGCTTCCTGTGTCTGCAGCAGATGTCCCAGAGCACAGATGGGAAAGCTCCTGCCTCAGACCTTCACAGCCAGTGCAAGTAGGGTGACCATATCGCTCTATGGCAAATAGGGGACACCGGCCTTCAGAGTTGGACTGCTGTCCCCTGTCAGGGCTCTTCAGTGATGGGGGCTGCCACCTCCACAATGAAGCAACAGGGATTGGGGCTTCAGAGCCTCCTGATGAGGGGGAGAGGAGGATAGAGCTCTGCAACTCCTGGCAGGGAGCTGAGGATGTGTGTGCCAAGAATAGGTACTCCTCCAACTCCTGGAAGGGGAGGGAATGTGTCAGCACCCTGAGCAGGGGATCCCTGGCAGCAGGGGCTGCCATGCCAGGGAATGGGGAAACAGCCCCACAGAGGAGCTTCCCCACAGCAGGAGCTGCCTCCCAAGGCATGGGGTGCAAGGGAACAAGGCAGCCATTCCATGGCAGAGCCTGCCAGCAACAGGGCCTGCCACCTTGGGGTGTCAGGGAACAGTGCAACTGCCCAACAGAAGACCTCCCTGACAGAAGGGGCAGCTACCCCAAGATACCAGGTGCCCGGGAACAGGAGCCCCACAAAATACAAGACAATTTGCCCATTTTCTGAGCAAATTCAGGACACCTATGAGACAGCTTAAATAAAAGACTGTCCTGGTAAAAATGGGATAGATGATCATCCTAAATGCAGGGATTTTGGCTCTTGCTGTAAAGAGCAGAATATGTAGTGTCAGAGCATGAGGGTGATGAGGCCCTGCACACCCCTCTTTCAGTCAGAGGTGACTCTCATTCACGGGGAGAACAGGTTTATTAGTCAACAGGGACACAGCATAGAACAGACTTGTCAGCACAGAAACAGAAGCGATGAGTACAATCCTTCTTGGGAATAGGGGGCCCAGCGGGGATTCCTGAGCTGGGACCCTTGCCTCCTTCCTCCCTTACCCAGCCAGATGAGACTGGCCCCCTCTCCTACTGCCCAGTTACAGTTCAAACCAGCCAGGCTCCATCTTCCCTCCTTCATCCTGTTTCCTGAGGAAGAAAGGTGTCACGTGGTGGCCTGGGTTACAAAGGGCATGTGCCACCATTGTCTACATATGAGAAGTCATCACATGGAAACTCCCATTACCAATATGCACTGATGCTGTGGGAAACAGAGGCACACCTGGAGTTACTACAGAGGATCAGGAAACACACTGTAACGCAACCAGGGGAATAAAACCCTCATACACCCCACTGTGTCACGTAGCACAGCCATTTGTCTTGGAGCTGCTCCTCATACCTGCAGTTCCCACTTAGAGGCAGGTGAAACAATAATAAAAACTAAGCCAAAAACATGACATGTTCTTAGTCATCTCCATAAATAAAAAAGCTGTTCAAAAGCTGGAATGTGGCGAGTGGGCTCAAAGATCTGACCTGGCATGTGATAATGGCCAGAGGGCCCAGAAGAGGGTCCGACACCATGATTGCTAAAGACTCACCTCTGAACAGCAGCGTAAGCCTCCCACCATCCAGGAACAGGCTTGAGTTCCACCCTGACCTCATGGATATCCTGTTCAGCTGGTGATCACAATGTCTAGATGAACAGCTCAGCCCTGGTTACCAGGGACTTAGCACATCAGATACATACAATTATATGTGTACTAACACTGGGGTCTCCTCAAAAACAGTTTTAAAATAGGAAGGAGACATGCACTGGAAGGCCAGTGGCCGTGCTGCAGTCCCGAGTGACAGAGAGCATGGGGTCTCTGCTGCTCTGGGGTCAGCCATCTCAACAGAGCTCAGCAGACATTTATCATACATCTTGTTTAATTTCTTAGAATAAAGAAGATGGAAGAGTGTAGAATTCATCATTTCAAATCCTAGATGATGACAGATCAACCAGCACATTTAACAACTAAAATATACTTTGCAGACAGTAATGGGTACTGTTAAAGAGTTGCCTGGTATTTGGATTACGAACAGCATAGTCTATCAATTTTTATTTTTGTATCATAGTTGTTTTTCCATCTGTTGAAAATGTCTTTTTTGTGCTTTCTTCAGGCATTACACTTAATGTCTCATTTGCTGCACCCAGAGGAATTTCACACTTTTACATTAATAAATACCCCAGGATGGTGGCTGAGCTTTTATCTTTCCAGAACACTGTTCCATTTCCAACTCCAGGCCAGGAGTTCCTTTTTGCTGAATTTATTTTATATACAGGTCTGTGTGCAGGCTCTGACTGAGAGCTGAGCTCTCATCCCAAGCATGCCAGGAGGAGTGGGTCTTACCCAGATTCCTCTGAACTGTTTTATTGAAGACATACTCTTTTCCCTTCCCACCTGCACATGCAACCAGCAATAAATCTCCTGAACCAAGGACCAGCAAATGTAACTCCTGCTCATCTCTGAGCTGCAGTTCAAAGTCAATGAGCAGCTAATGACAGTGACTCTACCAGCGGGAGTCTGAGAAGTTCCCAACTTCTCACAAGAAGTGATACTGAGGCAGCTCCCAAGGACAGATGTGGCCCTGGGGCACTGTGGTTGCCCCAGAGATGAGTCAGGAGGTAGTACCAGTGCAGAATAATAAGATGTAAATAATAGGTTGTGTTGCCATTGCCACCATGATGTGGGTTCTGCTCATCTCACTTTGTGTCACAACCATGGTCACACCCAGCTGCTCCTGGACTTGGATCTGAAATGAGTTTGGTTTTATTGCTGAGGCATCTTTAGCCATGTAAATGTATTTATGCTTGTGTTTTACTGTGCATTGCACCTTTAAACCTCTCCTAACTGCTGTCTACAAAGGCGGGGACAGGGGCTTCTGCGCTCAGTTCACACCAAACACACAAAGAAGGTAGGTTCACACTCTCTCCCCATGCTTCTTGCTCTCTCCTGCTCAGTCAGATGTTACTGCTCTTCTGTATGTGTAAAGGGAAGGTTATTCAGACTGAAAGTCCATGGTTGCATATTGGAAAATGACATTTTTAAGAGCAAATGGGACTGAGACTAGTAAGAGGGTCACCCTAATGATCATCCCAGTCCCAGCACCATTACTACTGCCCACCACAGCCAACATGAGCACCATCGCTAACCCCATTGCAATGTTACAGCATGCCTCAAACTATGGCAACCAAATGCACCCTTACCACCACTCCTTCTGGTCTCCTGACTCTGCCAATGGCCTCGCTGCCTCCTGCTTCCCCCACTGCCCTTAGCTGTTGTCAGCATTAGACGCTTCCTGCCAGGCTAAGGATCTGCCATCCCATTTCTTTCCATAGTGAAATACAAACCCAGCAAGCTCTACCAAAAACTAACAACTTGTGTGTTGCGGAGTTGATACATACTGCCCACTGTGGGATTGATGTGCCCCATCCCACAATGTCTTACTGTTTAGGGAAAAGCAGATAGAGAGAAGAAAGATTCACCCCCTTTCAGTGACAGTGGACTCTTGTATTCAGGGCAGTGATGCCGAGTAGCCCATGTCCTTAGCCTCAGGCAGAAAGTTGGAGGTGTGGCAAGGTGTGGGGGAGGTGCAGGAGTCAGGGTTGGGTTGTGAGGAGGGGCTCAGGGCAGGTTGGAGTGTGTGTGTGGAAGGGTACAGGTACCAGGGTGGGAGTACAGGATGGCTCAGAGCAGGGGATTGGGATGTAAAAGGGAATGCAGGGGGCCCTTCAAGGAGGGCAGGGGGACTGCCCCATGACTGTCAATGCTGCTTGTTGCTTGCTGCTTGCTCTTCCCCTTCCGTGAAAAGCACACAGCGTGTGTCACTGCCCACTCTCCTCACTTCCACACCAGCCAGGAGGGAGAGGATTGCAGGGGCTCTATGGGCTTCCCTCTTGCTCCCTGACAGTGACAGAAGAAGAAGAGTAAGTAATCAACTGTGTCGGTAGGAGTAGAGGACCGCCTCCTGCCCTTCCTATAGGGAGCCCTGGGGGCGGCTTGGGGTTGGGAGAGTGCTGGACTGGTGTGTAGGGAGCACCCCAGTCAGCCCCTTTCACCTGCCCACTGCTTAGCGTGGGAGCCTGCCAGGAGAGTCCCTGGAGCTTAGATGCACACTGCCTCCTCCTGCAGAGCAACACCCTGACCTGCTGTTCCCAGAGTGGCACACTCATGCACACCACTGTACTTTCACCTCTGGGAGGCAGCCAGGCATCCCTGGCTAAACAACATGTCTGCACAGAGTGCCGCAAAGCAGCACATGAAAGTAAAACATATCCCAGGTTACTCTCTGTGCAGTGCAGCTCATTCCCAGCACAAGACGTGTATTAACCCACAGCATTGCTTTAAACCCTTACCAAGAGACTTGTCAGGCTACATGAAGCAACACAGCTCTCTCTACTGATTTTTGCAATAAAAAGGGGATGGGGATTCCTAGTCCTAGCTATAATCTCTTTTCTTGCACTGACAATAACTCTGCGGCCCTGGCATGGGTGGCCCACAGAGCAGCTACCAAGAGCACAACTACACTGCACAGCTCTTAGTGACAGGGTGTGTTGGCACAACCTGTTGCTAAAGGCCGGCCTGCACAAATGCTGTTTATCAGCACTTTTGCTGACAAAATACTTCTACCCACCAATGAGCAGGTTTCACTAGCCTGCCAACATAGCAGCCTTCACAAGTGCACTTACCACAGTAAAAGTTTGTCAGCCCCAGGAAGAGGGTTTTTTAAGCACCCAGGAATAATAAAACTTTTGCCAAGCAAATGTAAGTGTAAACACAGTCCAAGTGAACAGAGGAGATTCCTTTGGGAAGTAGATGAGAGGCAGTCAAGTAGCACTTTTAAGACTAACGAAATGATTAATTAGGTGAGCTTTCGTGGGACAGACCCACTTCTTCAGACCATAGCCATACCAGAACAGACTCAATATTTAGGGCACAGAGAACCAAAAATAGTAATCAAGGTTGACAAATCAGAAAAAAATGATCAAGGCGAGCAAATCAGAGAGTAGAGGGGCAGAAGGGGGGAGGAGTCAAGAATTAGACAAAGCAAAGTATGTAAAAGAGCCCCTACAATGAGCTAGAAAATTGCCATCCTGGTTCAAACCACGTGTTAATGTGTCAAATTTGAATATAAGAGAGAGTTCAGCAGCCTCTTTCCAAACTGCTGTGAAAATTCCTCTTCAGTAAAACACAAGACTTTCAGGTTATTAACAGAATGGAGTGCTGGCTGACAGGTTTGTGAATCAGGAGTGTTTTTATGTCTGTTTTATGCCCATTAATTCTTTGTCTAAGAGAGTTTGAAGTCTGTCCAATATACAAAGCATCTGGGCATTGTTGGCACATGATGGTGTGGGAGCACAAGCACCTGGTGGCCAGGCCTCACTCGCAAGGCAGAATGACCATACACTCCATCTTGGAACACTATCATACAACGGCGGGAAGTTCTGAAGCCAGGCCAGGAGAAAGAAATCAGAAAGTTGACAACTAGTTGGAGACCCCCTAAAGAGAACATCCTGACAAGCAGATAGTAAGTCCCCAAAGAGAACAGCTGGGGCAAGTAGCTGGAAGCCCCCCCGAAGAGAACATCTTGGTTGTGCAACATCAGAGGGTCCCAGGGGGAGGTTCGGAAAATGACCAAGGACAGAGGAAATCCTGTAACATGTTCTGACAGACCAGGAGGATAGAAAGCCCAAATTAGGTAACAAACGCTTTAATTGGCCAGGTATTGAACCCCCAAGCAAGAAACAGTATAAAAGGTGATTTAGCAGGGACGGGGTTGTGGGCTCCTGGACACTAGAGCCATGTCTACACGTGCACGCTACTTCGAAGTAGCGGCACTAACTTTGAAATAGCGCCTGTCACGGCTACACGCGTTGGGCACTATTTCGATGTTAACATCGACGTTAGGCGGCGAGACGTCGAAGCCGCTAACCCCATGAGGGGATGGCAATAGCGTCCTACTTCGAAGTTGAACGTCGAAGTAGGGCACGTGTAGACGATCCGCGTCCCGCAACATCGAAATAGCGGGGTCCACCCTGGTGGCCATCAGCTGAGGGGTTGAGAGACGCTCTCTCTCCAGCCCCTGCGGGGCTCTATGGTCATCGTGTGCAGCAGCCCTTAGCCCAGGGCTTCTGGCTGCTGCTGCTGCAGCTGGGGATCCATGCTGCATGCACAGGGTCTGCAACCAGTTGTCGGCTCTGTGGATCTTGTGTTGTTTAGTGCAACTGTGTCTGGGAGGGGCCCTTTAAGGGAGCGGCTTGCTGTTGAGTCCACCCTGTGACCCTGTCTGCAGCTGTGCCTGGCACCCTTATTTCGATGTGTGCTACTTTGGCGTGTAGACGTTCCCTCGCAGCACCTATTTCGATGTGGTGCTGCGCAACGTCGATGTTGAACGTCGACGTTGCCAGCCCTGGAGGACATGTAGACGTTATTCATCGAAATAGCCTATTTCGATGTCGCTACATCAAAATAAGCTACTTCGATGTAGGCTTCACGTGTAGACGTAGCTTAGGCGGAGGCTAGCAACTTCCAATCCAGACAGCAGACCCCGGACTGATCACCCGGACGTCACCACCACGAAAGGTCCCAACCAAGCTGTCTCTCTGACTTGAAGGGCCCCTGTAATGTAGTTGTTGGTGACATGTGGGAGCATTGGATGTTATTGGTAAGTCACATGCAATTATATACAGCTATATGTAACCTAGTGTTTAGCCTATGCCACATAAATAAATATATATAAGACAAGTGTTAAGTAGTCGTAGTGACGAATAAATGAATCAATCACTATTGGTAAATACCACTAGCTGGACTAGCTGGGGCTGTACAGAGAATTATTGGGACTTAGAACAGCCACAGGGCATTGTGGTGTTCACAAGTGGAGTGTTATTGTTCCTGGTACTCATAATACTGTGGAAACCCAGGTTTTAAAGTAGATACACTGAATCACATATTGCTGCTACACTGTATAAGGCTGCTATAAAGGTGGGGTGGTCAGTCCCGGGCCACTCGACTTCCCCCACCCCCCCGTATCAAACCCCACGCGCACCCACAGGACCCGGAGTAGGTCGGCACATCGTCGGATGGCACACACGATGCTAGTTGAGGAACATGAGAATGTGCCCGTGATTCTGTGAATAACCTGGTTAGGTCCAGTGATAGTATCTCCAGAATAGATATGTGGACAAAGCTGGCAGTGGGCTTTGTTGCAAGGAAAAGTTCCAGGACTGGTGCTCCTGCGGTATAGACTGTGGTTGTTTGTGAGAATCCTCATAAGGTTGGGAGGCTGTCTGTAGGAGAGAACAGGCCTGTCACCTAGGGCCTTCTGGAGTGTGGCATCCTGATTAAAGATAGGTTGTAGGTCTGTAATAATGCGTTGGGGGCTGTAGGTAATGACCAGTGGTGTTCTGTTCTTGGCTTTTTTGGCTCTATCTTAGAGTAGCTGGTCTCTGGGTGTTTGTCTGGCCCTGTTGATTTGTTTTTTCTCTCTCCTGATGGGTAATTCAGGTTTATGAATATTTGGTAGAGATCTTGTAATTTGTGGTCTCTGTCAGTAGGATCAAAGCAAATGCAATTGTACCTAAGGGCTTGACTTTAAGCAATAGATCTAGTTATGCGTGCAGGATGGAAGCTAGAAGTGTGTAAGTAAGTATAGAGATCAGTGGG
Source organism: Carettochelys insculpta (assembly GCF_033958435.1). Lineage (NCBI taxonomy): Eukaryota > Metazoa > Chordata > Testudines > Carettochelyidae > Carettochelys > Carettochelys insculpta. The sequence continues at coordinate 39,194,143 of NC_134152.1, forward strand.
TTTCTGGTAGAGTGTGGTACCGATCAGGCCATCCTTGATTTGTACTGCAGTGTCCAGGAAATGTATCTCTCGCATGGAGTAGTTGAGGTATAAGTTGATGGTGGGGTGCAGGTTGTTAAAGTCTCTGTGGAATTCTTCTGGAGTCTCTGTACCATGGGTCTAAATCATAAAGATGTCATCAATGTATCGTAAGCAGAGAAAGTAATGGGGACAAGAGCTGAGGTATCATTGTTCCAGGTAAGCCACAAATATATTAGCGCATTGTTGGGCCATGCGGGTGCCCAGAGCAGTTCCACTAATCTGGAGGTATAAATTGTCGGAAATAAGTGTGGGTGAGAACAAAGTAACAGAGGTCAGACACCCAATTGGCTGTGGTGACATCAGGGATGGTATTCCTGATCGCCTGTAATCCATCTTTGCATGGAATATTAGTGTGCAGAGCCTCTACATCCATGGTGGCATCATGAGCAGTTCATTAACCCTTCACTGATATTCTTTTCTAGAGGATGGAGATTAGTGAGGTCTGAGCACTCCTCACCTGCCCAGCCCCATCTCCCATGTCTACTCTGCCACTTGGGTCAGCAAAACTTTTGTAGCTTAAGAATCTGGAAAAAATACCCCTTGTGTGACATAAGTTACATTGCTCTAAGCCCTGGGGTGCACAGCGCTGTCTCAGCAGAGAGCTTCTCCTTTCAATGCAACTACCGCTGCTCATTGGCTGTATTTACAATACAGCAATCTGTCAAGAGAAGTCACTGACAGAAGAGATCTTATGAAAACTTCTGAGGACAGCTTGTGGCCACACACAAAAGTGGATCGAAAAGCAATCCACTCTCAACAGAGAGTGGCCGACCCTATCTCGACAGAACAGCTGACTGAAAGCATTAACAGACAGGGCTGCCCAGTGTCCTGGAAGCCCTGTCTGTTGAGAGAGGGCCCCCTGGAGCAGCCACATGGCTTTTTTGTTGACAGATTCAGTCAAGAAAAGCGTTCTGCCTCATGGGGCAGAGGCAGAAGGCTACTGACAAAAGTGCCGAGTTCTATCAACATTATGTCTACAAAGTATTTTTAGTTTGGAAGCTCTATGGGATTTTGGCGACAAAACCCTCTAGTGTAGCCATAGCCATTGAGGTCGAATTAATTACATCAACAGGAGATCTCTCTCCCGTCTGCTTCGATGCAAGAGAGCTTACAGCTGTGGTTTGGCTGCCTCAGTGCAGCTGGGCCAATGTAATCTCTCCTGTGTAACCATGGCCTCAGAGGCAGTGCCTGTCCCCATGCAGCATGGTATGCAACCCAACAGGATACCATGGTTCTGGGTCACGGGGTCCCAAGTAAAGTCCAGGTCCAAAGCTCCATTTTCCATGTCAGGCCTACAGGAGCCGGCAGTGGCTGAGAAGCTGAGGAGCCTGCCATGGGCATGAGAATCAGAGTCATCTGTAAGAGGAGGAGGAAAGTCAGGCCCAGCCTGGAAAAGCAAGCGGACTCATCTGAGGGGCAGAGTGTGCTCTCCTGCTTGGCACACACAGAACAAGGGAGTGGAGCTTCAATCTTCCTGCTTTGAACATCTACAGTCAACAGTTAGAGAGGCACTTATGCGCTTGCCACAGGATCAGTCCCAACAAAAAATGGCTAGGTGCAGACACAACACTAGACAGAGACTGGGAGAGGGGGTCTGGTGAGGGAGGCCACGAGACACAGTCTATCTGAGGACATAAGAACTAGTTTGTCAGAAGCTATAGGTCAGGGAGTAGGAGGGGAGGAGGAGGTTTTCTGGGGAGGAAATGGGGAGCAGGTTTATATTTGTGGCAGGTTGTGCTTGGCCCTCACGGCAAGGACAAGGAGTCTGAATTTGACGCACATCTTTTCTTTAGCATCGTTCATGTTTTCTCAACCTCCAATATTATTATAGTGACGTGCAATGCCAGAGAATATAATTGCCAGAGTGATTACTTACAGCCATTACATTATGCTTTAAAATGCTCCTTTCAAATTGAACAACGTTTTTTCAAAGTCAACAGCTGTTTCACAGCGTGAAAGCAACAGTTAAGATAAATTAAATAAAAAGGGTAATAAAATCACAGTCTAAATTTAATTTCTGAAATGCACGCAGACTCCAGCAAAGCTTTTAAAACATCTTTAAAATACAGCCAGAGGAGCAAAAGTCAATCCACCCAATAAGTATACAGTGTTCATTAATACAAGTGTGATGTTCAGACACAAATAGTTGCATATGCTTTTAAAAATATATGCATCAGAGCACAAAAATACATCTGTGAAGCATTCACAGGCTGAGAAGCCCCAAGAGGATCTGAATCAACATTAAATAGAAACTTCCGGTGGGATTAGAGCTCTGTGAAGAAAACACCCTGGCAACCTGACTGATGGAAAGGGCACTTCCTCTGTCTCCAATGAACCTGTTACATGTGATGTCCCCAGTGACAGCATAACCTTGGCAGTCCCCTGTCAGCCCAGTGAATCTGGATTACATAAAGTCTCACAGAGCAGAAATGCAAATTGCAGGTAATTTTTCATTGGATCGTTCTGATCAGGCTCAACAAGGACAAGTGCAGAGTCCCACACACAGGACAGAAGAATCCCAAGAACTGTTACAGGCTGGGAACTGACTGGTTAAGCAGCAGTTCTGCAGAAAAGGACCTGGGCATTACAGTGGATGAGAAGCTGAACATGAGTCAATGACGTGCCTATGTAGCTAAGAAAGCTAGTGGCATATTGAACTGCGTAAGTAGGAGCATTGCCACCAGATCTAGGAAAGTGATTATTCCCCTCTATTTGGCACTGGTGAGGTCACATCTGGAGTATCATGTCCAGTTCTGGGCCCCCTACCATAGAAATGATATGGACACACTGTAGAGGGTCCAGCAGAAGCAAAATTATTAGGGGGCAGAAGCACATGACCTGCGATGAGGGGCTGAGGGATTTGGGCATGTTTAGTTTTCAGAAGAAAAGACTGAGGGAGGATTTGATAGCAGCCCTCACCCACCTGATGAGGGTTCCAAAGAGGATGGAGAGAGGCTGTTCTCAGTAGTGACAGATAACAGAACAAGGAGCCACGGTCTCAAGTTGCAGTGGGGAAGGTCGAGGTTGGACATTAGGAAAAGCTGTTATACAAGGAGGGTGGTGATAACTGGAATGTGTTCGCTAGGGCAGTGTTTCATAAACATTTTGTGACCACAGAACACCAAAGAATAATATTTTTATGCGGAACACCTGGCAGCATTGCTGCCACACTGGCCTAGCGCATGCACCACACATCATTGCTAGTTGCCACACTGCCATATAGACACAACATCAGAGGAGAGGAGAGACTAGTACAATGTTAGTCAGCCTTGCTGTGTTGCCAAACTACTACCGCTCTTGTGAGAAGTAGACAAAGTTATGTTTCAGTATTTTCCATTATTGTTATTGTAAAATGGTTATTTATTGTAAAACTTTGAATTATTTTTCCAAATGGTTACAGCATACCTGTGAGTTTTTCATGGAACACCAGTGTTCTGCAGAACATAGTTTAAGAAATACTGATCTAGAGAGGTAGTGAAATCTCCATTCCTAGAGGTACTTAACTACCAGCTTTCCAAAGTCCTATCTGGAATGATTTTTTGATTGGTTCTGCTTTGGGAAAGGGCCTGGACTCAATGACCTCCTGAGGTCTCTTTCAAACCCTAGGATTCTATGATTCTTCTGCTTTTCATTGAGTGGACATTTCCTCTAGAAGTGACCCTGGCACTGCACATACTGCCTACTTAGCTAACAAAGCACCGAAAATGAACATTCAATTTGGCCAAGAATGAGGGTTTGAACAATTGACAAATCATCTCCAGAGTTAGAACAGCTAGGTGTTGAGTCTCTTTCCTTCTCCACACAAAGCTTTCCACATCCCACCCCTTTGTGATCAGGAGTGCTGCCAAGCTCTCGCTTTGAGTCTGTTCTTTATCCCTTTGATCATCAGTTAAACATTTTAAAGTCTATTGCGTTTTGGAAAGAAAGTGGCACAAGAATGAAAAGCAAATATTCCCTCTCTACTCATTGCTTCTTTCTAATTACTTTATTTTTATGTTTCACCAGAAGTGGTATGGTTTACCAGTGCCTATAGCCAGAAGGAACACCCCAGATCAAGGGGACTGACAAAATTGCTGGGTCCCTGGGCAAGGTGGGGTGGGGGCTCCACACTGCCAGATGGGGAGGGCCTAAAGCAAATGGGATGGGGCTAAGGACAACCAGCCCTCAGCACAGCCAGGACCACGCTGCATCCATCACCACCAATCCTTAGCACTGCCTGGAGAGCATACCACCCAGTGTTCTAGTGGCAATTTAAAGAATACTGGGTTCTGGACACGGCTGATGCAGCAGTAGCAGCAATGATACACACATGGAGATACACATCTCATAGAACTTGAAGGGACCTTGCCAGGTCATCGAGTCTAATCCCCTGCCCTCTTGGCAGGACCAAGCACTATCCCTGACAGTTTATGATAGCCAGGAGCCATGGGCCCTTTTGAATAGCTGGGCCCTAGGGCAACTGTCCCCTTCCCCTCCCAGCTCCTGCCCCATCAGCAGGCCTGCCCCATACTACTTTTTGTATTAAATCATTATAGTGGACTGACTCTGTTGATGTCACAGTTTTACATCCATACGAGGCTGGCAGACTTTCTGATGTCAAGGGGCAAAAATAGCACCACTATGGAGGACACTGACATGAATGTGGAAACATCCTATTGTAGTGTATCAAAAGGCTGTCGGACAGTGGCCAACACTCGAAAGCCTGGTCCAGACATCCCTTTCCTCCCACATGTGGCGCTTATGTGATCCCTACTTCTCTTGAAGTAAAAAGTGTGTTACACAGCGCAGCAAGCCAGGTTCTCACGGGCACCATGTACCCTGTGCGTGCAGGTGCACAAGAGGTCTATGTGCAGCACGCTGCTAGAAAGTTGTTAAATTAAATGACAGTGAACCCTGAAGCAGCTGCACCACAGTGGGGAAATGATGAGGGAGTGCTTGAGTATAATTTTAAGATTTTAAAGCATGTACAATATTATTAATACTAATGTTAAAAATCCCCTGGCACATTTTGCAAGAGAAGGGCTATTAGCTAACTGTCTAAGCTGCAACTTGGGTAATTACATCTACCTGTCAAAAATTTTCCCTTGCAGTTTCTGGTGGTGAAGTTATTTTTTGCTTCCTTCCTTCCTTCCTTCCTTCAAGAGTTGAGTAGCATTGCTATGCTCTGATAAATAGCTGCTGTGATCCACCCCACAGCCTCCTGCTGTGTGTCAGCAGCGGCTCAACTGATTTCTAGCCAAATGCCTGTATGGGCATTTCAGATACAAAATGTAATATATTGGTAAGACATTATCGTCCTCAGGAGCTCCATCACATTTCTCTCTGAATTCCCCTTCCTGCCCTGTGCTAAGGCTGCCATGGAATCCTAGATGTCTGTTGCGACATGGTGGGATATGGCTGTACCAAACAGTGACCTCCATTTTATATTTAACCTCCATTTTGTGGAGGTTATATACACAGAATGCAAAAGGAAAGAGACTGTATTTAAGGTACAGAGGCACTTCTCTGAGAAGCAGGACATCATAAGGCATAGGAACAGCCATGTTTGTGCCAGAATATTACAGAGAAAAGGTGGGTGAGGTATTCTTTGCATTCATTTTGCAAAGCTGTAACACTGTGGTGCTGGTTCAGAATACAGTGATGGTGATTTAGAAATGCCTTTGGTAAGACTGCATTCTGCACTTTGCTGACACATTAGCTTGGAAGATGTTGCATTTTAGAAGCCAGAGTGGCCACAGCCAGACAGAACTATGAGGGAGCATGCAGGCCCACCGATGGGGGTGGGAAGCAAAGGGTGCAGTTGCCTTTGGGCCCAGCATTTCAAAGGGTCCTGGAGCTCCACCCACCACCATTGCTGCAGTAGCAGCAGCAGCCAGACTTCCGGGCTCCTCTGAAATGCTGTGGAGTGCAGTGCCACTCCTCTGCACGTGGATTGGAGGAAGCATGGGAGGGCAAGGCTTGGCTGCCTTAAGTTCCCTTCCATACATGGGGTGAGGAGCTGAGCCCCCTTCCCACAGGCCTGTGATGGCTGTTGGCCCTGCTGGGAGCACTTCAAACAACTCGGGGTTCAGAGATCTGAGACATAGGTTCCAGAACCTGGGAATAGGGTGTCCCACATTCCAAGGGAGGGCTCAGAAAGTGGTCAGTGCCTGGGATACTGCTGTACAGAAGGCGGCCTAGGAAGTTACTATAAACTGTTGAGACCCAGTTGGCTTGGAAATACATGAAACCCTACAAGTGTGGAAACTCACAATAGACACGTGACAATCAAGAGGGGAACTGGGCCAACTTGTGGCAACATTTCAGCTCTACCCTGGGCTCTCCAAATTCCCCCTTCCCCGAGTGAGCTGCAGTCACATGCTCCCTGCTGTTCATATTGCCACAGAAGTACATACAGAGTTCCTGTCCCCTGCTTCTTTAGATAACGATATTACAACTTAACCATTACCCCCTTAGCCTCCCTTGAAGTTCTTTCTGCACCAACTATTCTAGCCTCAAAGATTTTATCTTTTTTCCAAACCTCTTTCGTTTAAGAAGTCTCACTGGCTCTTTCATTTTGAGAGAAACTGGCATGCACTTGCCCTAATCTCTCTTAGGATTTGTCACATACCCATTACCCACAGATCCCCCTCCCCTACAAGACTTGGACTGGAACCCCCAGGGTCTCCCAAGACGTTTTACTGAAATTGTCTCTCCTGAAATGTTCATGAGCAATCAGAGATGCTGCACACCAGGAGCAACACTGTGGGGTAGAGATCTGTATGACCACCCTAAAGATCCAGTGTTCTATAGCTCTGCAGCTTGTCCACCAGCAGCCTGTTCCTGGCTGACCTGTATTCCTGAGCTACTGCTGCCAGACTGTGCTGAGCCCCGTGCCAAACATGATGCTCTTTGTCAGGGTAGTTTGATTTAAAATCAAGGCAATTTAAAAAATTGATTTAAATCACAATCTCAATCACCAAAAAATGTAATTGATTTAAATCAAGTTACCAAAAGAGCTAAAACTGACAGTGCCCAATGTGCACTTAATTTTGGAGTAAGCCCCATTGAACTCACTGGCACATCTGTTTTTGAGAAAACATAGAATTGGATTTCGAAGTCGGCGGGGTCCTTTCAAAAAGGACCCCCGTGTAGCTGAGCCGTGCACGATCGAAAGCAGCATTTTTGAAGTGCCGCTGCCAGCAGCATGCTAATGAGGCACTGAATATTCATTTCAGCACCTCATTAGTATCCTCCGATTTGGCCATTAGCATGGCCATTTCGAAGTTTTCCATAAGTGTAGACACGGCCCTCAAGTACCTGTTCCAGCTCAGATGGATTGAGCAGTGTCCTTTGCTTCTCAGGGCTCACCAGTCCAATACTGTAAACAGACAATCCACACACACAAACTTTCTCCGTACCCCTCTTCAAATGCCCCACTTACAACTCCGTCTAGTCTGTGCAGGCCCTGACGCATTCCCTCATTGAGCCTGAGGCAATGCCCCCTTTGCACTGGTGTTCTGCTTGCCCCTGCCAGCTGCCTCACTGGTCAGCCACCCGCTGCTTCTCTTCCTGGCCGCACCTGCTAGCCCACCACTCCTGTCTTGTGGGTTTTGCTGTGGGCAAAACCCTGTGATTCTAGCTCTTCATAGCTTCAGCTACCAGCGATTTCAGCTCATAGTGGCATTCAGCATCCACCAAGGTGGATTCTCACTGAAAAACTACAGACCTTTCCTTATATCTACCTTTGGACAGTGGGGGCGAGGGGGAGGAGAGAACTAGTCAGACCAGTCTGACAGGTGTATAGCCAAAAGACTTCACATCAGCTGGTTCAACCACTCTCTGCCCCCACCTTTTCTCCCCTCACAATGCTTTAGGGGAGGGAGCCCTCTGCAATCCATATTTTATGCAGTAGTAATGACTGCCTTGTACCCCCCAAAACTTCAAGCATTGGTGAGACTCCACAATTCTTACACTGGGTGATAGCATAAACTGTGACTTTACAGCAACATATTGTTTACAAATAGACAAAACCTTGTTGTTTACAATAGACAAAACCTCATTACTTCGCCTGCTCCCATCAGGCTTTGCTTAGAAGGCATTACATATGCACACCTTTGCATTTTCATGCAAATGCTCTCTGAAGGACACATTCCCCAAATCCTTCAGCAGTACTGAGCTCCTGCTAGCACATTCCTTACACAAGAAAACATTCTACAAGCATATTAGGAGCAAGAGGAAGATCAAAGACGGTAGGTTGGTTGCTCAACAAAGAGGGAGAAAATGACAGAAAATGTGGAAATTATAGAGATACTGATTTAATGATTTCTTTGTTTCCGTTTTCACCAGGAAGACAGTGGAGACTAGATATCTAACATAGTGAAAGCTAGTGGAAATGGGGTAGATCAAGAGGTTAAAATAGGGAAAGGAAATGTTAAAAATTACTTAGAAAACATAGATGCCTTCAAGTCATCAGGGCCTGATGAAATGAATCCTAGAATACTCAAGGAGCTGATAGAGGAAGTATCCGAACCACTACCTATCATCTTGGAAAAGTCATACAAGAGGAGAGAGAGTCTAGAACACTAAAAAAGGCCACAAATATAGTGGCCATCTATAAAAAGAGCAATAAGGACAAACCAGAAAATTACAGATCAGTCAGCTTAGCTTCAATGCCAGGAAAGATAATGGAGCAAGTAATTAAGGAATCCACCTGGATAATAATAAGGTGATAGGCAACAGTCAGTTAAGAATAGGTTAAATAAATATCTAACAGGGATGATATAAATGCTGGTTGATCCTGCATGAGGGCAAGGGACTGGACTTGATGACCTCTCAAAGTCCTTTCCAGTTCTCATAGTCTATGATTCTCTTTAGTGTGGCACTGCCTTCTCACATACCTAAAAGGTTTCTGTCGTACAGGGTTGTTGATAGGAGCTAGGACAATTGGAGCTCTATAGACCATTAAAAATAACAGGTAACTATTATAAATCACCAAAGTGGATGGATATTTATCAGTTCACTGATTAAATATTCTTGGGAAAGCTATGCAAACCCTACTAAATAAATATTTGATGAACCAATTGCTATAAAGATTTGTTTCTTTTAATTTTGAAGCTCCCTAAATGTGTTTGCAAATACAAAGAAATCCCTAAGTGAATTCAAATTGAAATAAACAGAGAGAGAAAGCTGGTAAGCCACATTTTCATAATAACTTAATTGATGCTACTCCCACTCAGCAAAAGGTACTCAGAGTCCTTCACAGACAATTAACATAACATCCAAAAGACATAAAATCATATGCCAACCAAAACCAAGTTGTCATTAACAGAAAAGGTCTAACACACTTCTAGATACCCAGAGCCGAGTCGCTGTTACCCCTCTGCCTCACCAATACTGAATTTTGCTTGCGGTTAAGGCTATGTCAGCTCCCCACCACCCCACTCTCTCTTTCTCATCCAGAAGCTCCTCCAGGCTTTCCTCTTCCAGTCCTTGCCTAGCAGTTAAAAATCAATGGACTCCAGCCACCCCAAGTTGCTTAGGGATGTTTCTCTGCAGTACACAGCTTCTTCTACAACTTGTTTACCATTTTGCCATTTGCAGCTTCCCCTGGCACAGCAAGACTCCTGTCTCTGGCACTCAGGTACCCAGCCCCTCTGGGAACTGAGCCCTAGATAAATAGATTTTATACTACATAAAGATCGCTATAACTTAAACTTACAAATTTCACTCTCTTTGCCAAAGTAAAGAGATGCACAGCCTCTTCAATCAGATAACAATTACTTCCACTGGGATTATTAAGAAACAAAAGTGGATTTTACAAGTATAACATGGACAATTTAAGTGGTTATAAGAGATAGCACACAGAACAATGTAGATTATAAAGCAAAAATAAAAAAATAAAAAATTAAAACCAGACCACACAAGCTGATCTTAGTACAGTTAAAAAACTAGATATATGTAATATCTCACCATCAAAGTTATTCTAATAGGCTTCCAGCCTAGGCCCTTCTCCTAGTTCAATCGTAAATGTTTCCACCAGTCATCTTGGGTGGGGTAGCCAGGGAAATCTAAGAACCAAGATTACCTCACTTGCTACCCTTGAATAGGTTTTGCATGAGGCATGAATTCTTTGTGTTCAGTCTAAACTTTTCCTCCACTTTTCTGGAAAAATACAGCATTCAAGATTGATCCTAGCATCGATTGACATGGCCACATGTCTTGTTGGGTGCCAACATAGTCCCTCCACCCAGGCTTACAAGAAAACAAATGTATTCACAGATCATTGTCCTAAGTATTGAGCCATTAAGTTCTTTGAGTATTACTAATGGCTCTTGCTCAGCATGACTCATTTAGTAATATATTCAGTAGATTACAATCTTTCTAATGATCTCTCACATGAAGGATCTCACAACACATTGTCTTGTTGTGTCATATTAATAAGCATACTCCCATAAAGAATATTGCATGTCCTGTCACAAGCAGTCCTCAATGCCAAATATGCCTCCACTGGTGAAATGAATTGCCTGCCCCGATGTTGGCTATCTCAGCAGAAGGATCAAGGCGTCACCTCTCATTTTTAGCGGTCGTCCCTCTATGGCAGTGATCAGGCTCAAGGATGGAGAAAAGTATGGGAGAAACTGGCAGGGCTGCAGTCCCAATCCGTGTGCTTCAGGGTTAACAAATATTATCATGCCTGAGGGATGACTGCTTTTACCCACCACCACATCAAACCCATTAAGGAACCCAAAAAAGATGAGAGGCTAGTGAATGGACATAACTTGCGTGATGCCCCTTAGCGTGAGAGCATGAGATGATAGTTGTTCCAGATCTATGTTATCCCTCCACTTACAGAGGCCAGTCAGTTACAGTTGCTCACTGTGAAGATTTCAGGTGTCTTTGCTGACCACCTCTTCCTGCTCTTGTGGACAGGAGATGAATTATATTGATTAATGTTATGTATGAAATTGTTACACCAGCACGATTTTCCACAGCTAGCAAGTTCCTCCTGCTCAGTAGTGACAGAGCCATGCATTTCAGTTGTATCATGAAGCTGAGTATAATTGTAAAGTGAAAGTGTAATGACAGAAATGTCTTTATCAACCTGTTCTCCACATTGTGTTTTTATCACTGCCATCTGCTGTGCTGAGAGTGGCAGCTGCCAGGTCTTACAAATAGCTCTGTCATGTACTTTCATGTAGAACAACATATTGTCATAATTTCTCTGATATTACTAGATGGAATAACTTTAATCAAGGTAAGGTGACATTATACTTGGTGCTTTGGAATGTGTTGCTTTGTAGTGTGTAGGACACAAGATGCTCTGCCTCAGCACATCCAATACTACTTTCAAAAACCACCAGACATACTCAAGTTTCCTTTAACAGCAGTCTCAGGCCTCCTGTGACTCTAGGCACCTTGCACTCATGCTCTACACACTACTTCAATGCAGTGGTGTCACTAATGCAGTGCAGTCCAGGTCAAAGATCCTGAACAAAATATGCCTTGTGAGGCATCATCTGAAAAGGAAGAGGCTTGTTATTACTCTCACTGTAGAATGCATTGTTGATCTTATTCGAAGTTAGGCATTCCGTCTTTATGATGTTTAAGTCAAGACACCCCAATTTAGATAAAAGTGGCAAACAACTCTGTCCTAGACAAAGCAAAGTGGGATTACCTCCGTTTATATATTAATGGGAAACAAAGCTATCAAGCTATACCAGTGAAGATTATCCTTCCTGATCCTGAACTCCAGAGAATGAAAATTTGCACGTTTCCTGCACACTATTGAAAAGGAGGAGAATAAATCCACAGGAGGGTTTCTGCCCTTTCTGACTGGTAGGACAAAACCTCTCTTTAGGGACAGAAGGAGCAGGTGGAGATTACTTTTATCCTTTACAGCAGGAGACAAAGGAATCAAGTGATTTGATCTCTGTGATGGATCCTGGCTAGGCCAGCCAGTAAAAAGGAGATTATGGGTAAAATAAACCAGATTTACCAAAAACTGTAATTTACTGGATTAAATTTTACACTTTTAGATGTAATTTTGCTTTTTTGTTGTTTGTAACTATCTATCCATTATCTCTTAGCTTGGTCTGATTTAATCCATGTTCTTTTGTTAAAAAATTATTTCACTTTTACTGTCACTAATGCAGCGCAGTGTTTGAAAGGAAGTATGTATTCACCCCAGATAAAGCACTGTGATGTTTGACTTTCTTAACATAGCAAAGCGAATGCACACTTCACTGATGTATTACTAAACCCCACGCCGGGGACTGGATGTGAGGGGAAAGATCACAATGATTTCCTCATTGGTTGTGTCTACACTAGAGGGTTTTGTCAACAGAAGGGGCTTTCTGTCAACATAACTCAGGGAGCATCTACACACATAAAACATTTTATCGACAGTCTTAACAGAACTCTGCATTTGTCATCCCTTGAAAATTTGAGGAACACACTTCTGACAGAACGCTGCTGACAACAGAAGTGCAGTATAGACACTTCTGCCAACAGAGAGGGCTTCCAGTTCACTGAGCAGTGCTGTTTGCAGAGCTTCCGGTCAGCCCTTCTGTCAACAGAGGGCAGGGCAGTCTGGCTGCTCTCTGTCAACATAGCGGATTGCTCTGTTGATCTGCTTTTGTGCATAGATGCACTCTGCTGACCACTCTGTCAACAGACGTTACTGTCAACAGATGCTTCTAGTGTAGACAAAGCCATTCTGTTTGTATCTTTTTATGTATCTGGCACTGGAACCTCTCAGAAAAGCTGATACTGGGCTAGACGGACCTTTGATCTATGTAGCCTGTGTAGCCATTCTCATGATGCTCTTGTAATCTTGAGATGAAAAGACCCAGTCCATCTCAACACAGAAGAGTTGTCAATGTCTGTAAGAATCATCAGTGCCAGAGTCCTTCCATTGGATATCATCACAGCACCAACATCAAACTAAAATATCTTGGCATAACATTTTCAGACTGAATCATCAGATTCCATTCCTGCCTATAAAGCAGCTACTGAAAATAGTGAGTCAAACAATGAAGTTTTCCCAGACAGTTGTGCTAGATAAAAATAAATCCCAAGCAGCATATTTAGACCTGTCAGGATGAGATGAGGCTCTGAGATGGGCCACCAAAAAAGAGTGTGTTACGAAGACATACAATTTATTGGATGAGGTCACTCTTCCAGTTCCAATTTCCTGCCTCCTACAGTGGCCAACACTTGATGCTCATGTGGAAAAAAATGTATATCTAATGCAGCAGGCCAATTGTCCATACCTATGTAAAGGGAAAAATAATCCTGTGTTTTTAAAATCTGGCTGCAGACTTTGACTATCTGTATCCCTGCAGCTGGAAGCTCCTCTAGCCAACTACATGATGTACAGAGAAGTGTTTCCTTTTATTTGTTCTAAATTCACCAACAACATAAAAGGAATGCTCTGGCTAGCTTTCACTGTGCCTTTCATAATCTCCAGTACCTCTGTCAACCTATCCCAAACTCTTCCTTCCCTATGTATATAGTGTCATACTTTGTATTCCCTTTTCATAAGTATCCCTTGTCCAACAGAAACCTTTGTGCTTTTCTGGACTTGTAGCTCAGTTCAAATCATTTCGATTAAGATTATAGTCTTGAGAAGTTTCCTGGTTCAGAAAGAGGTAATTCCTTCTTTGACATAGAGTGCCACTCTTCCTCCACTTTTGCCCACTCATTCCTTCCTAAATATAACCATTGGTTTTAGCACTCCAGTCATATGAATGATCCTGTCGGGTTTCAGTTCACCACCACTCAATTCTTATCTTTCCCAGTTTAAAAGCTGAAAACTGACAGATTCCAGCTTATGGCCTGTATAATGATTGTGTCTAGCTTTCTTTGCCTCTCTTTGAAGCATTCAGTACAAAATCATGTTGAGAACATGTTGAGGACAAAAGTAATCAGGAAACTAAGGGACAGGAAGAGAATCCTAGCAACCTGCATAAAAACAAGAGGAATTTGAATTACTCATTTGTGGCTATAAATTCAAACTAGTTGGCATTACTGAAACCTGCCAATCAGTGGGGCAGCACCTGACTTTCTCCTGGGTGGCTGTCCAAGCACTTAGCTTACTGGGAACACTGGTCCTAACAAAGTTGAAGGAAGGTACTAGTTGATATCTACTACCAACCACCAAATTACAGAAAGGTGCTTAAGGAAGTGGCCAATCCATAACAAAATACTATGTGAATGTGGAAGACTTCAATCTAAGTAACATATGCTGGAGGCCTAATGTTGCCAGATTAATAGCTCTGAAGAATTTTTAAATACTATCTATGACAATTTCTTAACTCAAAGAATTGCATCCAATACTGGGAAATTTTACATTAGACTTTGTCTTGATAAAGGAATTGATCACAAAACTAAATATTAATAAACATAGATGTGAATGATGAAGACATGATTGCATTTGTTAGGTACAAAATAAAGTTGAAACCAAAACTAAATTAAGTGAACAGAGAGAAGGTTAAGGGTGTGTGATTACAGTCTATATGTATCTATTGGAGAACAAATATTTAATAAGGGGGCTCTTCAATCTAATTGAGGAAGGTGTCCCATGATCTAACAGCTGGGAGCTGAAGCAAGATACATTCAGACTGTAAAGGACACACATTTTTGACAGTGAGGGTAACTAATCATTGGAATAATGTATCAAATGTCATGGTGTATTCTCCAACTCTGCTATTTCTTAAACAAAAATTAATTCTAGGAAGTCTTATGGCCTGTATTATGCAGGAAGTCAGATGAGATGATTACAATAGATCCCTCTGGCCTTGGAATCTATGTACATTTCAAACAGATGCTGCCCACAAATGCCAAAACCAGATTTCCCTAAAGTCCATATGAGCCTATATATGAGCTCTGTCTTTTGGACACTCCAGAAGGACAAACATATCTTCTTTGCCCGTGAAAGCTCATGCCCCAAAATATCTGTTAGTCTGTAAGGTACCACAAGACTACCTCTCTGATACATATTGACCATGTTATTTATTATTATAAATTTTACTTGTACCATTCAGGAACCCCCAACACAGACCAGGACCCTATTGTGCTAGGCACTGTACAAATAAAACAAAAAGATTCCGCCCCAAAGAGCTCACATTCATAGAATCAAAGAATCATAGGGCTGGAAGGGACCTCAAGAGGTCATCCAGTCCAGCCCCCTGCTTCAAGCAGGATCAACCCCCACTAAGTCATCCCAGCCAGGATCTTGTCAAGCCATGACTTAAAAACCTCAAGGGATGGAGAATCCACCACCTCTCTAAGCAACACATTCCAACGCTTCACCGCCCCCTTGGTGAACTAGTTTTTCCTAATATCTAACCTATATCTCTCCTTCTTTAACTTCAGGCCATTACCCATTACTACACATTCTATTTTCTGTGTGTCATTACAAAGACCAAGGGAGTCTAGGTGAATGCCTCCTTCAAGTACAGTGCTGTCTGCTATTGCTGATCAGCATATAAATTCTGGCCATGCAGTCACCTTTCCTTCACTTTGAGATAGCTGTTGGGAAGTCCCTGAAGGGGGACCAGATGAGGGAACTGACAGACAGCATGAAGAGCAGCACAAAACAGTGCTACACAAAGACAGTGGGTGGGGCATTACCACAAAAATGACTTAGTAAAATGATGCCAATCGTAAAAGCATGACCCTGTCTCTTGTAGGACTAGTGAAAACTGAAAAAATATAACAATGGAAGACCCAGGTCACAGAGCATGCTGGGTCTGAGTGACATATTCACAGAACCCACTTTTCCTACAGTCTCCCACTATAGGAAGCGTCTTACATCTGATGTGTCTTAATGCTACTTAAGCTGTACTTGGCTCAACAGTTCACTAATGTTATTTCTGTGTTGCCAGAGACACCCACCAAAGCAGCCAGAACACCCTTTGATGCTTTGGCTACCAGAAGCAGCAGCACAAGCATGACGATTGTTATGGCTGAGATCAGATTAGTTCCTGAACAATGTTTGCAAACTCCTTATTCTGGGGGTGGGAAAGGGGAGGCTGCTCTTCTCTAATATAAATTCCAACTAAACCCAATCCATTTGATGTAAATTTGCCAATGAACAGTTCAAGTAATTTACAAGTCCCTCCTTGGGATTATATATTTGGGGCATCTGTTTATTTTTTATTACTTCTGGCCTTGGCTTCAATGCTCCTTCACAGATCAAATAACTGCTTCCCCTATTTGCTAAATCAAACAGCTGGTTATTACTCACCAAGCTCCTAGTATAATCACCAGGGGAAGAATTATAAATAAATGTGTACAAGCAAACAGATGCTGTCATTTTAAAAATCAATCCATCTAGTAAAAATGTCCCACTTAGGACTTAACTACTGAATTGCTGAGCATGTGTTGAAGTTATTTTAATAAAATCCAAAACCAATGGCAGAGGTTTCTTGATTAATTCAAATTAGTAAATGAGGAAAGAGTGTTATAAAGGAAAAGATGGTTGCAAATGAGTCAAATCCTGAGGGTGCTGGACATCTGCTATTACCAATGAAACCAATGATGCAGCACCTTCCTCAGATATTTGGTCCAATATACCCCGTTTTTTACAGCTGACGAGCAATGTAACATAACCAGGACACCCAATCTTTGGCTCCCAGGAATCACTGTTTGAACAAGAGAAACTGAAACCAGGGTATGTTTACCATCTATTTAATTTCTTCTTTTTCAGCCCATTACTCCTTCTTTTAAAAAAGAAATATTTTGCACACAAATTACAGTGCACGTGAAAAATGAAATCCTGGGAGAATGAATGTCCTCTATCTGCAGATCTAGTAAAGTACAGGCAGCAGTAGTGGAAGATTCCTCAGCCTGACTCCCTGATCAATTTCTGCTCTGTTTTGCAAGCACTACTTCCTAGGTTAGGAGGGCAAGTCAGCCTCTATGACTGATCAAAACCCTGACTCCTCTGTTGAAAATTGTAGTAGCACTTGTGGCAATGGCACTGCTGCAAGAAACTGAGTGTCCCACAATTCATTTCCACAGCCCACCAAGCAATCCTCAAATGGTTGTTCACTGGTAACATGGGCTGAATTGGCATCAGTGACATATGTGAAAAACTCGAGATCAGAGATTCTCAACTTATAGGTTGGGACCCAAACATGGGTCATGATTAGATTTGTTAAGGGTCACCAGCAGCTTGGAGTTGCATGTGGATCTTAAAGAAGCCATTTGCAGCTCCTTCGAGCTGCCACATCCACCAGCTCTATCAACAGAGAAGCAATTACACATCACAAAGACAGCATCACCACCTTTGATATTTCTAGCCATCCCAGGCAAGCAACTTAATAGAGTCTTGCAGTAATAATTCCCTCACCCACCCTTCCCTGTGTTGTCCCCCCTTCTGTTGTATGTAGCTGATTTGTCAGTTTTCATTTGTTTGTACCTCCCCCAGCCTCTGAGAGTGACTCACCCAGCCCCTCCAGCCTGAGTGTGACTCTCACCAGCCCCTCCGGCCTCTGAGTGTGACCCTCCTAGACCCCCCAGCCCAAGTGTGAACTCCCAGCCTTTGTGTGACTCCCCCCAGCCTCTGAGTGTGACCTCCCAGCCTTTGTGTGACTCTCCAGACCCCCAATCCCGCCAGCCTCTCCAGCCTCTGAGTGTGGGGTTTAAGCTGGGGAAGTAGCAGGGGAGCAGTTTGGGGATGAGGGTCTTTACCCCCACCACAACTCAGATCAACTATAATAATAAACTGAAATAAATAGTGTTATTTTATTATTATTAATGTATTTTCCCTTTTTCTATGAAAAAACTCCTATGAATATATAAACATGAGGGGGCACAATTTTATATTCTTGCCTCAGGTACAAAATTAGCTAGTTACCGCACTGCTCCTCTTCCCTCCTCTCCCCCCATTTTTCAATTGCCTTGGGTCACCACGTCTTCCTGAACAGTCAAAATGGGTCCCTGTATGGAAAAGATTGGGAACCACTGCTCCAGATAAGAATTCATTCTCATGGATCCACTACAAGATGCCCGCAATATAGCTAACAGTTGGATAGGGCAAACATTGCAATTCACTATCAGATTATAAGGCTTTATGACTCAGCAGTCACAAATACATTTGCGTCCACCAATGTCACTTTCAACCAGCTTATTAGCTGTAGGACAAGACTGCAAGCTGTTAATAATGTTACTTCTAAACCAAGGAGCAAATACGTTAGACCAAATCAAAACATATGCCTAAAAATCTGCTTTAATAATATTTAACTGAAAAAGACTTAGTCAAGTACATTGATATGTCAGGATATTTCACTATTCAACTCATTGTGCCACAATATAACCATTTACTATCAGTAAATCCCCATCCAATGTACATCCACTGTGGCATAGTACATACTTACCCTTTTTCTCATTGATACCCATTGCATCAATACTTTAATCAAAGTTTACATCTGCGCCTAACTGGCTCTTCACTTACAGAACTTCTCAGCTTCTCCAATGTTTTCACTCCACAATAGTCTTCTACAGACTGTGTACAAAATGTGGTATTTGCCAATCAGAAATAAAAAATCCAAATCTCTGTAATCTGCAATTTGTGGAGAGATTTCTGAGAATATTTAAATTTTGGGATACAATACTGAATGAGAATGAGGGTTACTTTTTTCACCATTTCAAGGGATTTAAAGGTTCATCTGAATGGCAAGACCAATCAGAAAAAGCATCAAAGTTAAGTTTGCAAAATTTGTGTACGTTGGCATTATCAAACATTGATAAATAGGGGTTACAAGAGAAGTGTTCATTTCCAAGCATCAGCACACACTTAACATTCACTGACTGAGAATGATCAGCCAAGTTCTAGAACCTAGATAAATGGGCCAGGATAAGAACAGCAAAAGCTCCAATCATGACAGAGAAAGGGATAGAGAAAACCAAGAATGGACCACCAGAACAAGCAACTGAACCAAATCTACAGCATAATGAAAACAGATCGACTTTGCATTCAATTTTACAGATGGATAGAAAGGCAGTTAAGGTAGAGCAGGAGGGTGAGTGATTGACGGGAAAGCTGGCTCGCAAGTAAGCAAAGAGAATAAAACAAGAAGGTGATTCTAAAGAGTTGTTGGGGCATAGCATTTTAATGAAAAATTTGTGATGGCATGAGCTTGTTGACAAAGAGAATGAGGGATCTTTTTCTGGGTTCATTCCTAGTACTACCTGATGGCCATACCTATAAATAAAGTATGTTGTTCAACTGTTAAGAAGAAAGGGATTAGCATGTAAGCAGAGGCATGCAACTCAGGATTTGGGTCCCCTTTATCAACCTGGGATTGCTCCTACTTGACAGGGGTATTTATTTATATAAATAAGGCTATGGTTACATCATCAAGTTTTGCCAACAAAACTCGTGGAGTGTGCACACACAAAATGCATTTTACCTACATTATCTGTACAAAACACAGAACTTCTGCTGGCAGATTCTGTCAACAAAAAAGCTGTGTGGACACTCTGAGGAGTGCCCTCTCTCAATGGACAGGGCATCCACCACAATGAGCAGTCCTCTCTGCTGTGCTTCTGGGTACCTCTTTTGTTGAGAGAGCAGCCGGGTAGTCCAGCTGTTTTGTCGACAGAACTGAGCACTCTCCTGATTGGCTTTTGTGTGTGGCCATACTCTGTCAACAGAAGTTTTGTTGGAAAAATTCTCCCAACAGTGACTTCTGTTGACAGAGTGCCCTAGTGTAATTGTAGCCTTCGACTTTTATACTGGTACATCCCCCATGTTAATTAGATTAGCATAGTAAGGTTCCTGGTAGACTTTGCATCATTGCTGCATGAGACAGTCTACAATTCAAAAATATCTAAGCCTTTCAGCACTCAAAATATTCACCCATTTTCAAAATACAAAGCCACCTTCCTTATATCATCTTTCTATCCCATCACTACTAATCACGTTATCAATTACCCCTTAGCCTTCTCTTTGTAACTGATATAAGTTGATCTCCTTGAGTCAATCACTGTATTAAGGCATGTTTTCCAATCCTTTAATTACTAGTGTTCCTTGAACACTCTCTAATGTATTAACATTGTTCTTCAACCATGGACACTACAACTAGACACAGTATTCCGTGTTGCAGCAGTTCCAAACAGAGGTAATATACACTTATCCCTCATTAAACAAGTACTTCATTTACGAGTACTCGCATAAATGAGGGACATATATACCTCCCTTAGTCCACTCGATGAGTCAACTCCCCCAGCTAATATCAGCATAACCCCCTCACTGCAGCTCCAACCCCCTGTAGTCTGACCCCTCACCAGCCCTGTAGCCCCAACCCACTGCAGCCTCATCCCTCCTCTGCTAGCCCCGCAGCCAGACCCCCCCATGCCAGCCCTGCGCCCTGCACCAAGGAAGCCTGAAAGCTCCACGGCCCTGCAGCCTGACCTCCCCTCCCCAACCTTGCAGCTCCAAACAGCAGCAGCCAGACCCCCTGCACCCCCCACAGTCCCACAGCCTGATCCTCGTGGCCCCAAACTGTGGCAGACTAATGCCCCTGCTGGCCCTGTGGCCTGACCCCCCTGCCACCTGTACCCCCCACAGCCTGACAGCCCCATGACCCTGCAGCCCCAAAGCACAGCAGCCTGACCCCTCTGCTGCCTGGACTCCCCCATGGCCCCGCAGCCTGACTATCCCACTGCCAGACCCCCCCCCAGCCACCTGTGCACCCCATCAGCCTCAAACCATGCCAGCCTGACCCCCACCCCCCCAGACCCAACCCACCACCAGATTTTAACCCACCCTCCTGCTCACAGCCCCAAACTACCCCCAGTCTTTAACCCTCCCCAACCCAAGGTTCACTTACCTTTCAAAAGCAGCATCACTTGCTGCCCCTTCTTCCCCGAGTTGGAAGCCCTAGGAACCAATCAGAAACTTTTACATGTAATTTAATAGGAATTTAGTATCCCTCTTACAAGTTTTTGCCTACAAGCAGAAAGTTGGGAACCAATTGTGCTCGTATAGCAAGGGATGAGTGTAATCTACTTGTGCTCGACAGTCTCTTGTTTATGCATGACAAGATCACATTAGCTCTTTCTGACACAGCATCACACTGAGTTCATGTTTTGCTGACTATCCACAATGATCTCCAGACTTTTTCAGGCCACTGCTTTACATGGTAGAGATACCCCTCCTCCGCATCCTGTAAAGATGGCCTACAGTCTCTGTCATTAGTGGGTTATACTTTGCATATGGATGTATATGTAGCTTATGTGTAGTTAAGGCTTCCTTACCGGTTCCTTTATTTCTCTCTCCAGATGTTCATTTCCTTTTACTTTACTCAAATAGGCCAGTTCTGTGCATGTTGAATTTTAAGAGAATATAATCAAAGATTCTGGAAGTAACAGAATGCATCATGAAAATCTAGTCTGAAAAGTTCGCATAAAATTAATGCAAGAATATGTCTGGTAATCACCATATTAGCTAGAAAGCTGAAGGAAATAAAAAGAGCAAGAGGCATTAAAAGAAAAAAACATACCCGGCATCCCTTGAAATGCTAAAAGTCCTCTATGAACATCACATGCTTGTCTTATGCCTGAAAGCCCTAGTGAGGATCCAGGAAGATGCTCAGTAGATTAAATATTGTATATTATGCCACTTTCAAGTTCCTGTATGTGTCTCTGTCTCTCACATGCAACATCACGATTCACAATTCTCTCAGAAATTTTCCTCAGCATCTTCGGATTCTGTTTAAGTGACAAACGAATAAGAGGAAGGATCATACTTAGAACAAATTGTACTAGATGATGTAGCTATCTCAAAGAAAACAAAATGAGGCAGATGAATCCCAATCCTATGCTCTACCACAACTAGTGTCTCTATCTCTGTATTCTTATATTCTGAACAGATTTCTTCAGCATATACTCTTGGAGCTACACTACAGACTGGGCCATTTTTAACCAGTTAAATCCAGTTCCATTGCAACCCCCCACAATCCAATACTCGCTGAATGTCATTGACTGTTTTATGCAGTACCAAGTTGTGCTCATGCCAAACATGTCAAATGTTGACATTCATTTCAGTTTCCATACTATACATACAACCAAAAGGGATTCTTTCAATCATATTAACACATCTTGTTGCAGTTGCTGGTGTCCCAAACAGTCACTGAGCTGAAATCAACATGAACTGTGATCTAGGGATTCTAGTTAGAAATATAGTTGAATGTTATTTTGCTACTGTACCAACAAGACATGCTACTATGTCTGAGTCAGTCCTCTATATATTTCTCTTCAGATGGATTTAAAGAGATTAATCATGGAAAACTGTAAATCTGCTCTTTAATATGTGCTGTAATTCATGTCTCTACTACTTAAAATACAAAGATCCTGCTTCCTATGCAGTGTACCGTTTTTGAGCATTGCCACATTTTAGAGATAGATGCTGAATACAGCCTATGTAGCAAACCCTTGGTTTTCAAAAGAGCTGTGTATAGACTGCAATAAATGTAAAGTAAAAATATTGTTTTCTAACCCATTTCCTATATATGGATTATGATACCAAAAAATATACAGATTCCATACCTATTTCAATGGAACATGCTTCAGAGAGTTGTCCAATGGAGCACAAATGCCTGTGAGTAGAAGGAAGATAGGGAACCATGTGACAGGAACTCAGATCCCATTGGCTGATCTTCCCAGTAGATCTTGTGGAATCCAATACCTCTGCCCATTCTTTATAGAAGCAAAAGGGGCGCAGAAAACTCTTTCAGAGATCTTGATAGACTGTTCCTCTTTTTCTGATCCATCTCCAGGTTCTCCTATGGCAGGATGAGACCCAAACATTGGTAAAAGGTTCAAGCCAGTTATATATTTTTTCAGATTCAGCTTTTCAGGAAGAAGACCGAACAGCCCATTGTCACTAAATCATAGTTTTGTGTTCAGTATCCCTCTACAAACCCCTTTATGCTGTGTTTGTAAAAACCAAAGGCCAATTTTTCAGCTTTCAGAAACAGAATGCACATATAAGTGGTGTGTTTAAAAACAAATAGTTCTAGGCACAATTTATCATTAAAACTTAATTTTACCTAAAAATAAATGAAAATAATATTTATTATTTTAACCAATCTTAATTGATAAGTTGTTTTTCATACTAAGTTGAACCTTTTAAAAGTAATTTGTAAAGGACTGTGTAACACTTCTAATTAGGGCTGTCGAGAAATTAAAATTTAATGGCACAATTCATCAAGCTGCTAAACAATACTAGAATACCATTTTTTAAAATATTTTGTAGGTTTGCTACATTTTCAAATATATTGTTTTCAATTGCAACCCAATATAAAGTGTACAGTGCTCACTTTATTCTTTATTACAAATACTTGCTCTGTAAAAGAGTATTTTTCAATTCACCCAACATTCATGCTGAAGTGCAATCTCTTTATCATGAAACTTGAACTTAGAAATGTAGAATTATGTATAAAAAATAAAACAATGTAAAACTTTAGACCCTACAAGCCCATTCACTCCTAGTTCTTATTCATCAGTTGCTCAATCAAGTTTAGGTACAATTTGCAGAAGGTAATGCTGCTCACTTATTATTTACAATATCATCTAGCTGCACCCTGGAACTACGAAGGGCGCAATCCATAGTCTACGTAGACTGAAGGATGCCTACCACTGTAACCTAGCTGCAGAAAAGGACCAGCAGATTACAATGTATGAGAAACTGGCTATGAGCCAACAGTGTCCTCTTGTAGCCAAGAAGGCTAACAGCATACTAGGATGCATGTCATCAGATCTATGGTTGTGATTATTCCTCTTTATTCAGCAGTGGCAAGGCCATATCTGGAGTACTGCATTCAATTCTGGGGCCCACCATTCAAAAAGCATGTGGACACACCGGACAGAATCCAGCAGGAGGATGGAGCATATTACTTATAGGGAAATGCTGAGGGATTTGGACTTATTTGGTCTACAGAAGAGACAGCGAGGGGGGAATCTGATAACAGCCTTCAACTACCTGAAGGTGAATTCCAAAAAGGATAGATATAGGCTGTTTTAAATGGTGACCGGTGATAGAATGAGGAGCAATGGTCTCCAATTGCAGTGACGGAGGTCTAGGTTGGATTTAACTACTTCACTAGAAGAGTGGTGATGCTCTGGAATTGGTTACCTCGGGAAATGGCAGCTAGAGGTCTTATAGTCCCAGCTGATGTAGTTGGGATTGGTCCTGCTTTTACCAAAGAGTTAGACTTGATGACCTCCTGAGGTTTCTTCCAACCCCATGATTCTAAGCGATACTTCTAAAGGAATTACATGCCTAAAAATGAAATAATCTGCACACATTTTTAAGTTCTGCATATTTTGTCAAAACACCACAACATAATCACACCATTTCAAAAACTTGTCAGCAAATAATTGAAAATGCATTACCAAATTGCAAATGGTGTGATTATATTGTTGTTGTACATGTGTTATTTTGACAATTAAAATATGTAGACATTTGCAGAATTTTTATTTTTTTCAGTGTAGAATTCTCTCAAGAGATCCACAGTTCTGTGTGGTGCAAATTGTGTGCGGGCAGTTTGGCAAGTCTGGGTGCAGAGATGAAATCAGTGCATGGGGGCTCGATGTAGGAGTCTTGGTGCTGGGGGAATAGGACTCCGGAAAGAATGGGCGAGGTTGAAGATGGTTAGGGCTCAGTTAGAGGGAACTGGGACTTGGTCAGATGAGGGTTCAGTAGGGGGGTCAATGAGGCTGGCATCCAAATGTGAGGTGCTCCTGATTCAGGGTGTGAGGCTTGACAAGGTGGAAGTTTAGAAGTTCATGGGGAGCATTCTGGGTAAAAGACAAGCACTGATACTGAAGGAACACACAGAAAAGTTCCAGGGCAGAGGTCACTGTAGAGCGAGCTACTTCCTGTCTCCCCAATCCCCATGCATCCAGACCACCCCATCCCTCCCAGCCCATCCCCCCCTCCCCCCTCACACTTCCTGCAGCCAGGGGAAGATTCTGGGCCTTCGCATGACCCAGCCATAGCTCTCCCATCCAAGTAAGGGGCAACTTTATCTCCCTCTTCCCTCCCCAGAGGGGACTAACAGCCTTGAGTAGCCAAGGCATCCCAGACTCACTTCCCCCCAGTGATTTACTTTTTCCCCTGGCTGCCTGAACAGACAGGTCTGAGTCGCCAGGAGAGGTGAGTGAGTTCATGCTAATGCATCTTTTCTTTTTTCTGCAGAGAGGCATTTTTCTGCTGTACTGCAGATGTCCACAATTTCCCTAGCAGTAAAGTGAGAACAGGTGTTTGCAGTTAGCATCAGAAGATATTTATGTGCCAGATGCACTAAAGCAGTTCTCAAGCTTCATTGCACTGCAAACCCCTCCTGACAATAAAAATTACTACATGGGGACTGAAGGTTGAACCCTTGAGTCCCACTGCTTTGGGTAGTAGCCAAAGCCTGATCCTCCCTGCTGCGGATGGCAGGGCTAAAGCTTAAGCCACAGAGTTTCAGCAGCAGACAGCAAGCCTATAACCTGGGCCTCGCTGCCCAGGGCTGAAGCTCTTGGGCTTTGGGTGTGGGGTTCAGGCTTGAGCCCTGGGTCCCAAATGGTCTTTGCCAGCACCGGAGACCAAATTAAAATGGAGTCATGGCCCACAGTTTGAGAACCACTGAGGTAAAAATGAATGTGTCCTCATTCTTCAACCACCATTTCAGAGAACATGCATACATGCTGATGACGAGTTCTGCTCAATAACAATCCAAACCAAAACAAAGGGATGCATGTCTTTTTCCATAATCTGAGTCAGATGCCATCAGCACAAGGCTGATACCTTTTTCAGTGGCTCACGTTCTGTAGTTCCTGCATAAGCGTTACTTTTTTTAAGACTTCTGAAAGCCTGGCCCAGACCTCATCCCACTCAGATTTTGGAATGCACTTTAGATTTTTTAAATGTTGGATGGAGTGCAATAGCCAGTTCCTGAAATCTCACATAGGTACTTTCTTTTTGGTTTTTGTTAAAATGGTCTTAAAACAAACATGTTCTAGGTCATCAGCAGAGACTGATATAACATGAAATACATGCGTAAAACAGAACAGAAGATAATACAATTCTCCCCCAAGCAGTACAACCATAAATTTAACTAATGCATTTTTTTAAATGGGCATCAGCAGTGAAATGTCCTCTGGAACAGTGGCCAAAGCAAGAATAGGCATACTAATGTTTAACATATCTGGCATGTAAATATCTTGTAACAACAGCTACAAAATTGCCATGCAAATGCCTGTTCTCGCTTTCAGGTGATATTGCAAATAAGAAGCAGGCAGTATTCACCCACACAAATCTAAACTAAATTTGTTTGTTTTAGTACTTGGCTGAACAAGGTGGAGGACTGAGTGGATTTGTCAACTCTACAGCTTTACACTGCTGACCTCAAAAAATAAAACAAATGTAAAAAAAATCTTCATTTTAAAGTTGATTTCGCAATAAATTGCACTACAGTACTTATATAATATGAAATGAAAAAGACTATCTTTTACCATGTCAATGCTTCCTAATAAAAGTAAGTGATCACTGTATGTTTTGTATTTTGTGTTCTAATAGAAATCTTGCAGTATCTTCTTATCAATAAACTGGGCAAATACAACTTACATGGGGCTACTATAAGGTGCATGCATAACTGGCTGGATAACCATTCTCAGAGAATAGTTATTAATAGCTCACAATCATGCTAGAAGGGCATAACAAGTGGGGTTCCACAGGGGTCTATTTTGGGACCAGTTCTGTTCAATATCTTTCATGGAGTGCAAGAACTACAAAACGATTGCCCTAACAAGTCATCTAGGCAAGGTGCTGATGATGATACTGATGGAGACTGAGAACGCAGATAGGACATCTAGTGGATGAGCACATGGGATTCAGGAAAAACAGAAGTACCATACAACAGACATCGTCAATAAGATTGATAGCAGAGATAGCTCAACAAAAGAACAAGAACATCTACAATTGCTTCACTGATTTTCAGAAGGCATTTGACAGTATAGATCAGAAAGTGACTTGAGTGGTGTTGGAGTCGTATGGAGTGGATAGCAGACTGATACAGTTGTTGAACGATAACAACAGTGGGGAGACAGCGGTAAGAATGTGCAGAGTTGGGAAGTTGGTTTAGAACAAGCAGAGGTAGACAAGACGACATCATAATGCCGACTATCTTCATCATGCGCCTACAGAGAGCGATGGACAAGATCAAGGAAGAAGTAGAAGGGACATCTGTGCATGGGATGAGAATCAGCAACTTGGGTTTCATGGATGACATAGGTATCATTGAAGAAGATGAAGAGAAGCTGGTGAGAATGGAACACATGCTACACAAGAAAGGGAAGTGGTACGGACTGATTATGAACATTGATAAAACAAATGGTATTTGGAGAAAAGGAAATAGGAAGATCGGTGTAGATGGGATCGAAATAGAATGTGGAGAAGCTCATGTATCTGGGGAGCAATAACTTTTGATCTAGACTGTAAGAAGAAAATAGCGACTAGAATAGCAAAAGCAAGAGTGACTTTGAAGGCAACAGATAAGATCTAGAAAAGCAAAGCGCTTATCTTAGGAATGAAGCTGAGCGTCTTGAAAATGTGTCTATTCAGCAACATGTTGTACAGATGTGAGACATGGCTGACAATAAAAGATTCAAAGAGAAGGATATTGGCATTCAAGAGGAGTTGTTATAGAAAGATCCTGAGAATAGGATGGATGCAGAAGGTTACTAACGAGTAATTACATAGGAAGATAAAACCAAAAAAGAGAACCTACTACAGAAGGATATACAACTGAAATTACAGCTATTTTGACATACCTGCAAAATGAATGATCAACGAAAAAAAAATCAAGAACCTGATATTCAGCATAATGGAAGGTTCAAATAGGAAATGCAAACCCCACAGGGAATGGGTAGATGATATAGTAGATTGCTGCAGAGCTAGTCCACAGAAACTAAGCCACTCCGCACTGGACAGGGAAAGATGGAAGGAATTAGTGAGAGTGGCATTGGACACCAACAGGTGCTGAGCCCATGGTTGATGATGATGGAGACTATGCTAAGTAAATTTGCAGATGATATCAAGCTGGGAGGAGTTACAACTGCTTTGAAAGACAGGGTTATAATTCAAAATGACCTGGACAAACTGGAGAAATGGTCTGAGGTAAACAGGATGAAGTTTAATAAGGATAAACGCAAAGTACTTCATTTAGGAAGGAATAATCAGTTTCAAACACACAAAATGGTAACCAACTGTCTAGCAAGGAGTACTGCAGAAAGGGATCCAGGGATCATAGTGGACCACAAGCTAAACATGAGTCAACACTGTGATGCTGCTGCAAAAAAAGGTAAACGTGATTCTGATGTGTTAACAGGAGTCATTCTTTCACTCTACTCTGTTCTGATTAGGCCTCAACTGGAGTATGGTATCCGGTTTTGGGCACCACATTTCAAATAAGATGTCGAGAAATCGGAGAAGGTCCAGAGAAGAACAAGAATGATTAACAGTCTAGACAACATGAGCTATGAGGAAAGAGTGAAAGAACTGGGCTTGTTTAGTTTAGAAAAGAGAAGACTAAGAGGGGATATGACAGAGGTTTTCTACTACCTAAAAGAGTGCTACGAACAGGGAGAAAAATTGTTCTTTTTAGCCTCTGAGGCTATGACAAGAAGCAAGGGGCTTAAACTGCAGCAAGGGAGGTTTGGACATCAGGAAAAATGTCCCATCAGGGTAGTTAAACATAGGAATAAATTGCCTAGAGAGGTTGTGGAATCTGCATAACTGGAGATATTTAAGAATAGACAGACATCTGTGAAGGATGGTTGAGATCAGTGGTCAGCAACCTGCAGCTCCAAGCACTGCTGCCACGGATTCCTCTTGCCGCTCCAAGCCCTACCACCACCCACCCAACTGCAATGATAGCGGGGAAGGAGGTGCAGCTCTCGCTGAGGAAGCAATGACAAGGCAAGGAACTGGGGGGGGGGTGTTGCCAGGCTGGGTTAAAATGTGTCCCCAACACATCCCAAACTTCCCTACCCACTGCTCCAGATATGACAATGCACCAGGTATTCTAGTATTTAACAGTGCAATAATTCATAAGCATTATTTTGAGTTAATTTTCAGATTTGATTATGATTAAGTGACAGCTCTACTTCTAACAGAACTGAGCACCATCCTTCTCGTAGCCACCTTTCCAAAGCTGAAGGCTGTGCTAATGTCTCCCCAGTGTTCTGCCAACACCTCTCCAAAGACCACATTTCTAACCCTCTCATTCCCACTGCTCTCCTTTCGCCCTGCTCCAACCTGCCCCCACCCTTACTGATGCACATCCCAGCCAGAGCACCCCGTGTCAACCCCGACATGGGCAGCCCACCCCCGGAAGACCTGTCGCTGACCCAGACACTTGGCGACACAGCCCCAGGCTCCCTGCTGGCTGGCCAGCCAGCCCGCCCTGGTTTCTAGCCAGGGCCTGCTGGAACCCACACCGCTTGCCTTTCCCACCACCCCGCCGAGCACATCTGCGGGCCCTATGGACCCGGCCCAGTGCAGCGCTCGGCTCCGCTCCGCACTCACCCCGCAGCACATCCACTGCCCCTATGAACCCCGCCCCACCCAGCACATCCACTACCCTATGGAGACTGCCCGGCGCAGGTCTCCGCCCCGCCCTCACTCCGCAGCACATCCACTGCCCTATGGACCCTGCCCTAAACAGGGTTCCGCCCCGCCCTCACCCCCCCCAGCACATCCACTGCCCTATGGACCCCACCCTGCGCAGCGCTCCGCCCCACCCTCACCCCCCCCAGCACATCCACTGCCCTATGGACCCTGCCCTGCGCAGCGCTCCGCCCCACCCTGACCCCCACCACATCCACTGCCCTATGGACCCCGCCCTGCGCAGCGCTCCGCCCCACCCTCACCCCCCCCCAGCACATCCACTGCCCTATGGACCCCGCCCTGCACAGCGCTCCACCCCGCCCTCACCCCCCCCAGCACATCCACTGCCCTATGGACCCCGCCCTGCGCAGTGCTCCGCCCCGCCCTCACCCCCCCCCCCAGCACATCCACTGCCCTATGGACCCCGCCCTGCGCAGCGCTCCACCCCGCCCTCACCACCCCCAGCACATCCACTGCCCTATGGACCCCGCCCTGCGCAGCGCTCCACCCTGCCCTCACCCCCCCCAGCACATCCACTGCCCTATGGACCCCGCCCTGTGCAGCGCTCCACCCCGCCCTCACCCCCCCCCAGCACATCCACTGCCCTATGGACCCCGCCCTGCGCAGCGCTCCACCCCGCCCTCACCCCCCCCACCACATCCACTGCCCTATGGACCCCGCCCTGCGCAGCGCTCCGCCCCACCCTCACCCCCCCCCAGCACATCCACTGCCCTATGGACCCCGCCCTGCGCAGCGCTCCACCCCGCCCTCACCACCCCCAGCACATCCACTGCCCTATGGACCCCGCCCTACGCAGCGCTCCACCCTGCCCTCACCCCCCCAGCACATCCACTGCCCTATGGACCCCGCCCTGCGCAGCGCTCCACCCTGCCCTCACCCCCCCCAGCACATCCACTGCCCTATGGACCCCGCCCTGCACAGTGCTCCACCCCGCCCTCACCCCACCCCAGCACATCCACTGCCCTATGGACCCCGCCCTGCGCAGCGCTCCACCCCGCCCTCACCCCCCCCACCACATCCACTGCCCTATGGACCCCGCCCTGCGCAGCGCTCCAGCCCGCCCTCACCCCCCCCACCACATCCACTGCCCTATGGACCCCGCCCTGCGCAGCGCTCCGCCCCACCCTCACCCCCCCCCAGCACATCCACTGCCCTATGGACCCCGCCCTGCGCAGCGCTCCACCCCGCCCTCACCCCCCCCAGCACATCCACTGCCCTATGGACCCCGCCCTGCGCAGCGCTCCACCCCGCCCTCACCCCCACCCCAGCACATCCACTGCCCTATGGACCACGCCCTGCGCAGCGCTCCGCCCCACCCTCACCCCCTCCCAGCACATCCACTGCCCTATGGACCCCGCCCTGCGCAGCGCTCCGCCCCGCCCTCACCCCCCCCAGCACATCCACTGCCCTATGGACCCCGCCCTGCGCAGCGCTCCGCCCCGCCCTCACCCCCCCCCAGCACATCCACTGCCCTATGGACCCCGCCCTGCGCAGCGCTCCGCCCCGCCCTCACCCCCCCCCCAGCACATCCACTGCCCTATGGACCCCGCCCTGCGCAGCGCTCCGCCCCACCCTCACCCCCCCAGCACATCCACTGCCCTATGGACCCCGCCCTGCGCAGCGCTCCGCCCCGCCCTCACCCCCCCCCAGCACATCCACTGCCCTATGGACCCCCCCCTGCACAGCGCTCCGCCCCACCCTCACCCCCCCAGCACATCCACTGCCCTATGGACCCCGCCCTGCGCAGTGCTCCGCCCCGCCCTCATCCCCCCCAGCACATCCACTGCCCTATGGACCCCGCCCTGCACAGCGCTCCACCCCGCCCTCACCCCCCCCCAGCACATCCACTGCCCTATGGACCCCGCCCTGCGCAGCGCTCCGCCCCGCCCTCATCCCCCCCAGCACATCCACTGCCCTATGGACCCCGCCCTGCGCAGCGCTCCACCCCGCCCTCACCCCCCCCCCCAGCACATCCACTGCCCTATGGACTCCACCCTGCGCAGCGCTCCGCCCCACCCTCACCCCCCCCCAGCACATCCACTGCCTCATGGACCCCGCCCTGCGCAGCGCTCCGCCCCGCCCTCACCCCCCCACCACATCCACTGCCCTATGGACCCCGCCCTGCGCAGCGCTCCACCCTGCCCTCACCCCCCCCCAGCACATCCACTGCCCTATGGACCCCGCCCTGCGCAGCGCTCCACCCCGTCCTCACCCCCACCACATCCACTGTCCTATGGACCCCGCCCTGCGCAGCGCTCCGCCCCGCCCTCACCCCCCCCAGCACATCCACTGCCCTATGGACCCCGCCCTGCGCAGCGCTCCACCCCGCCCTCACCCCCCCCAGCACATCCACTGCCCTATGGACCCCGCCCTGCGCAGCGCTCCACCCCGCCCTCACCCCCCCCCAGCACATCCACTACCCTATGGACCCCGCCCTGCGCAGCGCTCCACCCCGCCCTCACCCCCACCACATCCACTGCCCTATGGACCCCGCCCTGCGCAGCGCTCCGCCCCGCCCTCACACCCCCCAGCACATCCACTGCCCTATGGACCCCGCCCTGCGCAGCGCTCCGCTCCGCCCCGCCCTCACCCCCCCCAGCACATCCACTGCCCTATGGACCCCGCCCTGCACAGCGCTCCGCCCCGCCCTCACCCCCCCCAGCACATCCACTGCCGTATGGACCCCGCCCTGCGCAGCGCTCCGCCCCGCCCTCACCCCCCCCAGCACATCCACTGCCCTATGGACCCCGCCCTGCGCAGCACTCCGCCCCACCCTCACCCCCCCCCAGCACATCCACTGCCCTATGGACCCCGCCCTGCGCAGCGCTCCGCCCCGCCCTCACCCCCCCCAGCACATCCACTGCCCTATGGACCCCGCCCTGCGCAGCGCTCCGCCCTGCCCTCACCCCCCACCCCCAGCACAGCCACTGCCCTATGGACCCCGCCCTGCGCGGCGCTCCACCCCGCCCTCACCCCCCCCCCCAGCACATCCACTGCCCTATGGACCCCGCCCTGCGCAGCGCTCCACCCCACCCTCACCCCCCCCAGCACATCCACTGCCGTATGGACCCCGCCCTGCGCAGCGCTCCACCCCACCCTCACCCCCCCCAGCACATCCACTGCCCTATGGACCCCGCCCTGCGCAGCGCTCCGCCCCACCCTCACCCCCCCCAGCACATCCACTGCCCTATGGACCCCGCCCTGCGCAGCGCTCCGCCCCGCCCTCACCCGCCCCAGCACATCCACTGCCCTATGGACCCCGCCCTGCGCAGCGCTCCGCCCCGCCCTCACCCGCCCCAGCACATCCACTGCCCTATGGACCCCGCCCTGTGCAGCGCTCCACCCTGCCCTCACACCCCCCAGCACATCCACTGCCCTATGGACCCCACCCTGCGCAGCGCTCCGCCCCGCCCTCACCCCCCCCAGCACATCCACTGCCCTATGGACCCCGCCCTGCGCAGCGCTCCGCCCCGCCCTCACCCCCCCCAGCACATCCACTGCCCTATGGACCCCGCCCTGCGCAGCCCTCCACCCCGCCCTCACCCCCACCACATCCACTGCCCTATGGACCCCGCCCTGTGCAGCGCTCCGCCCCACCCTCACCCCCCCAGCACATCCACTGCCCTATGGACCCCGCCCTGCGCAGCCCTCCACCCCACCCTCACCCCCCCCAGCACATCCACTGCCCTATGGACCCCGCCCTGCGCAGCCCTCCACCCCACCCTCACCCCCCCCAGCACATCCACTGCCCTATGGACCCCGCCCTGCGCAGCGCTCCGCCCCACCCTCACCCCCCCAGCACATCCACTGCCCTATGGACCCCGCCCTGCGCAGCCCTCCACCCCACCCTCACCCCCCCAGCACATCCACTGCCCTATGGACCCCGCCCTGCGCAGCCCTCCACCCCACCCTCACCCCCCCCAGCACATCCACTGCCCTATGGACCCCGCCCTGGGCAGCGCTCCGCCCCGCCCTCACCCCCCCCAGCACATCCACTGCCCTATGGACCCCGCCCTGCGCAGCGCTCCACCCCGCCCTCACCCCCCCCCAGCACATCCACTGCCCTATGGACCCCGCCCTGCGCAGCCCTCCACCCCACCCTCACCCCCCCCCAGCACATCCACTGCCCTATGGACCCCGCCCTGGGCAGCGCTCCGCCCCGCCCTCACCCCCCCCAGCACATCCACTGCCCTATGGACCCCGCCCTGCGCAGCCCTCCACCCCACCCTCACCCCCCCAGCACATCCACTGCCCTATGGACCCCGCCCTGTGCAGCGCTCCGCCCCGCCCTCACACCCCCCCCAGCACATCCACTGCCCTATGGACCCCACCCTGCGCAGCGCTCCACCCCGCCCTCACCCCCCCCCAGCACATCCACTGCCCTATGGACCCCGCCCTGTGCAGCGCTCCGCCCCGCCCTCACCCCCCCAGCACATCCACTGCCCTATGGACCCCACCCTGCACAGCGCTCCGCCCCGCCCTCACCCCCACCACATCCACTGCCCTATGGACCCCGCCCTGTGCAGCGCTCCGCCCCGCCCTCACCCCCCCCAGCACACCCACTGCCCTATGGACCCCGCCCTGTGCAGCCCTCCACCCCACCCTCACCCCCCCAGCACATCCACTGCCCTATGGACCCCGCCCTGCGCAGCGCTCCGCCCCGCCCTCACCCCCCCCAGCACATCCACTGCCCTATGGACCCCGCCCTGCGCAGCGCTCCACCCCGCCCTCATCCCCCCCAGCACATCCACTGCCCTATGGACCCCGCCCTGCGCAGCGCTCCACCCCGCCCTCACCCCCACCACATCCACTGCCCTATGGACCCCGCCCTGCGCAGCGCTCCACCCCACCCTCACCCCCCCCAGCACATCCACTGCCCTATGGACCCCGCCCTGCGCAGCGCTCCGCCCCGCCCTCACCCCCCCCAGCACATCCACTGCCCTATGGACCCCGCCCTGCGCAGCCCTCCACCCCACCCTCACCCCCCCAGCACATCCACTGCCCTATGGACCCCGCCCTGTGCAGCGCTCCGCCCCGCCCTCA
Organism: Carettochelys insculpta; assembly: GCF_033958435.1. NCBI lineage: Eukaryota > Metazoa > Chordata > Testudines > Carettochelyidae > Carettochelys > Carettochelys insculpta. The sequence continues at coordinate 39,228,935 of NC_134152.1, forward strand.
CCCCCCCCCCAGCACATCCACTGCCCTATGGACCCCACCCTGCGCAGCGCTCCACCCCGCCCTCACCCCCCCCCAGCACATCCACTGCCCTATGGACCCCGCCCTGTGCAGCGCTCCGCCCCGCCCTCACCCCCCCCAGCACATCCACTGCCCTATGGACCCCACCCTGCACAGCGCTCCGCCCCGCCCTCACCCCCACCACATCCACTGCCCTATGGACCCCGCCCTGTGCAGCGCTCCGCCCCGCCCTCACCCCCCCCAGCACACCCACTGCCCTATGGACCCCGCCCTGTGCAGCCCTCCACCCCACCCTCACCCCCCCAGCACATCCACTGCCCTATGGACCCCGCCCTGCGCAGCGCTCCGCCCTGCCCTCACCCCCCCCCAGCACATCCACTGCCCTATGGACCCCGCCCTGCGCAGCGCTCCACCCCGCCCTCACCCCCCCCAGCACATCCACTGCCCTATGGACCCCGCCCTGCGCAGCGCTCCACCCCGCCCTCATCCCCACCACATCCACTGCCCTATGGACCCCGCCCTGCGCAGCGCTCCGCCCCGCCCTCACCCCCTCCCAGCACATCCACTGCCCTATGGACCCCGCCCTGCGCAGCGCTCCGCCCCGCCCTCACCCCCCCCCAGCACATCCACTGCCCTATGGACCCCGCCCTGCGCAGCGCTCCGCCCCGCCCTCACCCCCCCCCAGCACATCCACTGCCCTATGGACCCCGCCCTGCGCAGCGCTCCGCCCCGCCCTCACCCCCCCCAGCACATCCACTGCCCTATGGACCCCGCCCTGCGCAGCGCTCCGCCCCACCCTCACCACCACCACATCCACTGCCCTATGGACCCCGCCCTGCGCAGCGCTCCGCCCCACCCTCACCCCCAGCACATCCACTGCCCTATGGACCCCGCCCTGCGCAGCGCTCCGCCCCACCCTCACCACCACCACATCCACTGCCCTATGGACCCCGCCCTGCGCAGCGCTCCGCCCCACCCTCACCCCCAGCACATCCACTGCCCTATGGACCCCGCCCTGCGCAGCGCTCCGCCCCACCCTCACCCCCAGCACATCCACTGCCCTATGGACCCCGCCCTGCGCAGCGCTCCACCCCACCCTCACCCCCACCACATCCACTGCCCTATGGACCCCGCCCTGCGCAGCGCTCCACCCCGCCCTCACCCCCCCCAGCACATCCACTGCCCTATGGACCCCGCCCTGCGCAGCGCTCCACCCCGCCCTCACCCCCCCCAGCACATCCACTGCCCTATGGACCCCGCCCTGCGCAGCGCTCCGCCCCGCCCTCACCCCCCCCCAGCACATCCACTGCCCTATGGACCCCGCCCTGCGCAGCGCTCCACCCCGCCCTCACCCCCCCCAGCACATCCACTGCCCTATGGACCCCGCCCTGTGCAGCGCTCCGCCCCACCCTCACCACCACCACATCCACTGCCCTATGGACCCCGCCCTGTGCAGCGCTCCGCCCCACCCTCACCACCACCACATCCACTGCCCTATGGACCCCGCCCTGCGCAGCGCTCCACCCCGCCCTCACCCCCCCCAGCACATCCACTGCCCTATGGACCCCGCCCTGCGCAGCGCTCCGCCCCGCCCTCACCCCCCCCCAGCACATCCACTGCCCTATGGACCCCGCCCTGCGCAGCGCTCCACCCCGCCCTCACCCCCCCAGCACATCCACTGCCCTATGGACCCCGCCCTGCGCAGCGCTCCACCCCGCCCTCACCCCCCCAGCACATCCACTGCCCTATGGACCCCGCCCTGCGCAGCGCTCCGCCCCACCCCCCCCCCAGCACATCCACTGCCCTATGGACCCCGCCCCGCTCCACCCCTCAACCCGCTCCGCACTCGGGTTCCCGGACGTGGCGCCCCGGGGGCCGTTGGGACGGGACTGACTGTCCCCTCGGTGGTCCCCGCGGCTGGCGGCGCAGCGCGCAGGTCCCTTCCCCGAGCCGCGCGGGCCGGGCACCGTGTCCGCCCGACGCCTCCCCGCCGCTGTCCCGGACTCCGGCGCCGGGGCGGTGGCTGCCGGGTCCTTCCCGGCTCGCCGGGGCTTGGCGGAGCCGCCCCTCCCCCACCTACGTGTCCTTCGCTCCCACAGCCCCGCCCCGAGCTTGGACCGACGCGCGGTCGGTGGGTGGAGCCAGTGACAGGCCGCAGGGGCGGAGCCACGGCCGTGCCGCGCTCGCGCGGGTGGGGTGGGGGCGGGGCTGCGCAGGCGCAGTCGAGGCGGAAGGCGTCTCGCGGAGGCGCGCGGGCGGCTGGGCTGTGACAGGCGGCGCTGTTGAGAGGCGCGAGGGCGGTCGCTGCACTCCGGGGCTGCGCGCGGGGCCGCCGTTGGGCCAGGGGCTTTCCGCAGGAGGCGTGCACAGGTGCTGGGCGGGGGGGACACTCAGCGGGAGGGGTGCGTGGGCCCAGGAGGGTGCATGGGGGTTGGACACTCAGCGGGAGGGGTGCGTGGGCCCAGGAGGGTGCATGGGGGTTGGACACTCAGCAGGAGGGGTGCATGGGCCCAGGAGGGTGCATGAGGGTTGGACACTCAGCGGGAGGGGTGCATGGGCCCAGGAGGGTGCATGGGGGTTGGACACTCAGCGGGAGGTGTGCATGGGCCCAGGAGGATGCATGGGGGTTGGACACTCAGCAGGAGGGGTGCGTGGGCCCAGGAGGATGCATGGGGGTTGGGCACTCAGCAGGAGGGGTGCGTGGGCCCAGGAGGATGCATGGGGGTTGGGCACTCAGCGGGAGGGGTGCGTGGGCCCAGGAGGATGCATGTGGGTTGGACACTCAGCGGGAGGGGTGCGTGGGCCCAGGAGGATGCATGTGGGTTGGACACTCAGCGGGAGGGGTGCGTGGGCCCAGGAGGGTGCATGGGGGTTGGACACTCAGCGGGAGGGGTGCATGGGCCCAGGAGGGTGCATGGGGGTTGGACACTCAGCAGGAGGGGTGCGTGGGCCCAGGAGGATGCATGGGGGTTGGACACTCAGCAGGAGGGGTGCATGGGCCCAGGAGGGTGCATGAGGGTTGGACACTCAGCGGGAGGGGTGCATGGGCCCAGGAGGGTGCATGGGGGTTGGACACTCAGCGGGAGGTGTGCATGGGCCCAGGAGGATGCATGGGGGTTGGACACTCAGCAGGAGGGGTGCGTGGGCCCAGGAGGATGCATGGGGGTTGGGCACTCAGCAGGAGGGGTGCGTGGGCCCAGGAGGATGCATGGGGGTTGGGCACTCAGCGGGAGGGGTGCGTGGGCCCAGGAGGATGCATGTGGGTTGGACACTCAGCGGGAGGGGTGCGTGGGCCCAGGAGGATGCATGTGGGTTGGACACTCAGCGGGAGGGGTGCGTGGGCCCAGGAGGGTGCATGGGGGTTGGACACTCAGCGGGAGGGGTGCGTGGGCCCAGGAGGGTGAATGGGGGTTGGACAGTCAGCGGGAGGGGTGCCTGGGCCCAGGAGGGTGCGTGGGGGTTGGACACTCAGCAGGAGGGGTGCGTGGGCCCAGGAGGGTGCGTGGGGGTTGGGCACTCAGCAGGAGGGGTGCCTGGGCCCAGGAGGGTGCGTGGGGGTTGGACACTCAGTAGGAGGGGTGCGTGGGCCCAGGAGGGTGCATGGGGCTTGGGCACTCAGCGGGAGGGGTGCCTGGGCCCAGGAGGTACATGGGGGTTGGACACTCAGCAGGAGGGGTGTATTGGCCCAGGAGGGGTGCGTGGGGGTTGGACACTCAGCAAAAGGGGTGCATGGGCCCAGGAGGGTGCATGAGGGTTGGACACTCAGCAGGAGGGGTGCATTGGCCCAGGAGGGTGCATGGGGGTTGGACTCTCAGCGGGAGGGTTGCATGGGGGTTGGACACTCAGCAGGAGTGGTACATGGGCCCAGGAGGATGCATGGGGGTTGGACACTCAGCTGGAGGGGTGCATGGGCCCAGGAGGGTGCATGGGGGTTGGACACTCAGCTGGAGGGGTGCATGGGGGTTGGACACTCAGCAGGAGGGGTGCGTGGGCCCAGGAGGGTGCATGGGGGTTGGACACTCAGCGGGAGGGGTGCGTGGGCCCAGGAGGGTGAATGGGGGTTGGACAGTCAGCGGGAGGGGTGCGTGGGCCCAGGAGGGTGCATGTGGGTTGGACACTCAGCAGGAGGGGTGCGTGGGCCCAGGAGGGTGCATGGGGGTTGGACACTCAGCAGGAGGGGTGCATGGGCCCAGGAGGGATGTGTTGGGGTTGGACACTCAGCAGGAGGGGTGAATGGGCCCAGGAGGGGGGCGTGGGGGTTGGACACTCAGCAGGAGGGGTGAATGGGTCCAGGAGGGACATGGGGGTTGGACACTCAGCAGGAGGGGTGAATGGGTCCAGGAGGTGTGCATGGGGGTTGGACACGCAGCAGGAGGGGTGCATGGGCACAGGAGGGTGCATGGGGGTTGAACACTCAGCAGGAGGGGTGCATGGGCCCAGAAGGGGTGCATGGGGGTTGGACACTCAGCTGGAGGGGTGCATGGGCCCAGAAGGGTGCATGGGGGTTGGACACTCAGCAGGAGGGGTGCATGGGCCCAGAAGGGTGCATGGGGGTTGGACACTCAGCAGGAGGGGTGCATGGGCCCAGGAGGGTGCATGGGGGTTGGACACTTTGACAGGAGGGATCCATGGGGCCAGGAGGGTTGTTCTTTGGGCAAGAAGGTGCATGGCGCTGGGGCATGATCAGTGTGGCATTTTGCATGCCCCTGTTTCACATTGGGCTCCTCTGGTGGTTCTGGTGACATTTGTGTTTGCTTACAGGAGCTGTGGGGCAGAAGAACCAGGTTCTAATTACAGCTGTCCAATAGTAGTGGTAGGTCCCTGGGGGTGTCATGTCCCAGCCCAGCTCACCTGGGGGCCTAGCCACAAGCTCCAGCGTTGCTGCAAATCAGGACCCATCAGAGAATGCTGTGTGGGAAGACATCAGGGTGTTGCTGCCCAACACTAAGGAAGAACTGAAATTGGACTTCAGCGAGAAGGTAGAGCAAAGTGTCATTTCACTGCTCCAGCAAGCTAGAGCCCTGCTCTATGGAGCTGAAGGTTTCTGCTCTGGAAACACAAGGGAAACCTGCTTTCAAGTCAGTGAAATAATAATAGATTATTCTTGGGAAAAGCTTAATATTGGAACTTGGAGAGATGTGGACAAGGACTGGCGGCGAGTCTATTCTTATGGCTGCCTTTTTAAAGTGCTGTGTATGTGCAGTAAGCAAGATGCCATAGCAGATATAATTCAGGTGTGTGACATGGGACTGCTTATGGGAGCAACCATATTGGATAACATCCTGGTTAAGATAATTAATGTTCTTCAGAGGCATCTGATGTGTGGGAAAAGGTCTGCTGAAGAGGACACAGAGTCATGTAGAAAGGTAGGTGCGCTCAATTTCTTGTCCACCAGGCTGTTACATACAGAGAGAATAGGAACTAGTAAATCCAGGAAATAACTGGATCCCAAAATCCAGGTTGGGACAAGGAGTCACTGATCTTGGCAGGCAAATCATTTAACTGGTCGTCTCCGATTCTTGGAGTAAAAGCAGAACTCTTAGGCAGCACAAATCAGATAAGCTTTCCAGAGACAGATGATAATGCTTTTATATACTATTCTTTTTTTTGTTTGTTTTTGAGTTTCTGGACAGATGAAACTTCTGATCCTGTTTTTTTTTAGTTCATTTGCATATTCAAATATAGTTATTCTGTCCCATTTTTGTAGGTACATTTTTGCTTCTATCATCCTTTGGTTTCCCAATTAATAGGAGGTCTCTCTTTCACTTTTATGGCACCGTCCTTTCAAGGATCTCAGTCAAATGATCGTAAGGAATGTGCCAGCAGGAACTCAGTGCTGCTGAAGGCTGGGAGGAATGTCTTCCCCCAGAGATCATTTGCATGAGAATGCAAAGGTGCGCATATGTGATACCTTGCAGGCAAAGACTGATGGGTAGCAAGGAGGCAATGAGATTTTGTCTGTTGTAAACATGTTGTAAAATCACAAGTTATGCTAACACTCAGTATAAGAATTGTGAAATCTCACCAATGCTCCAAGTCATTGTGGGGAAGAGGGCAGTCATCATAACTGCATGAGACATGACTTACACAGGGCTCCCTTGTTTAAAGCATTGTAAAGCAGAAAGGGAGGGATATGGGTTGAACTAGCTAGCTGAGTGCCTTGGCCCTATAGTTATAAGTCTGGTTTGACTAGTACTCCCCATCTGTTAAAAGATAGAGCTGGATATTAGTGGTTTTTATGAACAACAAGAAGTCTTGTAGCACTTTATAGGCTAACATATTTTGGGGCATCAATGAAGGGTCCTGTGGCACCTTATAGACTAACAGAAAAGTTTAGAGCATGAGCTTTTGTGAGTTAACTCACTTCTTCAGATGCTGGTCCTGGAAATCTGCAAGGCCAGGTATAAATAGGCCAGAGCAAGGCTGGGGATAACGAGGTTAGCTCAGTCAGGCAGGCTGAGTTGTATTGTCATCAGTAGATCTGGAGGTGTGAACTCCAACAGAGGGGAAGCTGCTTTTGTATTTAGCCAGCCATTCACAGTCTTTGTTTAATCCTGAGCTGAGGGTATTGAATTTGCAGATGAATTGTAGCTCAGAAATTTCTCTTTGGAGTCTGTTCTTGAATTTTCTTTGCTGCAGGATAGCTACTTTTAAATCTGTTACTGTGTGTCCTGGGAGATTGAAGTGCTCTCCTATGGGTTTTTGTATATTGCCATTTCTGATGTCTGATTTGTGTGCATTTATTCTTTTACGTAGAGACTGTCCAGTTTGTCCAATGTATATGGCAGAGGGGCATTGCTGGCACATGATGGCATAAATTACATTGGTAGATGTGCAGCTGAATGAGCCCACGATGGTGTGGCTGATCCGGTTAGGTCCTGTAATGATGTTGCTGGTGTATATATGTGGGCAGAGCTGGCAACGAGGCTTGTTGCATGGATGGGTCCCTGAGATAGAGTGACTGTGGTGCGGTGTATAGTTGCTTGTTAGGATTTGTTTTAGGTTGGCAGGTTGTCTGTGAGTAATGATAGGTCTGCCTCCCAAGGCCTGTGAAAGTGGGGGATCATTGTCCAGGATGGGTTGTAGATCCCTGATGATGTGCTGTAGAGGTTTTAGCTGAGGACTGTAGGTGATGGCTAGTGGTGTTCTGTTGGTTTCTCTCTTGGGCTTGTCCTGTAGTAGGAGGCTTCGCGGCACACGTCTGGCTCTGTTGATTTTTCTCACTTCCTCAGGTGGGTATTGCAGTCTCAAGAATGCTTGGTGCAGATCCTGTAGGTGTTTGTCTCTGTCGGAGGGGTTGGAACAAATGCGGTTATATCTAAGTGCTTGGCTGTAAACAATGGATCGTGTGGTGTGTCTGGGATGGAAGCTGGAGGCATGAAGGTAGGCGTAGCGGTCAGTGGGTTTACGGTACAGGGTGGTACTGATGTGTCCATTGTGTATAAGCACGGTAGTGTCAAGGAAGTGGATCTCCTGTGTAGATTGGTCCAGGCTGAGCTTGATGTTGGGGTGGAAGTTGTTGAAGTCCCAGTGGAGTTCCTCCAGAGTCTCCTTCCCATGGGTCCAGATGATGAAGATGTCGTCAGTGTAGCGTAAATAGAGCCGAGGTGTTAGTGGACGAGAGTTGAGGAAGCGCTGTTCCAGGTCAGCCATCAAAATATTGGCATATTGAGGGGCCAAGCGGGTACCCATAGCTGTGCCACTGATTTGAAGGTATATATTGTCACCAAATCTGAAATAGTTGTGTGTGAGTATAAAGTTGTAGAGCTCAGCCGCCAGATGTGCTGTAGCATCATCAGGGATACTGTTCCGGACAGCATTTATTCCATCTTTGTGTGGGATGTTGGTATACAGAGCCTCTACATCCATGGTTGCTAGGATAGTGTTTTCTGGTAGGTCACCAACGTATTGCAGTCTTCTCAGGAAGTCACTGGTGTCGCGGAGGTAGCTGGGGGTGTTGGTGACATAGGGTCTGAGGAGAGAGTCCACATAACCAGACAGTCCTTCAGTGAGAGTGCCAATACCGGAGATGATGGGGCGTCCAGGATTTCCAGGCTTGTGGATCTTGGGTAATAAGTAGGATAACCCTGGAAGAGGCTCTAGAGTTGTGTTGGTGTAGATCTGTTCTTGTGCTTGTGTAGGGAGTGTCCTGAGCAGACGGTGTAGTTTTTTTAGTGTATTCCTCGGTGGGGTCTGAGGAAAGTAGCCTGTAAAATCTGGTATTGCAGAGTTGTCTGGAAGCCTCCTTCTGGTAGTCAGACCTGTCCATGATGACAGTAGCTCCTCCTTTATCTGCCTCTGATTATAATGTCAGGGTTGCTTCTGAGGCTGTGGATGGCATTGCGTTCCGCACGACTGGGGTTGTGAGGCAAACGATGTTGTTTCTCCACAATTTCTGTCTGTGCGCGTCGGCGGAAGCATTCTATGTATAGGTCCTATTTATACCTGGCCTTGCAGATTTCCAGGACCAGCATCTGAAGAAGTGAGTTAACTCGCGAAAGCTCATGCTCTAAACTTCTCTGTTAGTCTATAAGGTGCCACAGGACCCTTCGTTGCTGCTACAGATCCAGACTAACACGGCTACCGCTCTGATATTTTGGAGCATAAGCTTTCATGGGCAAAGATCTGCTTCATCAGGTGCATGAGTGGGGTCCCAGTAAGAGGGAGGGGCAGAGCTGACAACATAAAAATAGAGCTGGTTTTTATGAGACTCCACTTTAGTACATATTAAGAGTTGAAATCACTGAGTGGCAGCTGAGGCCACTAAGAGCTGAAACCACAGGGTTTTGCCTCAAGCCAAGCCCACAGTGGACGGACAGAAGGATGGCATGACTGGCAGACAGCCGGTAGGAGGAGCAGTGGTGGACAGACCGTGTGACCAGCAGTCTTTGTTTGCAAGGTGTCACATATGCACACCTTTGCATTCTCATGTAAATGATCTCTGGGAGACACATTCCTCCTAGCCTTCAGCAGCACTGAGTTCCTGCTGGCACATTCCTTACAAATATGAATGAACTGATTCTTGCAGGCCCTATAAATAAGAAACATTGCCATCTAAGCCTCAATTTCTCCATTTGTAAAAGAGATGTGATTGGCCAGAGTCAGTGGCAGAGACAGGACAAGTGCATCTAGGTTCCCAATCTTCTTTCTGTATACACATAGCTACAGTACAAGCTCTGGTATCCAGCATGTTGTGGGGAGCCAGTTAATTGAACATGGGATTATTTTGTATACTTTATCAACAAAATACCAAACTGTACACACAAAATAATGGGGGCTAATTTATTTTAGTATTAAGTTTGCAGACAACCCTAAGCTAGGGGGAGAGGTAGTTATGTTGGAGGGCAGAGATAGGATCCAGAGTGACATGGATAAGTTGGAGGATTGGGACAAACGAAATCTGCAGCAGTTCAACAAGGAGAAGTGTAGAGTCCTGCACTTGGGATGGAAGAATCCCAAGCATTGTTATAGACTGGAGACTGACTGGCTAAGCTGCCGTACAATGGAAAGAGACCTCGGGGTTATGTGTATGAAAGGCTGGATAGGAGTAAACAGTGTGCCCTTGTAGCCAAGAAGGCTAATGGCATATTAGGGTGCATTAGGAGGAGCATTGTGAGCAGATCTAGAGAGGTGGTTGTTCCCCTCTGTTTGGCAATGATGAGGCCACATCTGGAATACTGTTTTGGGCCCCACAGTATAGAAAGGATGTGGATGTGCTGGAGCAGGTTCAGTGGAGGATAACAAAAATGATTAAGGGGCTGGAGCACAAGACCTATGACGAGAGGCTGAGGGATTTGGGCTTATTCAGTTTACAGAAGAGAAGACTGAGGGGTGATTTAATAGCAGCCTTCAGCTTCCTGAAGGGGAGCTCTAAAGAGGATGGAGAGAAACTGTTCTCAGTGGTGACAGATGGCAGAACAAGGAGCAATGGTTGGAAGTTACAGAAGGAGAGTTGTAGGTTGGATATTAGGGAAAACTATTTCATCAGGAGGGTGGTGAAGCACTAGGATGTGTTGCCTAGAGAGGTGGTGGATTCTCCATCCCTAGAAGTTTTTAAGTCCCAGCTTGATAAGGTCCTGGCTGGGATGACTTAGTTGGGGTTGATCCTGCTTGAAGTTGGGGGGCTGGACTAGATGGCCTGAGATCCCTTCCAGCCCTGTGATTCTATGATTAGCTATAGCCACTCAAGAGAGAACTTGGAGTCAATGTGGATAGTTCTCTGAAAATATCCATCTGTAGCAGCAGTCAAAAAAAGCAAACAATGTTAGGCATCGTTAGAAAAGGATAGAGAATAATACAGAGAATATCTTAGTGCCTCTATATAAATCTGAGGTATGTCCACATCTTGTATACTGTGTATTGGTGTGGCCATCTCATCTCAAAAAAGATATATTGGCATTGGAAAAGGGCAAAAATAATTATTAGAGATTTGGAACGGGTGCCATATGAAAAAGTTTTAAAAAGACTGCTTGTTTTCAGCTTAAAAAAAGGAAGCTAAGGGGGGATATGATAGAGATCTATAAAATCATGACAGGTATAGAAAAAATGAATAAGGAAAAGTCGCTATTTTTCCCATAACATAAGAACTAGGGGTCACCAAACGAAATTAATGGGTAGCAGGTTTAAAACTCACAAAACAAGTTTTTCTTCACACAGTGCATAGGCCTGTGGAACTACTTGCCAGAGATTGTGAAGACCAAGTTATTAACAGGGTTCAAAAATGAACTAGACAATTCCTGAAGGTTAGGTCCATCAATGGCTATTAGCCGGGGTGAGCAGGAATGGTGTCCCTTGCCTCTGTCAGAGACTGGAAATGAATGATAGAAGAGGGATTATTTTGATGATTACGTGTTCTGTTCATTCCCTCTGGCCCATCTGACATTGGCCGCTGTCGGAAGATTGGATACTGGGCTAGATGGACCTTTGGTCTGACCCAGTGTGGCCATTCCTGTGTAACTCTCTACTTTCAAAAGAATACTTTTTGTCTGTAGATGCTCCACAAGATCGTTTGAAAGAGCCCCCTTCTTTAGAAAAATCATTTGAAAGAACTTGCTAGCGTAGATGCAGCCTATGTGTACTATCATTAGCGCGTGGTATACTCCCAGATTATTAAAAATACATTTAACACTAACACTATACTGAACAGAATTTAATCTTTGATGATTCAGAAGGCACTTCAAGATTTTGAAGGGTCTCGGGGTTATCATTATCAATACCAATTGTAATTGTAGATGTAGGTATAGGAAATTGGGCGCAATCTGTAATAACCTCATAACACACCCTGAAAATTGGGATATTAACATTTAACTGGCTAATCAGTAACCTTTACCCTAAACTGATGAGGCTTACTAATTATGGTTAACCATGGGCTGTGGGACCTGCTGTAGGTAGGGGTGCTCCAGCCCAGCCAGAGCAGCCCCCCTATCCATAGTGGCCCCAAGTGCATCACGAGCAGGTGTGCTCTGGACCAGCAGGAAAAGCCCTGGTCTGCAGCAGCCGCAGGCACGCAGCAGGCAGGGGCACTCTAGCCCTGCCAGAGCAGCCAACATCTGTAGCAGGGAGCAGCCTCTCCACATACACCCCCATTTAATTAAACAGGAGTTTACATCTCTACCTGGCAGCTGCTTTTTTGAATAAATCTGAGGTTTCAGCTTTCTTACTTGTCTTCTGCGTGGAGTGCAGAATGTGCAGCTGTGTGACGAGCTGAACACTATACTAGTCCCAGTTACACATCCTCAGTCTAGTACTGGGAGATATCAGAAGCACTGGATAGCAGAACTTTTTCTGAATTTGTAAGGCTATGGGGAACCTACAGCCTGCGAGCCACAGGCAGCCCCCTCACTTGCATCCAGCCCTCAGCAAGCCTTGGCACTGCTCCATTCCCCCAGGGCTGGTACCTGAGCACCAGCAACCGTGAGCTTCCTCCCACCTCCATGCTGGAGCACAAGTGCCAGAATCCCCACACATTTTCTCAGCCCTCCTTTCTCTCCTCCTTCCCCTGAAGGGGCTGAAGCATAAGCAGCTCTTGAGCCAGGTCCGTGAGGCTTTTCATTTCTATTTTATTTTGTTTTGTTTTTTGCTTGTTGGAGCCAGGCCTGTGAGGTGTATGTTTTTGTTTGTTCATTTTTTTTTCTGCTTCTAGCTGGCGTATGACCTCTGACTGACAGATTGATTTTCCTCACTGGTGTGTGGTTCCCCAGCCAAAAAAAGGGGCTCAAAACCCTGCTGTAAGGGCTGCCACTCACAGAAGTTTTCACTGTAATTTAGAGATTTCCTGTTCATTTTATGTTTTATTTGGCAATGAGCTGAAATCTCTCTTCCTTTTCTGCATTTCTTCCTATTCCAGATCCTGCTGCTGAGAAAAGCAATAATGATAGCAACCTGCAAAAGTCAGTCCACCAACTACTAGTTGAGATTTTTAAGAGACGCTTTAGGCTGTTCTACTGATAAGCAGCATAAAGATAGGGCAACCATCCATCCCATATTGGGCGTGACAGTCCTGTATTTGGGACACCAAAAAGGCATCCCAACTTATTTTTTAAATGGGACTCATTGTCCCGTATTAGAGTCCTCTCCTCCACACTTTTTCTGGCAGCAGCTGCACAGGCGCAGCTGCTGACAGGAGTCACTTTCCTGAGCCTCAGGGAAGCAGGGGGAGCGTGGACAGCTGCAGCTTCCCCAGGGCTCTAGGGTGAGTGCCAGCAGCTGCCACTTCCCCAGCCTCCGGGGGAGTGCCGACAGCTGCCACTTCTCCGGGGGAGGGCCGGCGGCTGCCACTTCTCCGGGCTCCCAGGGATCGCCGGCGGCTGCCACTTCCACAGGCTCCCGGGGATCGCCGGCAGCTGCCACTTCTCTCGGGACTCGCCGGCAGCTGCAGCTTCCTTGGGGCTCGCGGGGAGCACAGGCAGCTGCTGCCTCCTTCCTGGCTCCTCAGGGCTTGGAGGAGCTGGCGGTCCCCAGCATATCTCCTTGTTCTGTTTGGGACAGGGAGATATGGTCGCCCTACCAAAAGAGGCAGAGCAAGAAGTACACAGAGGATGTCACAACCACACTCATCCATATGCCTGAAACTATAGAACCATAGGACTGGAATTTCAAGAGGTCATCCTGTCCGGTCTCTTGCACTCATGGCAGGACCAAGCACCATCCCTGACAGATGTTTGTCTAACCAAGTCTTAAAAATTCTTCAATGATGGAGATTCCACAACCTCCCTAGTCAGTTCATTCTGTGCTTAATCACCCGGACAATAAGAGAGTTTTTCCTAATGTCCAGCCTAAACCTCCCTTGCTGCAATTTAAGCCCGTTGCTTTTTGTCCTATAAAGCAAGGTTAAGGAGAGTAATTTTTCTTTGTCCTCTTTATAACAATGTTTTAGGCACCTGAAAGCTGTTGTAATTTCCCTTCTCTGTCTTCTCTTTTCAAATTAAACAAGCCCAGTTTTATCCATCTTTCCTCACAGGTCAGGTTTTCTAGATCTTTAATAATTTTTGTTACTCTTCTCTGGACCTTCTCCAGTTTGTCCACATCTTTCCTGAAAGGTGGCACCCAGAACTGGACACAGTGTTCCTGTTGAGGCCTAAACAGTGCAGAGTAGAGGGGAAGAGTTAGTTCTGGTGTTTTGCTTACAACACTCCTGCTAATGCAGCCTGGAATGATGTTTGTTTTCCAACTGTCACACTGCTTTTTGACTCATATTGAGTTTGGAGACCACTGTGACACTCCAGAACCCTTTTCACATTACATCTCCCTAAACAGTCATTTCCAATTTCATATGAGTGCAACTGATTTGTCCTTCGGAAGTGGAGTACTTTACATGTGTCCTTATTAAAAGTGCAGTTATGCTTAGAAAAGTGACTTTGTAAATATAGCATCTTTCCTGTGTAGACCTGCCCTTCACATAAAGTGATCTGGGTCAGATCTGCTGACTAATGGTGAATGTTTACATTTTTAACATTTTACTCCCATTTCCCTTTCTGCAGAGCCCTTTTAGTCTTGGGAGACTCAGATGGAATCTGTTTTGGCTTAGTTAACCTCAGCAGAACTATGAATTAAATTCCAGGAGTACTGTATTTATTTCAGAGTGTATGGAAATGCGCCACTCGTGCTTTAATTTAATCTTTATTAGAGTTCATTTGGATCAGGCTTACTGATGAAGTGCAAGTCAGATTCCAGCTTGACTTTCAAAATTTACCCTCAGCGTGTAGGGCTGGCATCCAGGAGGTCCATCTTTTTACTTGCTGATAGACAAGACAAATCTGATATAAAGTAATTGACATTGTGAACATATGACCAGTTATTTTATTTTTAATTTTCAGAGCAGAGCTGCACTTTAAAGTCCAAAGATTTGTCATCCTGGTGGCAAACCAGGCTAAGACAAACTGGTATTTGCAGAAGTTAAAACTGATTCTATCACATTGACTTCCAGGGTGTGGAGTGTGCCTGAAATTTAAATGGACTTGTCTTCTTCCACCCCTTTTCCAGAGGGCAAAAATGTCATTCTGCTAGAATCCCTGTTTATGGAATAAATACACATTTTCCATGTTGTTACAGGTTAATGTGCCTAGTTACTGCAATGTAATGCATTCCAACTCCTGACAGTAGTGTGATTCTGTGATAAACACGTCAAGGAAAAGAAAGAGACTAGGCATTCAGGAATAGCTCATATCTCACAGTTCCAACCTTTTTAACATAATCTCTTTAATTTTTCTTCCTATGTACTCAGGCCAAAAATTCTTCCTCCATGATGCTTTGGGTGAGACAGATGCTAGCCTATACCTTAGCCATTTATTAGCAAACTCTCCAGTGCTGTTGCAGTTGAATGCTTATAAGGTCTGATCCTTGCTTTACCTCTCCTAGAGGATTCTATACTTAAGAGTTGTGCAGCGTGCAGTTATACAAGGCTGCCTTTGACAATGCTACCTGATTTTTCACTCTGAGGCTACATCTACACTAGCCCCCCCTTTCAAAAGGATGATGCTAATGAGACACTTCAAGATATGCTAATGGGGCGCTGCAATGAATAAATTGCACCCTTAGCCCTGAAAAAGTCTGTCTGCTTTCAAAAGAAAAATCAAACAGAAGACATTAACAAATCTGACCTGGTCAAATGCATAAACATTGGGCATTTCATGGTAAACTGTGGGTGACTTAATCAAATCTACAAAAAGGTGCACAGGTGGGTATGCTCTTCAAATTTGATGTCGCAGAGCAGCTCGATACCTTTTAGCTGGTATGCAGTGCTGTCAGTGTGCATGCATGTATATAAAATTCTGGACATTTTGCTAACCTGCATCCAAAGAAATGGCACGTTATTTTACTGAAGTTAAAGAGTAGAAATCTCTGGTAGCTGTGAGATTTCTGGCAGTTGAGAGCTTGCTGCAGCTTCATTTCACTAAGCACTGTTTTGCCTTCCACTGTCAGTGTAGCCCATGCAGTCCTGACTCATGTACCAATGTCGGGCTGAGTTGTATAACTGATGAAAGCCAGAAAGCTTTTACAGAACATGAATGCAAGGCAGCTGTTTGTGTCCAGATTCTTAAAGAGCTAGAGTCACCAATTTTGTAACTCCTACCATTCATTACTAGGTCCTAAGTCATTCCCTTTATGATAATGGTAGGGTCAGGTTGCAATCTGTGTTAACTTGTGCATTCTGGACTAATTTAAATTAGTGGTGCTCAACCTTTCCAGACTCCTGTACCCCTTTCAGGAGTCTATTTGTCTCATGTACCCCCAAGTTACATCACTTAAAAATTAGTTGCTTACAAAATCAGACATAAAATACAAAAGCGTTACAGCATACTGTTCCTCTTGATTACCTCAATTGCTTGGTCCTTTAACCTTCATAAAGATTGCACGGAGAACAGCATGTCTGCCATTCTTTTCATATCCAGGTCTTCTGTCTGCATATGCAGCCACATAGTCTTTCCCATCTCTTTGGGGGTTGGCCAGGTGGTCATGTCCGTTTCCATGAGCACCACTCTACAATAGCTGCAGTCTATCAGTTGTTAGTGAGCCTCACAATATGCTGTATTTTACTGTACCGGCTCTCAATGAATGACGTCTTGCATGCCACTCTGCTATGTGATTGCTTCACTGGGCACATGAATTTTTTTTGGTCACCCTCTCCATGACAAGCAGTTACAGCTCCTCTGTCTCAGGCTATGTCTATACTAGTCATGGAAGTTGGGAGAGATTCCAGAAGCAAACATGATTCTGGGATGCATTAACAGGAGTGTGGTGAGCAAGACATGAGAAGTCATTCTTCTGCTCTACTTTGTACTGATTAGGCCTCAGTTGGAGTATTGTGTCCAGTTCTGAGCACCACTTTTCAAAAAAGATGTGGAGAAATTAAGGGCCCAAAAGCAAGCTATCCCGCTGTGTAGCAAGGATAGAAAACATGGCAAAAGACTGCCTTGGCTTAACCAGGAGATCTTGCATGATCTCAAAATAAAAAAGGAATCGTATAAGAAATGGAAACTAGGACAAATTACAAAGGATGAATATAGGCAAACAACACGAGCATGCAGGAGCAAGATTAGAAAGGCTAAGGCACAAAATGAGCTCAAACTAGCTACAAGCATAATGGGAAACAAGAAGGCTTTTTACAAATACATTGGTAACAAGAGGAAGACTAAGGAGAGGGTAGGGCCATTGGTCAGTGAGGAGGGAGGGACAGTAACAGGGAATTTGGAAATGGCAGAGATGTTTAATGATTTCTTTGTTTCGGTCTTCACTGAGAAATCTGAAGGAATGCCTGACAGAGAATGCTAGTGAAAAAGGGGTAGGTTTAGAAGTTGAAATATGAAAAGAACAAATTAAAATTTACTTAGAGAAATTAGATGTCTGCAAATCACCAGGGCCTGATGAAATGCATCCTAGAATCCTCAAGGAGCTGATCGTAGAGGTATCTGAGCCTTTAGCAATCATTTTTGGTAAATCGTGGGAGATGGGAGAGATTCCAGAAGACTGGAAAAGGGCAAATATAGTACCCATTTATAAAAAGGGGAACAAAAATAACCCGGGAAACTACAGGCCAGTCAGCTTAACTTCTGTGCCAGGAAAGATAATGGAGCAGGTAATTAAAGAAATCATCTGCAAGCAATTGGAAGGTGGTAAGGTGCTAGGGAACAGCCAGCATGGCTTTGTTAAAAACAGATCATGTCAAACCAATCTAATACCTTTCTTTGATAGAATAACGAGTCTTGTGGATAAGGGAGAAGCGGTGGATGTGGTATACCTAGACTTCAGTAAAGCATTTGACATGGTCTCACATAATATATTTATCAATAAACTACACAAATACAACTTAAATGGGGCTACTGTAAGGTGGGTGAACAACTGGCTGGATAACCATACCCAGAGAGTAGTTATTAATGGTTTTCAATCCTGCTGGAAAAGTATAACTAGTGGGGTTCTGCAGGGGTCTGTTTTAGGACAGGTTCTGTTCAATATCTTCATTAACGATTTAGATATTGACATAGAAAGTACACTTATTAAGTTTGCAGATGATACCAAGCTGGGAGGGGTTGCAACTTCTTTGGAGGATAGGGTCATAATTCAAAAGGATCTGGATAAACTGGAGAAATGGGCTGAGGTAAACAGGATGAAGTTTAATAAGGACAAATGCAAAGTACTCAACTTAGGAAGGAACAATCAGTGTCACACATACAGAATGGGAAAGGACTGCCTAGGAATGAGCACAGCAGAAGGGGATCTAGGGGTTATAGTGGACCACAAGCTAAATATGAGTCAACAGTGTGATGCTGTTGCGAAAAAGGCAAACGTGATTCTAGGATGCATTAACAGGTGTGTTGTGAACAAGATACGAAAAGTCATTCTCCTGCTCTACTCTGCGCTAGTTAGGCCTCAGCTGGAGTATTGTGTCCAGTTCTGGGCACCGCAGTTCAGGAAGGATGTGGAGAAATTGGAGAGGGTCCAGAGGAGAGCAACGAGAATGATCAAAGGTCTAGAGAACATGACCTATGAAGAAAGGCTGAAAGAATTGGGCCTGTTTAGTTTGGAAAAGAGAAGATTGAGGGGGGACATGATAGCAGTTTTCAGGTATCTAAAAGGGTGTCATAAGGCAGAGGGACGGAACTTGTTCTTCCTTGCCTCTGAGGATAGAACAAGAGGCAATGGACTGAAATTGCAGCAGGGGAGGTTCAGGTTGGACATTAGGAAAAAGTTCCTAACTGTCAGGGTGATCAAACACTGGAACGAATTGCCAAGGGAGGTGGTAGAATCTCCATCACTGGAGATATTTAAGAAGAGGTTAGATAGATGGCTTTCAGGGATGGTCTAGAAAGTGGTTGGTTCTGCCATGAGGGCAGGGGGCTGGACTCGATGGCCCCTCGAGGGCCCTTCCAGTCCTACTCTTCTATGATTCTATGAAATTGGAGAAGGTCCAGAGAAGAGTAACAAGAATGATTAAAGGTTTAGAGATCATGAGCAATGAGGGAAGACTGAAAGAACTGGGCTTGTTTAATTTAGAAAAGAGAAGACTAAGAGAGGACATGATAGTGGGTTTCAAGTACTTAAAAGAGCATTAAAAGGAGGAAGGAGAAAATTTGTTCTCCTTGGCCTCTGAGGATAGGACAAGAAGCAATAGCCTTAAACTGCAGCAAGGGAGAGTAGGTTGAACATTAGGAAAAACTTCCTGTCAGGATGGTCAAACAGTGGAATAAATTGCCTAGGGAGCTTACGGAATCTCCATCGCTGGAGATATTTAAGAGCAGGTTAGACAGACAGCTATCAGGGATGATCTCGACAGTGCTTAGTCCTGCTGTGAGGACAGGGAACTGGGCTCAATGACCACTTCAGGGCCCTTCCAGTTCCAGTGATCTATGATTCTATGAATTTAATTCTATTTATCTGAAACCATTTCTTCAGTACTTGTGTATCCTTCTGCCCTGGGGGAAGTTATAATTCTGGCCCCTCTGTTCATAGGCTTGAAGTGATCTTACCCACAAAAGCTCATTACCTACTCAATAAAATTGTTAGTCTTTAAGGTGCTACAGGACTGCTTGTTTTTTAGGACATCAGAGGAGTTTGACTTTCCACTCCTGGGTGTTTTGTGAAGGTTTTGCAGTTTGGAGGAGTGCTGATGATTTTATACCCATTAAGTTTCACTGTAGCTTTTCCCTGTTTGTTACATCTTCAGTTCCAATTATTTCGGCACCTCATTTACTGGGGAAGATAAATACTATTTTTAACACAAACTTTGTGCTTTAATAACGAGCAGTTTACTTTGTTGTGGTAAAAATTCTTGTGTTACAGAAAGTCCGGAATGACCCTCCTGCCATTCCAGTGATAAAATCAGAAGAAGCTGTTCCGCACCTTCACTGCCCATCTCTCGAGCATTTCAGAGAAAATTACATGATTCCAGAAAAGCCTGTCATTCTAGAGGGGATTGCTGACCACTGGTCATGTATGAAGAAATGGAGGTGAGGACAGGAGTTTAGAAACAGCTTCATCCCTTGCCCTGATTAAGCCTGTTTTCTGCATCACTTAGCTCAAGCCCATTATAGTGTAAACTATGAAATGCCATCTTCAGTGATCCCTGCTTGCAGCAGCATCTTACTGCATAATTTCACCTACTTCTGAATTTTTTTCATATAGTACAGTGCTTGGGTATAACAGATTCTGTTCAGAAACTTATATCTGAGTAGATTTTCTTTGCTAATGATAGAAATCAGACATTGGAAAAGACTTGGTCTGTCATCCACTCCATCTTTTTTGGGGGTCACTGCAGGGAATCTCTCTTTGGTACGTTTTTATTCTATACAATGGAGCAGGACATATTGTCAAAGATTCTCATGATTATTTATTTGAATTTGCCACAGTCGCATCTCTTATTTCTGCAAACATTCATATGACCAAGATATTCAAAGTTGCATGCACAAGAATTATTAGAAAGAGATTTTTTTTATTCACAAGCATAAATATTCAAATTGGAAGTGCTTGCAGGTTCAACTTAATAATATTTCATTTACCTGAACATTCAACTAAGCAATGCAATTAAAATTTAAAATATTGTGTAGTGAATATTTGTGGCCAAAAGCATGTGATTATAGAGAAAAATAAACTTACAAAAAGACACTCGAATTTGAGGAAACCTTCACTTGCTTCCCAATATTCCACAAGCTCACATAGCAGATACAAGTCGAACCTCTATCGCCCAGCACCCATAAGAACATAAGAATGGCCATACTGGGTCAGACCAAAGGTCCATCCAGCCCAGTATCCTGTCTGCCAACAGTGGCCAATGCCAGGTGCCCCAGAGAAGAACAGAAGACAACGATCAAGTGATTTATCTCCTGCAATCCATCTCCTGCCCTTGTACTGAAGGCTAGGGCACCATACTTTACCCCTGGCTAATAGCCATTTATGGACCTAACCTGCAAAAATTTATCGAGCTCTTTTTTAAACCCTAATAGAGTCCTGGCCGGTGCCAAACAAGAGAATTTGCCAAACCACCAGAGGTCAGTATTGTAAAGCAGCATTACCAACACTTCCACTGCCTACTAGTCTCTTAGAAGACATGTATAGGTAAATTAGAGCTAAGTAACACCACAGAACACTGAGAGCAAGGATTGGTGTCTATAAATAAAACTTATGGGACCATGGGAAACCTGACCATGCCCATGGTGAGGGAGTATTTGACTAACTAAAACCATGCTAGACTACGGATGTTGCCAGATGAGAGAGTGCTGGACAAGAGAGGTTCAACCTGTACGGTCATTGAATAAATTTTAGTTTATTAGTCACTCTGTACTCTTATAGCCCTTGTTTTCATCTCAAAGATGTATTTAAATAGGAAATGAGAGGGTATTTTAATTGAAAAAAATTGTGGCATTATGATATATAAAAACCATGTTGATTGTTCCTTTGTTGCTTGCATCCTTGGTGTGTCTGGTTGGCTGGTTTTGAGAGGAGAGCCGAGGTCTTCTTGGCATATTAGTGTTGTAAATTGATTACCAGGCTTCAGATGCTGTGTAGATAGGAAAAAATTAATATTCCAAGCAATACAGCTTCCCCTTCTCCTCTGAGGGGTACTCTTTCTGGCAAAATGGTGTCTCATGAGTGTTGTTTACATGGCATCAGGTATATGCCCCCACTGAAATGCTCTGGGTGTTTATATAATCTTAGTAACAGGCAAAGGAAAAAGGCAGCTGCTATGTCATCCTAATGTTCTTGGTTCAAAAAAATCCTCTCAGAAAATGGATTTCCCATCTGGCATCAAAACCAGGGAAAAATAATGAAAATTTACAGCTCAGATTATGAAAATAATGGAATCTCCTTTCTTCCAGTCTGGATTATCTCCACCAAATTGCCGGCTGCCGCACAGTCCCTGTGGAAGTGGGTTCCCAGTATACTGATGAGGAATGGTCTCAGAGACTCATGACTGTCAGTGACTTCATTGATCAGTATATTGTGAACAAGGTCTGTTACTTTCATTGTTTTATGTCAGACAAAGTATGGTATTGAATTGGAAATTCCATCCTAGGTATTAAAGCGGAGAGCTACTTGTGCAATACCTTACAACACAGGTACCACACCGTGGGGCTCACCCCATTGTGACACAAAAAAATGTTCATGAGAGCACAGCTGGGGCCCAAGCTAACCTCATGGGGCACAAGCTGAGACTGCCACCCAGCTCTGGTCCTCCTGGGCCTGGCTGCCAGCCCTGTGCATGGTCAAGATCCTGCCCTGTTTCCAGCTGCATGGGAGCCCAATCTCAATTCCTTACCCATTTCTGCATTTCCACCTCCTGGAGCTTTGACCCTACTCCTGGCTCGGAGGAAGGATGTGGATAGAGGCAAAGGGGTGGCCAGGCACAAGGAAAAAGTTATGGGACCACTGCCTTACATGAGTGTAGAGGCAAACTTGAGACATAATGGACTGGTGACAGAGGGGGGTTTAGCTGGCAGAGGCATGTCCACACAGCCTCTGCAGTGCCAGCACCCCCTTCTGCCGATCTCTTGAGGAGCTATGGTAATGAGCTTTGGGAGTTTGCAATTGGCACGCTATTTGCAGTCCTGAGAAGCTCATTTTGCATAGCTCTGCCAGCATCGGTGCTGGGTGGAGCACTGTGTAGACATAGCCTTAGGAGCTTTTCTAGGCATTGAGCAGGGGACGCAAGACCACCCACTTTTGGGAAGCACATGTTGACCTGTTTGTGCAGTCAAGGAGACTGTCAATGAACAGTCTAGAATTTTGCTTGTCTAGAGCAGAAATCCCAGGCCATAGCAGGGATTTTACAGGCCAGCTGGTTTTGGTTGTTGCAGAGATTCTAGCAGAAGACTCATCCTGTGACAGTTGTTTGTGCTATTTAGAGCATACTTGCTACTCCACTTTCTCATAAGTCTTACATGTGGCTTTCTGAAACTTTGAGGATGCTAGCGTGCCTAGAAAACAAACTCATCCAGTGGCCATATTCATTGACATTACAGGTAATAAGGACGTGGAATTGTAGAGGCCTTAGCTTGTTATTGCATGGATCCCTGCCCCCAAACCCATGAAGCTTCTGTTACAGGTGGAACAAGGACTGTAGAAAACCATTCCCCATTTTCGCTCTTTTCTCCCTCCATTTCTGGAGCAGTCATTCTGTGTCAGATGGTGACTGTATCCCCCCTGACCAGACCAGTGTTTCCTCTAGTTTTTTTCCATCCATTGGCAGAGTAAATTTTGTTATGTGTACCAAGGCATATGTGGATGTGCACCACCAACAGAAACACACGCTGCCTCCTCTGGGCACTTTTCTAGTCAGCTGGACGACATCTGACACTCTCCTGGGCAGCCGCCCAAGCACTCAGCCTAAAAACTGGGCCTGATCCCATGAAGACCATGAGCCTTAGACCAAGCCCTGTAGTCACCAACATTGTTCCTCCAATAGATTATGGTGCTTTGTGAGATCTGATCCAATTTCACTGTAACCTCACAAGGGATATCAAGAAATGGGACATCAAATTAGATACTAAACATTCCTGCACTGTGGCACAAGCAACTGGATCAGAAGCCTTCCAGCTTACAGGACCACATGGCATCAAATCTCCAGCTAAAGGAGCCTTTACAGCAAAAGTGGCCCATTATTATTCAGTTGACTAGCAGCTTGAAGTAAATTATGACAGTAATTGACTTTATTTATAAATAATGTACATAAATGTGTGCTACAAATCACTCTCTTTCTCTCTCCCATACCCCAGAATGGCACTGGATATCTTGCCCAGCACCAACTGTTTGAGCAGGTAAATCTGAAAATGAACGTGTTTCCCCCCCCACCCACCCCCGGTTGCTGTCGAGACGAGGGAATATCTTTTATTGGCTCAGCACTTCTTCGTGATGGCTGCTCTACGTTAGAAGTGCTGTGTCAGCGCAGCTGCACTGCGGCAGCGTGCCTAGTAAAGACATGCTGTCAGCAAGAGAGCTCTCTTGCCACAAGAGGCGATAGCTCTCTGTCCTGTCCACATAGCACTGTTCACACCAGTACTTAGGTAGCTGTAATTTACACCACTCAGGGAGATGGCTCATACAACACCCCCTTGAGTGATATGTTACAAAAAAAAGAGTAAGTGCTAGTGTAAACCATAAGGAGGTAAGACATCTATGAGAAAATATATCTACAGATCTATAGGCAAGCAAGCAGGTTTGCCTGGTAGGCTGTACGCACACACACCCTTCTTTGGATGGGGGGATTTGTAAAATGAATCCCATTAAACAGGTACAGATGTAAATAATCAGGCATTTATTTGTAGGGATGGTTTCAGTGCTATTTTCCACCACTCAGCATGGAGGAAGAATATCATAAAGATGATATTCTGGACCCAGGTATGCTGCTGGGATGCGAACTATATATATAAAAAACACTAATTTTTTTCCACAGTCGTCAAGGTTTGATATACTGGTCTGGGTCTTTGTTTACACCTGTTAGATTTACACTGTGTATATTGTAGAATAATGAAAATAATCCTAATAGCAATTCTCTTGGCTATAACCTGTCCTTTTAATCTACCATCCATGTCATGGATTAAAGACTCCTAACCTTCTTTCATTAGTTGGGGAATAAATTGTTTGGCTTTATCCATGTTGTTTGCAATTTCTATGAGGTGGGTCTCTTTACAAGCTAACAATAACTTTTATTGTGATTCTAGCAGGGGGAACATAGAAAACAAATGTGGAGGTACTTTGGATAGTTAAATCCTAATAGTTTGGATCCAACTGGATAATGATGATGATTTCAAAAGTAGAAATAGGGGAAATTGCTTGGTTCATGATGTGAGGTACTTGAATGGGACTTTGTCCTTTGTGTTTCTTCAGATCCTATTGTACTTTTCATCACTTTCTATCCTATTTTATACCCTATTTCTATATGCTATAGCATATCCCCTTTAATAAATCCTCCACTAAGAAAGGTCTTCACCCAAGCCATGTGGTCCTTTGCACCTATCAGCTTTCCCCCCAGCACATAGTTTATGCTGCAGATCTTAGTCACAGACTGGACATTGTTAGTTAAGAGACACTGTATTCTCCACGATGTTTCAGTATTTCCCGCCTGCACCATATCTTGATCTGTAACTGTAGCCTAGACACATCCTGTTTAGTGTGTTAGTAGTTTTTCAGTGGTGAGAAAATCTAGTCTTTAGTAATGCTTTGTTGCCCTGTCATGTTGCTTGTGTGTTTAGATGTAACTTGTGCAACAGCTCTGCACCTAGGAAATAAAACGGTCAGAAATTTGGACAGGGAACAATCTTAACTAGCACTTGGCTCAGCTGCTCCACAATGAGCAACCATCTTCATTTCACCATCTACTCCTTGTGTGTTTGGATAAATAGAACTGACAGCAGTCTATACGAGTGTCACCTAGTGATCTCCCTAGTGCTACTCTCTCTCTTACAATTTTCTCCTGGCAAAACTAGGGAAGAAAATTGGAATGACTATTGATTTGAAGTAAGCCAGGGATTACTATCTGTTGCTGATCACTTGTCCCTGATCACTGTCACCACTGCAGACAGGTGAATCAGCTTCTGAAACCCCAATAATTGTGGCCTCACTTCTAGGAATTGCTGTCCTCATTCTACCCATCTTCAGAGAGCAAACTTTTCTACTCCACTTGTGCTGTTACTTCTGATCCTTCCTTCCAGCTAGCTAGAGGGGAGGTTCTTGAGTGATTCAAAGATCAGACTGAAGGTGGTGAGGTGGGGTTAGTTGCATAGTTGTTAAGAGCATTCTGCTCCTCTGCTAGGATATCTTCATTACCACAGTGCTGACTCATTCTTGTAATTCTCATTCTCCTGTTTCCCTCTCTCTATTTTGCTTTCCTTCCTCTTGTTATATGTCCACTTGCATTCTGAACTCTGAACACTATCCATACAGTACCCAATAGCATGGAGCCTTGATCTTTAGTGCAGCCTTTGCATGCTATCAAAATGCAAATAACTAGCGAGCAGGTCTCAACCCATGAATAAAGATACTTCTAACAATTATGCAAAAGGAAGGATGGGGAAACAGGGGAAGAAGGAAATAATCAGTAAAAAGTCCTAACTGCTTCCAGGGAAGTGGGAAGAACTGCCTAAAGTGTTCAGAGGGACAGGGTATGAACACCTGTACAGCCCAAGGAAGAGAAGGCTGTGGCAAGTGGGTATTGTGATTAGGAGTAAGGTAGGACTTTTTTTTTAAAAGATGAAATGTTAATTTTATTTGAGTTTCATTAAGATGCAAAAGATTTTAATAAAGAACTTGACTAGCATGCTATTAACATTGTTTTATTAGTGAACTGACTGTTTTCATGAGTGTTTTACTGTGTTTTGAGTTTAACTTAATGAGTTTGTTAGTCTTTAAGATGCTGCTAAAGAAGAAAGATTTTGACTTTACATTACAGTGGTTTGTTGACATTTCCTGCATATTTGCAGTAGCCCTACTCCTCTGCCGACTGTTAAACAATTCACACTATGGTTTATTTAGCAAGTTGAATTACATGGGCTGTCTCCCTTCTCTCCATTGTATTGCTCTAAGTGACATTGTCTAGACCTCAAGATTGGGCCCAAATTTTTGTTCTGGGCATGCCATCTACATGTACTGATGTATGTATTGATTATGTCTCATGAACATCAGCACCTGCACACTCTCATTGTGTACTTCTACATAAGAATCTGAGAGTGGCCACAGTGGGTCAGACCAAAGGTCCATCTAGCCCAGTATCCTGTCTGCCAACAGTGGCCAGTGCCAGGTGGGCCCCAGAGACAAAGAACAGAACAGGCAATCAAGTGATCCATCTCCTGTCACCCAGCCCGACAGACGGATGCTAGGGACATTATCCCTGCCCATCGTGGGTAATATCCACCTAGCCTCCATGAGCATATCCAGTTCTTTTTTAAACTTTGTTATAGTCTCAGCCCTCACAACATCCTCTGGCAAAGGGTTTCACAGGTTAGTTATGCATTGTGTGAAGAAATACTTTCCTTTATTTGTTATAAACCTGCTGCCTATTAATTTCATTGGGTAAAATTTATTTTATTTCTGTTGATGCTGGTTATTGGAAGTAGATCCCAGAACTGAAACAGGATATTTGCATCCCTGATTACTGCAGTTTGGGGGAAGGGGAGGAAGATGACATCACCATTAATGCTTGGTTTGGTCCAGAAGGAACCATCTCACCTCTTCATCAAGATCCACAGCAAAATTTCTTAGTCCAGGTCTGTATTCTGCTTTTCTAACAACTCTTTAACCCAAACATAACTTCTACAGTACAGCTAAAACATGTACAAGTACTAGAGAGGAGGGTAGCTAAAGGCTTGATAAGAGTGGCATGTGTGAATAGTTTATTATGTCTCTGTCGTGCTCACACATTTGCATCTCAGTATCTGATGGGACATTAATAGATTTGTGCTGTCCAAACTCTGCCAGGGAGGGAAGTAGTATTTATTCTCCATTTTACAGGTGAGGAACTGAAGTACATAGAGAAGTGATTTTCCCCCAAGGGAAGACCATGGCAAAGCTGGGAAGAACCCATTTCTGCAGATTCCCCGTACGGAGTATTATCCACAAGGCCTTTTTTCCTCCTCTGTAGGATGCAGAAGGGTTTGGGGTGAAATACTAGCACAAGAGTAAACACCACCACCAGCCCTTCTTATCTTATAAAACAGCCCTTCTTACTTCCATGAAAATTTAGAGTTTAAAGGGTATACTTACCCCAGCCCAATTTGTGCTATTCTCAGAAAAATGAAAGATCATTGCTAGTAGGTTTATTAACATCGATATTGCAGAAGCAGTGAGAGGCTCCAATCAAGTTTGGGACTATATTGTACAAGTGTGGCACAAATACATGAAGAACCATCGCCTGACCAGAGGTTACAATTTGAAGAGTTCAACCGCGAGTTTGTTTACAGGCTGGAGACCTCCGAGCAGTTCATGTCTCCTCTTCAAACTCTAACAGACTCTTGAGTCAGTGTACTAAGACACATTTCACAATCCCATTGCTTTCAGCTGAGCCCTGTAACTGTAGTCCTGGCTATTTGGGCTTATCATTGAGAAGGGGTATTAGCCCTATCCATCTAAATATTTCAATCAGAGAAAGTATTCTTTATCACTTTTCTATAAAAGGCAGCTTAGGCTTTCCATGCAATTAAACAGCTCCCATGTTCCACCCAGAGGTGAATGGCATTTTGATAGTAAGAATTCCCTAATATATGCAGTTTGTGAAGCATACTGGGATCTTTCTGGAGGAGAGGACTTGCATAAGATATTTTTATGGGAGAATCTGGATCTCTTTACCATGCTCCAACCAGCCTTGTGACACTTGTGCCTAGAGGAGATTCTCAGTCAGTGAATGGGGAGTGGTGTATTGTGGGCAGCAGGAAGCCTCTCAACCCCATTTTACTTCGTGTTTCTCTTTTCCCCAGTTGTTCACAAGGCCTGGCTATGGGTGGTTTAGAATGGCACTGCAAATTGGTGGTGCTTTCCAGGCCCAGGGACTTTTCTTTAATCAGCTCCTGATCAGTTGGAATGCCAGGCTCTTCATTGTTTGTGTGACAGATACAGTGAATGAGGAAGACCTGATCCTCACTCGCTTCATCACTTCTGATCCTTTCGGAAGTCCTAAGTCATCATACCAATACCTCTGTCCATGGTAATGTATGGAGGCAACAACAGTCAAGAAGGTGTCAGTGGCCTGAAGAGAGGGTAGCTGTAGGTCGTCCTATACTTTTCACTTTGCCTAAAAAGGGTATTTGTAATGAATCATGCTGTTGAAACTTGAGATCAGAAGGATGCTTACATCACAAGGGCCTTACATTGAACCAAAGACTGTTGGACTGAGCATCACCTTGTAAGATCCATCATGAATTCCAGATCATCTCAAAGAAGTATAAGCTAGCAAAATCAATATGAAAAATTCAATGTCAAGTCCCTTCATGATTCAGGAAAAAAGTCTCCAGCAGATATTTGCCACCATGCCTACAGCAGTTGATGATAATTTTTGGAAGGGTTTAAAGAGTGCCATTCTTTTAATATGTGCTGTCACCTGCCATCAAGGTTGTTTTGAATGGAATGATGCTCAAAATTCATGGCCTGCTCCACCAGCAGTGAGGGAAAGCTCATTGCATAGGACAAAAGCTCATTTTATATTGCAAGAGAAGAGTCATATAAAAGCAACTCAAGGCTGAGGTCCAAAGGCCAAGACAATTCAGCTTTATTCTGATAAACATGATATGAGGAGCTTTTTTCAAGCATTTACAGTCTATGCTCCTTCATCACTCTGAGCCCAAGATGTATAAGTGCCAGACTGAAGGAGTATTGTGAATTACTCCTTTTCTAGAAGGCAGCTGATCATCCAGGAAATAACAGTGCCTATTGTGGGCAGATCTGTGGTTCCCAGATCAGACGCCTGAGTCATCTCAGGCCCTGTATGTAAATCTGTGGTAGAGATTGTCCTTGAATTGAACTGATGATGATGGAGACAATATTCTAACAGAGTCTGGGAAGATTAGTAGCTGAGAAACTTTCATTTAGTCTGCCAGTTAATTTTTAGCATTATCTGCCTGTAAGTCAGAGCAACATGGGTCAGTAGCCTCTCTGATTCTTCTCTTCCACTTAAATGTCACAATGTAGAAAACCAATTTACAGGTGATGGTAAAAACAGAGTTTGCAGAGTATGAGCAAGCTCAATATCAACCTACTCCTATCTGGAAAACTCACATATCTTGAGTATAGTGCTACTCAGCTCATCTGTCTTCCCTTTTTACAAGCATATCCCCAGTATTCTAAACATCTTATCTCAAGAGCGGGCAAACTTTTTGGCTGAAGGGCCACAGATGCATAGGAAAATTGTATGACAGGCCATAAATGTTGGGGTTGGTCATGGGGTTGGAGTGCAGGCTACAGCTGTTTATTTCAGAGAGCTGTAGGTTGGCAGAGCACTGGAGCTAAGGCAGGCTCCCTGCCTGCCCTGGTTCTACATGGCTCCCAGAAGAGGCTGGACTGTCTCTGAATGGTGCCTACAGAGCAGAACCAGTTAGCTCTGTGCACTGCTGCCGTTCCCAGGCACTAACCCCACAACTCCCATTGACTGCAATTTCCTGTTCCCAGGTAATGGGAGCTGTGAGGGGGACATGCCTACACTGAGACCCCTTATGATTTCCCCCCATCCCCACGGCTGCAGGGACATGCCAGACTTTTACAGGAGCAGCATGGGGTTAAGGCAAGAAGGGAGCCTGTCTTAGCCTCTCAGCACAATCACAAATAAGCAGGCCACATTAAAAGCTTTACTGGACTGGAGGCAGACCACAGGCCATAGTTTGCCACCCGTTTTACCTGCTGTATAAAGCCAGATACATTGGTTACAACCCAATCTGATCTGATTTATTCTTCATTATAGAGTACAATAATCCCTCAAAATGCACGTTTTCAAGTTGCACTTAACTCACATTAATGCAAGTTGAGCGCAACTCAAAATCCTGCTCCCTCCCTCCACCCCGCCCATGCTCAGCTCTGGCTCACACCCTCCTCCCTGCATCTGGCTCCAGCTTACCACCCCACAGGGCTGCACAGCCCCAGATCAACTCCACCCACCCCATCCTGCCTGCAGCCATAAACCACCCCAGGCTTAACTCAATGGCCTCCTTCCCACAGCCCCAACCCCCCACCAGGCTGAACCCTCCCCAACTGCCCCCCCAACCCCAGGACTTACTTTTCAAAAGAAGCTCCAGGCACTCCTGCTGCTGCTTTCCCAGCTGCAGAATGTGTGTTCCACCAGGGAAAAAAGCCACCTCCCCACATAACACAAAATTCGAGTTATGTGAAGGTATACATAACTCAAGGGACTACTGTACATTACTTGTTCCTCAGTAGCAAAAATCATGACTTCACCTCTTCTGCCCAGGGTCTGGTAATCTGTTGTATTCTACAGTTAAGTGCTTGTCATGATACAGAAGGACAGAGTATTAGACTGATCACTAACTGAAGTCACACCCTATTTCAGCAGGTAATGTGTAGATTAGTGACAGATGGGATTTATCTCCTTCCACCTGCAGGTCATTGGAAGAAAATATATCCGTCTGTGCTCTCCACAGGAATCAGAAAATCTATATCCATATGAAACCCAAATTCTCCAAAACACCAGCCAGGTAAACAATGGTCTGAAATCTAAAAATTGATAATTTAATTTTAAATAACCAAATCATCCTTGTATCTGAAAACAAATTGTTTTTGATTATAGGTGGATGTGGAGAATCCTGATTTAGTTAAATTCCCCAAGTTTGAACGGGTTACATTTCAAGCTTGTATTCTGACACCAGGACAGGTTCTGTTTATTCCAGTTAAATATTGGCATTATGTACGATCTGTTGATGTCAGCTTCTCAGTCAGTTTCTGGTGGTCATAAGTCATTCAGTGTGAATAAATCTGTTGTGCAATTTAAGGTAATACTAAACTGTAACACTCTGTATTCTTAATTAGTGAAAATTTTCAGACCTTCAACAGAGTAAAGTTTTTCTTAACATGAGAATGTTCTAGTTATCTGCAGCTTAAAGTGCAGAACTGGGTTAAGAAATTCAGTCTTTCAACTTCTCAATGTAGCAAGAAATCTAAACAAAGACTCGAAACAGCTGCAGCAGCCACTGTTTTGTGGATGTTTCCAATATAAATTCCTAATAAAGAGCATCTGTCAAATGATCAGCTGCAGTATACATCTTCAAGGCAAGTCTGTATATGGGTATTATCAAAACAGTGGGCCCGAAATGGTGTGATTGTCGAAGTGGAACCAAGGGACGCATGTGCAATTGTAAGTTTAATAGTTGCATAGTGTAGACTTCCTTTGTGGTGGATAAGTGATACAAACTCTCATAAAATAAAAAGGTTACAAGCCACACAACAGCCCCCTATGCAGTAAAAGCTACTGCTAATAAGAGCTGGATGTGCCAATCACTATGGACTATTTCATTCTGTTATCAAGTTCAGCTGGAGTACTTGTGCTGAGCCCTTTACAGAGAGCTGGACTCTATTCCTTTTACTCCCTCCAGCAACTAATTCATGACCACCCTGCTTGTTGCAGCTGGCAGGGTCTGGAGAGAGAGACTCTCTCTTTCAAGCCATTGTAAGGAAACAGATGAGTCTAAAATTATTTTAAAAAACAGCTGCTGGAGAAATATGTTAATAGAGAAGACATGAGAACTTCAGTGACTTCTTATTTACATAAGAACATAAGAATGGCCATACTGGGTCAGACCAAAGGTCCATCAAGCCCAGCATCCCATCTGCCGACGGTGGCCAATGCCAGGTGCCCCAGAGAAGGAGAACAGAAGACAAGTGATTTATCTCCTGCCATCCATCTCCTGCCCTTGTTATGAAGGCTAGGGCACCATACTTTATCCCTGGCTAATAGCCATTTATGGACCTGACCTGCAAAAATTTATCAAGCTCTTTTTTAAACCCTAATAGAGTCCTAGCCTTCACAGCCTCCTCGGGCAAGGAGTTCCACAGGTTGACTGTGCGCTGTGTGAAGAAAAATTTCCTTTTATTAGTTTTGAACCTACTACCCATCAATTTCATTTGGTGTCCCCTAGTTCTTGTATTATGGGAAAAGGTAAATAATTTTTCTATATTCACTTTCTCCACACCATTCATGATTTTATATACCTCTATCATATCGCCCCTCAATCGCCTTTTTTCCAAACTGAAAAGTCCCAGTCTCTCTAGCCTCTCCCCATATGGGACCCTTTCCAAGCCCCTAATCATCTTAGTCGCCCTTTTCTGAACCTTTTCTAATGCCAATATATCTTTTTTGAGGTGAGGAGACCACATCTGCACGCAGTACTCGAGATGTGGGCGTACCATAGTTTTATATAGGGGAAGTATGATATCTTTTGTCTTATTATCGATCCCTTTTTTAATAATTCCTAACATCCTATTTGCCTTACTAACTGCCGCTGCACACTGCGTGGATGTCTTCAGAGAACTATCCACTATAACTCCAAGATCCCTTTCCTGATCTGTCGTAGCTAAATTTGACCCCATCATGTAGTACGTGTAATTTGGGTTATTTTTTCCAACATGCATTACCTTACACTTACCCACATTAAATTTCATTTGCCATTTTGCTGCCCAATCACTCAGTTTGCTGAGATCTTTTTGTAGTTCTTCACAATCCCTTTTGCTTTTGACTGTCCTGAACAACTTGGTGTCATCTGCAAACTTTGCCACCTCACTGCTTACCTCATTTTCTAGATCATTGATGAACAAGTTGAACAGGATCGGTCCCAGGACTGAGCCCTGGGGAACACCACTAGTTACCCCCCTCCATTGTGAAAATTTACCATTTATTCCAACCCTTTGTTTTCTGTCTTTTAACCAATTCCCGATCCATGAAAGGGCCTTTCCTCCTATCCCATGACCACCTAATTTACATAAAAGCCTTTGGTGTGGGACCGTGTCAAAGGCTTTCTGGAAATCTAGGTATATTATGTCCACTGGGTGCCCCTTGTCCGCATGTTTATTAACCCCTTCAAAGAATTCTAATAGATTAGACAGACATGACTTCCCTCTGCAGAAACCATGCTGACTTTTGCCCAACAATTTGTGCTCTTCTATGTGCCTTGCAATTTTACTCTTTACTAGTGTTTCTACTAATTTACCTGGTACTGATGTTAAACTTATCGGTCTATAATTGCCAGGATCTCCTCTAGAGCCTTTTTTTAAATATTGGTGTTATATTGGCCGTCTTCCAGTCATTTGGTACCAAAGTGGATTTAAAGGATAGGTTACAAACCACTGTTAATAACTCCGCAATTTCACATTTGAGTTCTTTCAGAACCCTTGGGTGAATGCCATCTGGTCCTGGAGACTTGTTACTATTCAGCTTATCAATTAATTCCAAAACCTCCTCTAATGTCACTTCAATCTGAGTGAGTTCCTCAGATTTGTTGCCTAAAAAGGCTGGCTCAGATTTAGGAACCTCTGTAACATCTTCAGCCGTGAAGACTGAAGCAAAGAAATCATTTAATCGCTCCGCAATGGCACTGTCTTCCTTGATCGCTCCTTTTATATCTTTATCATCCAAGGGCCCCACTGCTTTTTTAGCAGGCTTCCTGCTTCTAATGTATTTAAAAAACATTTTACTATTGTTTTTTGAATTTTTGGCTAGCTGTTCCTCAAACTCTTTTTTGGCTTTTCTTACTACATTATGACAGTTAATTTGGGAGTATTTGCTGATCTAAAAGTCCATTTGCACATGGGAAATATGAAATGAAGATTTCATGTTCTTGATTAAAGCTCTGATAAGACTAATTATTGCAAATACACAGTTCTTTCTCTTGCTATTCTGCAAACCCCCCGTGCAGGTGTTTTTTTAAGACAAGGCATCAATGTGAGCTCTGATGCACTAATCCAGTGAAGGAATCAGCATGCAGAGTTTGGAGACTGCTCCTTCATCTGTTGTTCATTCCCAGTAGGCTCTCCTCTCCCCCACAAAACCATTTTCTGGGGTATTAGGTAATAACTGTTACAGCACAACATGAAAGAAATGCACAACCTCCGCATTCTGGGCTGAAAAGACTACCCCACACTGCTGTGCTTGCAGAGCTGTGAGACTTCAGTTGCTTTAAGAGACAAGAAATGAAGGTGCAGCATAAGTGCTAATTTAGCATTATTTATCATAACCAACAATTTACCAGGAAATCCTGGTACTAAAGCGAGGCTCAAACAAGGTTCCTAAATCCTTGTGAAACCCTGAGATATGCTTCTGGTGCCACCTTTTGTCAGATATGCAGTCATTAAGAACAAATACATATGTGAATACTCAGGCTATGTTTAAAAACATCCTCTCTGAAAAGTGCTGAAACTCGGTGAGTATGTGGTATTAAGACTGAACCATGTCAGTAGCACCTTCACTGAATTCAACCAGGATGACTGAAGGGTTGGCAAACCTCACTGATTTTACCTATTTTAAAACGATTATAAAAATCCAAGTCTAAATGTATCTTATTTCTTTTAAAAAGTTCTGTTTTGGGAAGATTTGCACTGAGCTCTCCTGCACCAGTTGCACATTCAAACTTCTGCAGCTGGACCCCTGCACCTGGGCAGGACTGGGCCAATGTAAAGGTCTGCCTGTGGATGAGCTGACAGAACAGATCAAAACTCCTATTCGTACACAGGTGATATCCCCCACACTGCCCACTGGCAATAATGTTAGCTATACACATATACTATGACAGCCTCCACTACAGCTATGCTGGCTGCATTCACAGCACTGGAACTGAACAGGACCTTTGATCAGGGAGGCCAACAACAGAACAGTTTTATTTTCACACTTCTAGCAAGATTTTAGCAAAGGAAGAACATACTGTAAAAAAGAAATTGACCCCCTACTTTCGCAATGATACATTTTGCACTAATGCTGTAGAAAACTGCAGTTGGGCTTATCTACCAGACAGTGGAAAAAAATGGTCACTAACTGAAGCTGGTCTTTCTAATGCCGCCTTGTTCCTGAGCATGATGGTCCTCTCCTTTCTCTAGGGATGCTGGAAGGCAACTGGGAATCGGGCCGATTTATCTCTGTCGTTAGGAAAAGGTGCAATGTTAGTGAGTAAAATACTGGTATGTGTTGTTACCGTGACAATACACTTTCATGAGCTCCAAATTCTCACCAAATGGCTAAATATACATAAATTCCTATTTTCTTGGTACTTCCATTAAAAATGTTCCATTTTGTTAGTCAAATGGAGAAACTGCAGGAAGCTTCTGCTTTTCAACATAACTGATTATTTCTAGCCCCCCCCAGCAGTTAACGTATTGCTCGTAGCAGAGAGGCTGTAGGACTGTGGGAGTAAAGGAACAATCCTGACAGTTACAGGTGCAAAAAAATTACCAAAGAAAGATCCACCTGCTGAAATACTGGAGGATTCCGATAATTAAATTTCAATACACTGTCACCTCATGATGACTACAGTAACTAAATCACCATTAAGTATCTCCGACCACACCCACCTATTACTATATGAGAGTTTTAAAAGGGGTTGCTTGCTACCTGGAATCTCATGTGGCCAAAACTCATTGCAGTGAGGACAGTGTGGTTCAGTCTGGGCTTTAAAATATTTTCCAGCACAAGGTAAGTGCATTCCAATTCCACAGGTTTCACATACTTGACTCTGAAACAAGAAACGTTAGTTAATAGCAATTCTGCTGTCTCAGTTCTGCAACATATATCATCTTTGGAATGAGCCAAAGTAAGAGCTTTAAATCGAGATCAGGTAAGAGGGAATGGCAGCTGAGAAGAGACACGCACCTCCCAGCCATTATCACAGGACAAGATGGAGTGCCTGTTGGGGGTACAATGCCCAGCTCCTCAGTGCAGTTTATGGGTTTATTCTGGAGCTCTTGACACAAGCAGTTCCAGAGTGTCCACCACCAAGAGTGAAGATGGATGTACATGACACACAGGAAACTTGCCATGTGCTGAGCCCAGTGACATAAAATAGCTAAAAAGCATGCACGTGTAAAAATGAAAAAGATTCAGACACACCCAACTCAACTGACAAGGACATGAGCCAGCATGATGGATGCAGATTTCTCACTAGCTGAGATCACTTTCTCCAAGTCTATATAGTATTTTAACAGGGACAGCAAGCACTCATGTCAGCATAGGTATTTTGTGTGCTGTGCACTCCATTACCAGGTTACAACAGCAGTTTATACATTGATCAGATGCACAGAAAAAAAAAATCACATGCATTAACTACCATCCTGCAGGATTGCTTCTCTCAGACACTTACTGAAGCAGCTCAGCACAATTTGTTACCTGGATGGCGAGGCTATGACAGATGTTACATTTCCTCGCCAAGTCTTGGTAGTTGCTGAGGATGTATTGCTCCATCTCCATTATGCAGCGAGTGTGCAAGGTGTACTCCCCATCTCGCTAAGGGAATGACAACACCAACCGTGAGACTGTAATACTGTTTCTTACAATTCACTTGTCCTTCTTCTGACCTCATTCTCTACCTTTTAGCAGTAGCAAAGCTCTACATTTCTTTTCAGCATCTGGCAGAGACCCATCACTGATTAATACAAAGGCAATTTCTTACTCCATTCAAAGCACTGTACTTAATTAGCATAAAACAGGGAAAAGCTCCCTTGTCTTTCATAAATATGCATGCCAGGAAGGGTACAGGTTCCTGCAAGCATTCTGCCATCCCCTATCAGTGGTAACCTGCAGTCCTCTGGGTCTGCACTTGCATATTAAAGAGATTATTCTAAATAAGATGTAGCGTTGCAGATAACATATACCCTTGCAACTGGACTTCTGTTTGACAGCGCTCTAAAATATGTAGCTTAGTAAGAAATATCGTGGGAGAAAATCTGTAACCATTTCTTAACATATGTAACAATGGGGCAGAAAGGCACAAGTAAGGGGCTTCCTGACTCCTGTTGTCTTTCAGTTGCAATTGGATGCTTACCTGCCTTTGTACATTTTTTAATGTCTTCAGTAGCTCCAGGGACACCATGGCAGAGGATGTTGTAGATACTCAAAAGTGAAACACCTCCCAGAGCATAGGGCGAACAAAGCAATCACACCACTTATGCAGATGGTTGCCTCTGCTTGTCAACATAAGGCCTGGGACTGTAAATCCAGCTCTTCTCTAATGAGGCTACATCAGCAGTGGCACAAGTACTACCTTCTTCAGCACTTAAAAGGGAGCTGCAAGTGTTCAGTGTGCCAAGCACAGAGGCTAGGGGAGTGTTTCAGAAGGTTTACAGTTACCCCTTTTAACCTTACAGCACTACATGAAATCCTAGATGTTTAGCTTGAGGAAACCTTCGCTACTAGTGATGGTACATTGGAAGAGTTCTGTCTGAGCCAACTCCTGAGGCAAACTTACAGCACAGCCAGATGCAAAGACTTGTAAACTTAGTACATTTTATATGGAATCATTAAGACAATAAAAATTGGTTCACCAAATACCATTTTTACATTTACTCTTTAAAGCTGCAATTTTAGCTGTCAAAGCAGTAAGAAAGAACAGTCAAAGCTACTAAAGTGCCCACTCTGTCAACAAGACAAAGCAATTACTTCATAGAGCCACTTATCCTGCACCAAATTTTGCAGCACTTGCTCTGCTTCTTTTTTCTTCATTTTCTTTGTTTTAAGTTGGTCAGCCAAGTTTAAAATGTTTGTAGAAGATGCAAAGCCACTTTCTGATAAGATGATCAGATCCATCTGCAGAAAGAAAAATATCAGATAAAACCTACAATTGTCTAGTCGCAGATATGGATTAATTGTAGTGTGGATGCTTTTTCAGCACCAAGCTTAAATATACTGTATAAAATGCTACATTCAATGCAAATATTTCACAAAACTAACATAATTAATGGGCTCTTGGGAGTGTTAACCTGCCGTGGGAAACATAATTCCACAACTCAAACTGCAAGATGGTGGGCATGCAGGAAGCAGTGCTGAAGTCCTTTTAACACACTGCAATGATGCTGAATATGAGATGCATTTTCCACACCAACAGAGGAATCTGTGTCTTGACTTGGCCCAAGATCAGGCTTCCTTGATGAAAAATCTTGGGCCATTAGGAAGGCATCTGTTCTGACTGGATTCATGTGTATAACTGAATTTACTTGGCATTCTTAGGCTAAACTGGTACTGCCAGTTTTCAGAAATTCTATCATCTTTGGTTTAGCTTCAGTGCAAAATCTATGGTGGCAACAAATCTCGAAGCATTAGTGAAAGTAGAACACACACTGTGCTGCAAGTGCATGTATCTGCTCAGTGTAGCTCTAAATCAGTGCCTCAGCAACCTTTGTCACCCCTTGGCACACTTGAGCACACAGTTTCACAGCATACCCAATATATATAACCCAATTCCCCACGCTGCTCTAACTCAGTGCCATCCCCCTCTCCCAGAGCCAGGCACCCCAAGGTCACCTCCTGCTCTAACTCAATGCCCTCCCCAGAGCCAGGTACCCTCAGCCCCTCTTCTAACCCAATCCTCCTCCCCTTCTCCAGAATCCCCCAGCCCACACCCAGAGCCAGGCACCCGCAACCTCCACCCGCTCTAACTTGATGTCAGCCCCTTACTTCTCCCTCCAAGCATTGGGGTATATGCGCAGAGTGGCAGAAGGCACTCCTGGCTTGCAGCTCTGCGACACACTAAGCCCCACGTGGCGGAACACCAATGTGCCATGGCACACAAGTTGCAGGAAACTGCTCTAGATGGCAGCTGGTTGTAACCTCTGCACTGGTTTACATCATTGGCCTGATCAGTGACGCTGCACCTGCCTTCAACCAACAGTGGGAATATTTCTGAAAGTGGTAAGTGTGGATGAGACTTTTGGATAAACTTCACATTGAGGCATGGGAGGATTTTCTTCGAGGCAAGCAACACATTATCCTGGTGGTCTATAAATAACAGATGTATTTCTGGCCAACAGGAGCTGAATGATTTTGTGGGGGATGGAGCAGTGTGTGAAGCCCTTCCCTGCAGGGCTGAGAGCCACATGTAACAGCCAGTGGATTGGGGCTGCTGGCAGGAAGAGAAGCCTGTCTGAGAGTGCTGCTTAGATAAATGCCTCCCCACCAGGGTCTGTGTCTGGCACCCCAACCCTTTCCCTCTGCAACTCCCTCCAGACCCTGCACCTTCTCATTTTCTGCACTCCTACCCAGGGCAAAATCCCATCCTACACCCATACCCCCTCCCAGACCTGGCATCCCAATCCTCTGCCCCAGGTCACAACTCCCTCCTTCATCTAAACTCCCTCTCAGACTCTACATCCCCTCCTGTGCCCCAATCCACTACCCCAAGCTCTCTTCTGCACCCAACTTTCATTCAGACCCTACACCCACTGTATAGAAAAGTGTAGCTCTCGACCACTTAATAAAATTGTGGGGTGCCTCCCACCACCAAAAATTATTGCCATATCAACCTAATGGATGAATCTGGAGTTTGAAAACTGTTCAGGAACTGTTAATTACAATCACTGCATATGATTTGTTGGCTGAACCAGCAATATACCATTCACTCCATAGTAGCCTTCTAATCCAAGTGCTAGGTTATTGATGTAAAAATCTACTGTAAGTTAAAGGGGTTGTAAAACCTGTTCCTGGACAGGACTGCTCAGTCATTGCTGGGAATTCTGGGACAGTGCTTCTGCAGTAAGATGATTATTAAACTAAAAAGAGGCCTGCCAAGTCTTGCTCTGGAAAGCTCTTTCTTATTATTGATTTCAATTTAACATTAATTTATCACCAAGAGAGAATAGATTTATGCCCCATTTCTATTTTTTTCAATTGATCTGTGGTACAATTAACAATTATAAACTAAAGTAATCTGATAGTTTATTCTTCAAGCAGATTTCACAGACTGTTCCTTTTATTTTAAAGAAGAAATCCATTCTCCCCACAGTGTAATTTACTCAGTAATGAGCAGACATACTTACAGTTTTTCTGAACAGCTCTAACTCATTTTCTGCATAGTCAGATGCCATCTTAGTTATTTCAGTTTCTGCCAGATTCACCTATAAAATAACATAATTATTGAACTCAACCTACCTTTCCACTGCCAGCAAGGATAAAGCATGCATTATTTTAAAATAACAAGGTCACTTGTTGCAACAGCATGAAGGAGAGCATTCTTTCCTGAGGACAAAATTGTCTATTAACAAAAACCACTTTAATTCTGCTCTTATAGCACCTCCTATGTTCCAGCCATGGGTTGCTCCTGAGCAAGCAATTAACATAGGCTATATCTACATTACAGCAGTCCTTCAAAAGTTCTTTCAGATCTTGACCAAAAAATGTCTTTCAAAAAATCACAACCACACACAAAAAGTGGGTCAAAAAATTGATCTGCACTTTCAATACAGAGCAGCCACACCCCAGCCACTCTTTCAAAAGAACGAGCCAGGAAACACTGCGGATCAAAAAATCCAGCACAATGGAGGACTGCTCTTTCAAAAAAAGGCCCCCTGGGCATCTACATGCATTTTTTTCCTCAATCTTTCGGAAAAAGGCACTCTTCCTCATCTGGGAGTGGAAGAGGGCTGCTAGAAAAAAATGCCACATTCTTCCAATTTAATGCTGAAAGAACGCATTTTTGCATGTAAACGCTCTGTGGGAATCTTTTGAAAGAGCCCCAGCTTTTTCAAAAAAACTTGCTAGTGTAGCTGTAGCCATAGTGTGCAAATGGAGACTAATACCAGACTGAATTTTAACCTATATTAAGCCAGTACTTCAGATAAATGTTCAGATTATGAAGCGAGTTGAGATGAAAGGTCATACAATAGAGCACCACTCAAAAAATTCTGGTTAATATGCAACACTACTTCGTTATGAAAAACTGCAATACTTTGTATTGCTTTTGCACCTTCCACCATAATGTATTGGCAGCCCTATAAAACAGACACAGAAAGTAACGCATTGGTCAGGGTTGCAAAGAACACGATTCCCACATCTGTCAAATTCCCAGACACGCACATGCACACACTGACATTTACAATCTAGAAATTCCAGAGAAACTATTTGTAAATCATTTCCAGCAAACCTTTTCTACTGGACGATTTTTTGTCTAGCAGGTGCAAAAATCCCATGGTGGGGAGCTCTGAGAACTTTCCAGATGAAGATATATAGAGAGGGGAAAAAATATCACTGCTTTAAAAAAAAATCTTATTGCAGTACCACTTCTTAATATTTATGCTAAATAAATCAGACACTACTATAGTTCTTGCTGCCATATTCCATTCCCTTGTATCTATCAAGTTAACAGTTTATCCTCACACTTCCCTGTTCTACATGTAGCTTCTATAGCAGCTGTCAGCATAAAACTATAAGAGCCCAGCCAAAACAAGACAGCATAAATGTGAGAACCATGCTGACAGGCACATCTTCATTTGTAAGATCCTATACATTTGCTCTAAATAGCATTCCTATTAAAATCCTTTGTTTTAGCACTGCTACTGATACCTCAAACTCAAGGATGACATTTGGAGCATAGAGAGAAGTAGTATTTGTAGGTGTTAAGCACTGGCAAAAATACTGCCCCCCATCCAAACAAGCTGCCAGCCTAAAAGTATTAGGAGAATGTTTAATTTTCATTGATATGCTATGCATGAAAGTTAATTTTATGTTAAGTATAGAGATGACTCTCCCACTGCTGCATTTTTGAAATACAACAATGGTTACAAGTATCAGAGAGGTAGCCGTATTAGTCTGTAGCTTCAAGAACAACAAGAAGTCTTGTGGCACCGTGTAGACTAACAGATATTTTGGAGCATAAGCTTTTGTGGGCAAAGACCCGCTTCATCAGATGCATGAGTGGGGGAGGTGGTTTCAGAGGGGTATTTAAAGAGTGGGGTCCCAGTAAGAGGGAGGGCCAGAACTGACAAGGTCTATTCAGCAAGGTGGAAATGGTCCAGTATCAACAGTACTTATCAAAAAAGTACTTATCAATGGTTAGTAACAGAGAGGAAGCCGTGCTAGTCTATACACTATCAAAACAAAAAAGCAGTCAAGTAACACTTCAAAGACTAGCAAAATAGTTTATTAGGTGAGCTTTCATGGGACAGACCCACTTCTTCAGATCAACAATGGTTATCAATGGTTAGTGTTACTAGTAGTTACAAATTAAATCCACAAGGTGGCAGCATATCACACACTTACCAATGCATAATATGTTCTCCCATCATCTTCAGACATTCCTTTCCGGATCTGCATAAACAAAGGCTGCAGATGGATGTTAAGAACATTGATGAAGTCGTCCAATTTATCATGAGCATAGTAGACTGGAAATTTAAAAGAATCTGGTTACCAAGTCACACAGCCAGTCTCATACTTTACGGATTAAAAAGCCAGCCCTAGGTAACAGAGCTTGTGACTCCCAGGCAGAGATTTGAACTTGTGTTTTACATTTAGCTGGCATGTACTCCTCCAGTGTTCCTTTCATACCACTACTGATTACAAAGCAACACCAGCTTTCAGAAGAGTCCAGCTCTTGGGACTTAAAGTTATGCTAAAGGACATATTTGTTGCTCAGCTGTTTGAGACCCACAGCATTATCCATTCCAGCTGGTCAACTTGACTAAGAAGTTACCATGTAGGCTAAACTCTTGTGTATAATGAACAAATATATCTGATCTCTTCTGCTTCGTTTTTCACAATCTAGCAATAGCTTTGCTACCTCTGCATACCATGAATGAAATGATAATAAATTATGACTTCAGAAACCTTCCATTGTAGCATGAGGTGCCATGTCCTATAAGCAAGAAATTTTGCAACAGAAATGATATTACTAACTTCACTGTGTCATGGAAAAAAAGTAGATGAACCAGTCCTGGACACAGGCACAGCACCAGGTCCAAGCAAAAATTCTGTCAAAACCTCCATTAACTTCAGTGGGAGCAGGCCTTCATCCTAAATATTTATAGGCAGAATCATATATTTCACAACTTGTTTAACTACTAAAGTTACTTCCTGCCAGATATAAACAGTATTATCATTACAAGAATATTACACAGTCTCCATTATAAGAGATATCTGTACTACAGGATAACCTAAAGGCCTCAGCTAGATCTTTAGACCAGTGTTTCTCAATGTATTTTATAAAGTACCACTTTTTAAAAAAAATTACAAGTACCTCCAGTACCCACAATTTTCAGACATGCAACATTTTTTTTCTATTATTGCAACACATTTGTTTAAACAACTTAACCATAACTGCTTGTTTGGAAGAAATTGACTACAGGCAATAAACTTGCCATTGTACTTATGATTATGCAAAGAGGATAAATAAAAAAAAACTAGATGAACATAAAATAAGTCCAATTTTTATTCACTGTGTGACACACCACAGCCGACATCAGGTTATAGTAGCCTAGTGGAGGGCACATATGTGGTCAGTTGAGTCTGTGCTTTTATGTTCCCCAGAAACTAAGGCCCAGCAAGGATCAGCCTGCTGAGTGGGAAACCGAGGAAGTGGGTGAGTGTAACCCACCCACAACTAAAAGATCCCCCTTGAGATGGGGGAGCCATTAAAACAACACAGTCCCAAGTGAATACAGGGGACAACTAAAGAGAAAAACAGGAATGGTATGGCGGTCAAAGTGCTAAAATAAGGGAGCCGGAGGGGGGTACCAAACAGAGAGCCCCAGACAGCGCCCACTGCTCCCTGAAGGTGGCAAGGGAGCCAGTGGATGCTGCCCAGAGTAACTCGGCTGGATTCATGACCGTATGGAGGAAGGGAAGTAGGCCCCACAGTCACAGTCCCCCCCCGCCTCGGCCAGCCTCCTCTCTCTCTCGTCTTATAGGCTACGTCTACACGTGCCCCAAACTTCGAAATGGCCATGCAAATGGCCATTTCGAAGTTTACTAATGAAGCGCTGAAATGCATATTCAGCGCTTCATTAGCATGCGGGCGGCAGCGGCGCTTCGAAATTGACGCGCCTTGCCGCCGCGCGACGCGGCGCGTCCAGACAGGGCTCCTTTTCGAAAAGACGCCACCTTCTTTGAAGTCCCCTTATTCCCATGAATTCCCATTTCATGGGAATAAGGGGACTTCGAAGTAGGCGGGGCCCTTTCGAAAAGGAGCCCCGTCTGGACGCGCCACGCG
Organism: Carettochelys insculpta; assembly: GCF_033958435.1. Taxonomy (NCBI): domain Eukaryota; kingdom Metazoa; phylum Chordata; order Testudines; family Carettochelyidae; genus Carettochelys; species Carettochelys insculpta. The sequence continues at coordinate 39,273,040 of NC_134152.1, forward strand.
GCGGCAAGGCGCGTCAATTTCGAAGCGCCGCTGCCGCCCGCATGCTAATGAAGCGCTGAATATGCATTTCAGCGCTTCATTAGTAAACTTCGAAATGGCCATTTGCATGGCCATTTCGAAGTTTGGGGCACGTGTAGACACGGCCATAGATGGCCACCTTGGCCATGGCCAGGAGGAGGCTGACAAGGAAGTTCAGCAACCTTGTGGAGCCACGGATAGGGTGTGCCAGGATGAGGTGGCTCAGCCTGCAGCACCTGGTCAATCCAAAATCTGGGGCTAATTAAGCATCTTCAGTCAATCAAGGTCTGTGGAGCTCTTGAAAAGGCTTCCCCTCAGCTAAAGATGGAGAAGAAGAAAGGGGGTGGACGATGAAGGAGAAATGGTCTGTGAAGGAGAGCCTGCAAGAGGGAAGGCTTGCTGGTGCTCCAGGAAGAGGTACTGGAAAGAGAGCATAGGGGACTGGGCTAGGGAGGAAGCTGTTGTCTTTCTGGCTGAGGGAGACAGCCCCTGCAGCAGCAGCAGCCGCTGCTCAGGGTCCCTGGACTGGAACCCGGATCGAGCGGGAGGGGACTGGGTTCCCCTGAGACCACCCCACACTCCTCAGGACAGCTCAGAAGGAGCAGGGGGAGCCCCAGTACCCATGTGGGGACTCGCCCATTTATGACTGTGCCTATGATCAGTATGGCTCAGTAGACTGTGGCCCACCCTGGAGGGATCAAAAGGGGACACAGCAAGCCTCTGAGGCATTACCTTAAAGGCCACAAAGCACATGACACACACAGAATTGCTTGGGACTTTGTCACAATACACACACACAACTGTTATGCAAACAATGAACAGTGATCAGTGAAATTACAAGAAAAACATAATTAATGTAATGCAAAATACGAGTTTGTTTGGATTAAATCAGATTTGAAATCTAGGTTCCAAACTGCTAAGGACCACAATGAAATCACATACAATTTCTTAATTTAGTCATAGCTGGAAAAACTTGCCTCATATAAACAAGTTGATGTGAATGGGAGGAGTTCTGTGAGAGCCATTTTACTTAGTTGTTTATATTCACCTTTAATTTTTACCAGAACATGGGAACATTGCCAGCTCCATGCCTTGCATCTTCAGTACACTATGAGTAGAACGCTCAAAAAGTTGCTCCTTCATTACTTTTTAAATCCTTGCTTGCTCAATGGCATTGTCATAAAACCGATTCAAAATCCAAAACTTTTTCTGCTTTCAGCTTCATCAAAGCTCAGAAAATATCGTTCAACATTTAATTCCAAATTTGTTGAATGTTCCTTCATTGCTGTTTTGACATGTTCATCCAAAATAATTTTATTTTCCACACAAAATTTCCAAAAGATATTGAAATGACACATTTTCAGATAAAGTAAAAGCAGTCAAGAAAAAAAATTGTATTCTGAAAAAATAATGCTTTATCACACAAGATTAAGATATTTGTATTAAAACCTTGTAACTGTAGGTTCAAGTTATTGATTTTTATCAAATAGTTCACAAAGGTAAACTAATCTGCAAATCCATAATTTGTCTTGAAAATATTGTACTAACTCCAGGTTTGATTTCTGTGAGGAAAAACTGCAACTTCAGCCATTAGCTCAAACAGACATTTGAACAATCTTCCATGTGACAACCATCGAATATTGGAATGAAGTAAGATAACAACATGTTATGCCGTGATATAGGATCTTAGTGATCGAAAAAGACATGCCTTTAGAGCCCGTGACTTTGAGGTTAACTGTCTTCACTGCAATCTCTAGCAGAGTTTAAATCTTTATTCAGCTGCTTTGAAGCCAATGCTTCTTTATGAATGATATAAGTCCACTTTATTGAAGAGCTTATCAGTTTTAATCAAACAGTAAGACCATTTCACTGACCTACCACTGCTGCTGCTCCATCTGCACACACGAATATGCATCACTCCTCTGATAATCCATGTTTCAAAATCTATCCATTTAGCAAATTAATTTTTTTTCCTGTTTGTGTCAAATTCTTTACATCACTGTATTTGCTCCATTATTCCTTTTTCATCTTCATTGTCAATGTCCCTGAAAAACATTAGCTGCACACAATTTGAAATATCTGTTGATTCATCAAGTTGTAAAGCGAACTGTTTCTTCTGAATAATGTTTTCAGTAATTTTATTATGTTTTCTGCCATATCGTCAACTCTTATTATTGCATCATTTGAATGTGGGATATTTTTAATTTTGAGAACATTGTTTTCCATTAACATAATTTCAGTGATTCTGAGAGAAGCCAGAATAACAGCATTCTCAGCAATGGTGTACAGTTCCTTTTTTTTTTTTTTGCTATCATTTGTGTGATTTCATATGAAACTTGTAAAGCTTGTTCATTGCTTCTTGCATACACTTTCATAGCAGCACTAGATGTATTGATGCTTTCATTTTCTTATAAAATATTCAATTGATTTATCTTTTAATGTAGGATGCTTTGTATTAAGGTGTTGTTTCAAGGGAGACAGTTTGTACAATGGCTAGATAATGTCTCACAGCAAATCACGCAAAGTGAGAAAAGGACTACACTCCCGCTTGTAGTAAGTCCATATTAAAGATATTTGGAATTGTAACTGCATGCTTTTCTTATTTCAGAAGAATTTCCACTTCCACCAGTGCATGTTTTCTTTACTACAGGTGTTCCTGCCTACAATGTTTCTGACACAGCTTCCTGTGTACTATCTTCTTCCAAATCTGCAGTTTTACTTCCCCCCCCCACACAAGGAATCCATCCATTTTAAACCCTTTCAGTTGTCATTATAAAAAACTAAAATTGTACAAATAACAATTTTATCGCTTACTTTAGATAACAAGCATAATATTCCAGAGGCAGGCACCCCCAGTCCCCTCCCCCTCCCCCTGCTGTAATCCAATGCCGATGACACATTGGAGCCACTGTCAACACTGCTACTCACTTCTCTCTCCAAAGGTTGGGGCAGGATGCATGCACAGAGCACTCCTGCAGCTCCAAACATTTTATTGCTCAGAGTCGCATGCAGCTCAGACAAACAGACCCCCTGGACCATGCGTTCAGAAATGCTGCAAAGGCCCACAAAAGCTTATGCTCAAAAAAATCTGTTTGGCTATCAGGTGCCACAGGACTTCTTGTTGTTTGTGCTCAGTATTCTACAGATGTGTTACACAAAGGCAATCCCTGACCCAGAGCTCACAATCTAGGTTCACCACAGGTCTCTAAAGGTAGATTAAAGTGACTAATGTGGTTAGAGTAAGGTAAGATGCTGCCTGAATTATTAATTTGCCTTTCCATGATAAGGTGTCAACACAGCAGAAGTGAGTCTTAAGGAGGAAGTCGAAAGAGTGGTCATTACAGGAATAGTCATTTGGGCAACAAGTACACAATTTGACTTTTGGATGAAAGTCTGCTTCCATTAGCAGATCCTCTCACTATGAAAGGAAATAAAAAAATATCCCCTATATGCCCCAGTATATGTTTGGAGAAATTACCAAGCCAAATGCTGTGCTCAATTTTAACATCCGTAAAATTAGTTTGCACCCATACTGGTGTTGGTGCAGGAGAAATATGGAGTGCAACACTTTAACTATTTAATATTATATTGGTATCTGTGCCAAAGATTAATGTTACCAAGATGTGGTCATCTTCTCACTACCTTTGCCACTCTGCTCATAGGCTGCACACTTTCCTCTACACTGTCTGTAGATTTTTTAAATCCTTGGAGCAGGAATCATGTCCTCTTTTCTGTTTGTAAAATAGCTGGAAATAATGGGTGCTCTGAAAAATACATTTATACAGAGAATTGCAGTCTTTTGAAGGTATCAAAGAATGCCTTATGGCATCACAAAATTCAAGCAGGTGTAAGATGAGTATCTGAGCCAAGACATCCTTTTATTCCAAGATATCAAACTAAGACCAGTTTCCATCCAGTTAGGGGTTTTTTGTTTTTGTTTTAATTACATCAGTTTGGTAAAAAGCTGAAGCCTAACAAAAATTGTGAATGAGCTTTCTGAAACAAATTCTCTCTTTAAGGTATAGAACTCAGTCTCAACCAAAACCACGGACGAACGTCCTTCTACAAGATATTTTAGTTCAACCACAAATCACCAGGCTCAAAGCAGAAATCACTTAGCACCCTGTGATACATAAGGCACCAAAACTGATTATTACAGCAATCCCATCTGGCCTTAAATTCTGTTAATCTAGAGATAAAAAGTTTGCTTTGAAAATAAAAGTCCCTATAAAATGGTCACTGACATGCAAGCTGCTTAGAATGACACAAAGGAGACTCCCACAACTCATGATGGACACAAACATGACTGGAGTGAAGTGCAACTGTCCATGAGGACAGCAAGCCATCTGCTTTCAGATACCTCCTTCAGATTCTTCCTGCTCTAACATACAAGAACACTAATTCAAATTGGATTTTACAGAAACACACGAAGGCACACTTAATGCTGAATAAAAAGTGTCTACAGGGGACTTAGGTTGAACTAATATCGCAGATTCTGGGCTATTTCACCTTACAGACAAGCTTCTGAATTAGTGCATAATCTCTGCTGAAAACCCTGTGCTCCCTCAACACATCCCTACTGCTGTGACATGTTTCCTTGTGTTATGTCTAAAATTAGATGGCTCATTCTTCAGGGCAGGGATGCTGTATATTTATTTGAACTTGTGAGGCCTAACACATTTTTGGGCGCACTAAAATAAAAGATTATTATTGTAGCACAACGGATGGCAGGTTTCTCTTCAAACAGATAGCTATTTGTAAACTCCACCACAGATTACAAAAAAAAAAAAAAAAATCCAACAAAACTGTAGCAGAGCTTTGCAGACAAGCCTTTAATGTAATCAACACACTGGGTGTGTCTACACGTGCATTCCTCGTTCAAAAGAGGTATGCAAATGAGGCAAATTGAAAATGCAAACGAAGTATAAATTTGCATATTCAGCACCTCATTTGTATATTCTAATTTCAAAAGCGCTTCTTTCAAAAGAAGAATCATAGAATCATAGAACACTAGGACTGGAAGGGGCCTCGAGAGGCCATCGAGTCCAGTCCCCTGCCCCGACGGCAGGACCCACCACTATCTACACCATCCCTGATAGACATCTATCTAATCTGTTCTTAACTATCTCCAGCGAGGGAGATTCCACAACCTCCCTTGGCAACTTATTCCAGTACTTGACCACCCTGACAGTTAGGAACTTTTTCCTAATGTCCAACCTAAACTTCCCTTGCTGCAGTTTACGTCCATTGCCTCTTGTTCTCTCCTCAGAGGCCAAGAAGAACAAGTTTTCTCCCTCCTCCTTATGACACCCTTTAAGATATCTGAAAACCGCTATCATGTCCCCCCTCAATCTTCTTTTTTCCAAGCTAAACAAGCCCAATTCTTTCAGCCTTTCTTCATAAGTCATGTTCTCCAGACCTTTTATCATTCTAGTTGCTCTTCTCTGGACCTTCTCTAATTTCTGCACATCTTTCTTGAATTGGGGTGCCCAGAACTGGACACAATATTCCAGCTGAGGTCTAACCAGCGCAGAGTAGAGCGGTAGAATGATTTCTCGTGTCTTGTTCACAACACACCTGCTAATGCATCCCAGAATCATGTTTGCTTTTTTTGCAACAGCATCACACTGTTGACTCATATTTAACTTGTGATCTACTAGAACCCCTAGGTCCCTTTCTGCTGTACTCCTTCCTAGACAGTCTTTTCCCATTCTGTATGTGTGAAAGAGATTATTCCTTCCTAAGTGCAGCACCTTACATTTATCTTTATTAAACTTCATCCTGTTTACTTCAGACCATTTCTCTAATTTATCTAGATCATTCTGAATTATGACCCTATCCTCCAAGGTAGTTGCAACCCCTCCCAGCTTGGTATCATCTGCAAACTTAATAAGCGTACTTTCTATGCCAATATCCAAATCATTAATGAAGATATTGAACAGAACTGGTCCCAAAACAGACCCCTGCAGAACCCCACTTGTTATGCTTTTCCAGCTGGACTGAGCACCATTAACAACTACTCTCTGGGTGCCATTAGCCAGCCAGTTATGCACCCACCTTATTGCAGCGCGATTTAAGTTGGACTTGCCTAGTGTGTCGATAAGAATATTATGCGAGACCATATCAAATGCTTTACTAAAGTCTAGGTATACCACATCCATTGCTTCTCCCTTATCTACGAGTCTCGTTATCATGTCAAAAAAAGCTATCAGGTTGGTTTGACATGATTTGTTTTTTACAAAACCATGCTGGCTGTTCCCTATCACTTTACTACCTTCCAAGTGCTTGCAGATGACTTCCTTAACTACCTGCTCCATTATCTTTCCTGGCACAGAAGTTAAGCTTACTGGCCTGTAATTTCCTGGGTTGTTCTTATTCCCCTTTTTGTAGATGGGCACTATATTTGCCCTCTTCCAGTCTTCTGGAATGTCTCCTGTCTCCCATGACTTTCCAAAAATGAGAGCTAACAGCTCAGCTACCTCTTCTATCAGCTCCTTGAGGATTCTAAGATGCATTTCATCAGGCCCTGGTGACTTGCAGACATCTAATTTTTCCAAATGGTTTTTAACTTGTTCTTTTTTTATTTCAAAAACTAACTCTACCCCTTTTCCACCAGCATTCTCTATGTCAGGCATTTCTTCAGACTTCTCTGTGAAGACCGAAACAAAGAAGTCATTAAGCATCTCTGCCATTTCCAAGTTCCCCATTACTGTTTCTCCCTCCTCACTGAGCAATGGCCCTACCCTGTCCTTGGTCTTCCTCTTGTTTCTAATATATTTGTAAAAGGCCTTCTTGTTACCCCTTTACGCCTGTAGCTAGTTGGAGCTCATTTTACTCCTGCATTCCTGTGTTATTTGCCTGTGTTCATTCTTTGTAATTTGTCCCAGTTTCCATTTTTTATAGGATTCCTTTTTTAGTTTGAGATCATGCAGGATCTCCTTGTTAAGCCAAGGCGGTCTTTGCCCATATTTACTATCTTTCCTACATAGGGGAATAGCTTGTTTTTGGGCCCTTAATAATGTCTCTTTGAAAAACTGCCAACTCTCCTCAGTTGTTTTTCCCCTCAGTTTTTCCTCCCATGGGATCTTACCTACCAGCTCTCTGAGTTTACCAAAATCTGCCTTCCTGAAAGCCAGTGTAGATGCTGCTCTTTCGAAAGTAAACCCATCTTCAAAGGAATCCTTCTTCCCTTTATTTAATGGGAAGAAGAATGCTTTCGAAGATGGGTTTTACTTTTGAAAGAGCAGCATCTACACTCGCTTTCTTCTTTCAAAAGATGCTCTTTCTAAATTAGAATATGTGAATGAGGTGATGAATATGCAAATGTATACCTCATTTGCATTTCCTGTTTACCTCATTTTGCATACCTCTCGAATGCAAGCGTAGACACACCCACTGAGTCCTAGACAGAAGCAGCTGCTGGGACTTTTTCTTAAATAACCACACACACAGCAAAAGAAGCACAAGATGAAATTCTACACAAGTGTTCCTGAAGCTGATGACCTAAAGCTCCCCTTTTCTTTCTCATATGGGTGGGTGCTCCATGTTAGGTGTTGGGCTCGCCCCAGCGCCGCAGGTCGGATCTTCCAAGCAGCTTCTGCTGGACCACGCATGCGCCGGTGCGTGCCGCTCCCTTGCGCGCTCCTGGCCACGTGCGCGATCTGGTCCCCGCCAGTTCCTTGACCAACCGCCTCGGATGCTCCTGCAAAACACTAAACAGAGATCCGAAGCAGGGAGGATGGGCGGGTGGTGGAGCACCCACAGGGACACATCTCGAAGAACCACCGTTACTACGGTGAGTAACTTCTCTTTCTTCTTCGAGTGTCCCCGTGAGTGCTCCACGTTAGGTGACTACCCAGCAGTAACCCAAAATAGGAGGTGGGTAATTGGATCATGTGCAGCTCGTCCCCGAGAGGACCGCTGTCGAGAGCTGGGTATCCTCTTGGAATACCCTGTGAAGGGCGTAGTGCTTGGCGAAGGTGTCATAGGATGACAAGGTCGCCGCTCTGCAAATGTCTTTTAGCGCAACGCCCTTGAAAAAGGCTGTTGATGCCACCACCGCCCTAGTGGAGTGAGCCCTGGGCGTGGCCAGTAAAGGAGTCTTTTTGAGTTCGTAGCACATTTTTATGCAGGATACGATGTGCTTTGAGATTCTCTGTGAAGAGAGACCTTCTCCTTTTGATTTGGGAGTGAGAGAGACTAGGAGTCTATCCGTTTTCCGGAAGGACTTGGTCCTGTCTATATAGAAGGCTAGCACCCTCTTCACGTCCAGGAGGTGTAGGCGCGCCTCTTTGTTAGAGTTATGAGGCTTTGGATAAAACGAGGGTAAAACAATAGGTTCGTTAATATGAAACTCAGAAGAAACTTTAGGAACAAAGGCTGGATGCAGCCGTATGGTTACCGCCTCCTTGGAAAATACTGTGCAGGGTGGCATTGCCATAACTGCCGCAAGCTCGCTCACCCTGCAAGCTGACGTGATTGCGAGAAGGAAGGTCGTCTTTATCATAAGGAGGCGGAGGGAAACCATGGCTAAAGGCTCGAACGGTGGTCCCATTAGCACACTAAGCACCAGGTCCAAGTTCCACGAAGGTGGAAGCAGTTTCCGAGGGGGGTATAGGTTCACCAACCCTTTGAGGAACCTGGTAACCATGGGATGGGCGAACACCGTGTGCCCTTCCTCTTCGTGTCTGAACGCCGAAATGGCGGCAAGGTGGACCTTTAACGAGGATAATGAGAGTCCTCCTCTCTTGAGGTCCAGTAAATACTCTAATATTACAGGTATAGGCACCGAAAGGGGGGCTAACTGTTTGGTAGAACACCATGCCATGAAACAAGTCCACTTCTGCTTGTAGGTCTTCCTGGTGGAAGCCCTCCTGCTACTTTCTAGGACTTGTTGCACTTCCTCTGTACATGTGCGCTCTAGGGAGCTGAGCCATGGATTAACCACGCTTGTAGTCGCAGGCCTTGGGGGTGCAGATGCACTATGGACCCCTGGGCTTGCGTGAGCAGATCCGGCGCCACCGGGAGGGGCATCGGTGGACGGTCCAACATGCGCAGGAGTAGGGGGAACCATTGCTGTCGATCCCACGTTGGGACTATCAGGATCATTCGGACTCCTTCTCTCCTGGCTTTCTGCAAGACTTTGTGGATCAGCACTGTGGGAGGAAAAGCGTAAAGCAGGGGGCCCTTCCAGGAGATCGCGAATGCGTCCCCCAGGGATCTCCGTCCCAGTCCTGCCCTGGAGCAGTATCGTGGGCACTTCTTCTTGTGTTGAGTGGCAAACAGGTCTATCTGGGGAAAGCCCCATGCGTGAAAAATCGGTCGTAGCAGATCGGGACGGATCTGCCACTCGTGCATGAGTGCAAAACGCCTGCTCAGCTGGTCTGCCTTCACATTGTGGGCGCCTGGTAAGTACGAGGCTTTCAAGGTTATATTGTTGGCGATGCACCAGTTCCACAACCGGACTGCTTCCGCACATAAGGCACGGGACCGAGCTCCTCCTTGCCAATTTATATAAAACATGGTGGAGGTATTGTCTGTACTGATCCCGACTACTTTGCCTTGTATATGGTCTCAAAAGTGTCTGCAGGCGTTGAACACCGCTCTGAGCTCCAGTATATTTATGTGCAGTGACTGTTCCATGGAGGACCACAGTCCTTGCGTCATTTCTTCGCCCATGTGTGCTCCCCACCCTATGTGGGAGGCACTGTAGTAAGAAAAACTGATACTTGTGGTTGGTGGAAGGGTACCCCTGTTAGCATGTTCTTGGGGTTTACCCACCATTGCAGGGATTTGCGCACCTCTGTCGTGGGCGACACCTCTGTCGTGGGCGACCCTGTGAACGGTGTGTGCTGCCGGTTTGTATACGCTCGCCAGCCAGTGCTGCATACTGCGCATGTGTAACCTGGCGTTCTGTACTACGAACATCGCTGCTGCCATGTGGCCCAGCAGCTGTAAGCACGTCAGAACCGGCACCGTAGGGCTGAAGGTGATGACTTGCACGAGGGAGCCGATGGCCCGAAAGCGTGTCTCTGGTAGATACACTCTCGCTGTAATAGAATTTATGCGTGCCCCTATGAACTCTATGTCCTGTGTGGGGTCTATCTTTGATTTTGCCAGATTGATAAGCAGGCCGAGCGAAGAGAACGTGCCTGCTGTGACGCATATCATGTGTAGTACCTCCTCCTTCGAGGCCCCTTTGAGTAGGCAGTCGTCCAGATACGGGAATATAAATACCCCGTCTGTGCAGGTAGGCTGACACCACTGCCAAGGTCTTGGTGAAGACTCTGGAGGCCGAGGAGAGGCCGAACGGTAGGACCTTCTATTGAAAATGTTCTTTGCCTACCATGAACCGGAGGAATCGTCGGCGAGCCGGATGGATAATTATGTGAAAATACGCGTCTTGTAAGTCGAGGGCTGCGAACCAATCTCCATCGTCCAGTGCCGTAAAGATGGAGGCGATTGTGATCATCCAAAAGCGTTGCTTGCGCAGGTACCGGTTAAGGCCTCGAAGATCTAAGATGGGCCTCCAGCCTCCTGTCTTTTTCTCCGTGAGGAAGTGTCTGGAGTAGAACCCTTTCCCTTGCAGTTGCTCCGGCACTCTTTCCACTGCCCCTATGAGCGTAAGATGGTCTACCTCCTGCTTGAGTCTTGCTTTGTGGGAGGAATCCTGCAGGTGGGGCCTGGGTGGAGGTCGTGGCGGTGGGAGCGACTGGAAGGGGATCGCGTACCCCGTGGCTATGATCTCCAGCACCCATTTGTCTGTGGTGATCCTTTGCCACTAGTCGTAGAATGGACGGAGGCGATGGTGGAATAACAGCTTCGGATGACATTGTGCGACGGTAGTGATGGCGCAGCCCTGGATCTGTGTGTCAAACTTGTGGCCTTTGGCCCTGCCCTGAGGACGCATGGCTCTGTTGGGAACGTCGCCTGGGAGTTCTATATTGTTGATGCTGTTGATGTCGCCCTTGCTCGTAACCCCTGTGGTACTGGGGACGCTGTGGCTGATACTGGTACCGTCTTTGCTGAGGGTAGTACTTTTTCTCTCTGTATGGAGGGGTGTAGATCCCTAAGGTCCTAAGAGTGGCTCTTGAGTCTTTACTGGAATGAAGGACCAAGTCAGTTGATTCAGCAAACAGCTTCTGCATGTCGAAGGGGAGATTGACGATCTTTGCCTGCAGATCCCTCGGTATACCCGATGTTTGGAGCCAGGACTCCCTTCGCATTACCACTGCCGTAGCTGTTGAGCGTGCTGCTGTGTCCACAAGATCCAGGGCGATCTGAACTCCCGTCCTCGAGGCCGCGTAGCCTTCTTGCACGATAGCCTTGAGCACCGGCTTCTTGTCCTCTGGAAGCGAGTCCATGAGGGAGGTTAACCTAGAGTAGTTGTCGAAATTGTGGTTCGCTAGATGCGCTGCATAATTCGCCACTCTCAACAGTAGGGTGGAGGAGGAGTAGACCTTTCTGCCGAACAGCTCTAGTTTCTTGGCATCTTTGTCCGTTCCCCCTGTTTTGAACTGAGACGTTTTTGATCTCTGTTGAGACGATTCTACCACCAGAGAATTTGGTTGCGGGTGGCTGAATAGGAACTCCATGCCCTTCGCCGGCACAAAGTATTTCTTGTCCGCTCTCTTGTGGACAGGCGGAATAGTCGCAGGGGTCTGCCATATCGTGGTGGCGGACTCCAAGATTGCTTCGTCAAGCGGTATGGCTATTTTAGAGGAGGCCAGAGGTCTCAGATTTTTAAGGAGCTTATGGTGCTTCTCTTGCACCTCTGCTGTCTGGATGCCTTGCATGAAGGCCACCCTTTTAAACAGCTCTTGGAACTGTTTGAGATCATCCGGAGGATGGACGTCCCCCGGGGCCGTAGCCTCATCCGGGGAGGACAGCGAGGAACCGCTAGGGTACGCCTCTCTGGACCCCTCCGGGTCCTGTTGACGGTGGTACATCTGCTCACTAGAAGCTTGCGAGGGAAAATCCCGGGGTTCCAGAACCAACTCCCCCTGAGATATCTGAGTCTCTGTCCCCGTTCGCGATTGCCCTCAGGGATACGGAACCGTCTGTGGGGATCTGTCCCTGGTAGTATGCCTATGGTGTCTGTGCCCTGCATGATAGGGGCAACCATGGCAACACGGGCACTGCTCCTGGGATGGTGACCTGGACTACTCCCTTGGTGCATACCCCCTACGTCGGGGGAGCGAGATCTTCTGGAGACATGGGACGCTAGAGAGACTGATTTGTGATAGTACTCAAGTGGCTCGAAGCCCAAGAAGGGCGAAGGTGGTCCAAGTCATGGGGAGGCTGGCTATAGAAATGGAGATGGGGGCTCCGGATAGGCTAGGGGTGACCCCTGCCTTCTCGTTGGAGTCCGCAGCATGAGCGGAGGGCCCAGAGAAAGCAGCTCTGCAGCCCTGTCTGGAGAGGGACTGTGGTGCCATGTTTTCTGTGCTGCCTTTCCCCTCCCCTGTGGGGGTGGCTCTGCCCCGACACATCGGGGATCTTGGCCCCGTAGTCTAAACCGCGCTCGGCACGCTCCTCAGCGGTGCCGCGCGGGTGGTCTCCCGGTGCCTGCAGGCTGCGTGCCTGCGCGCTCTGCGCCGCCGGTTCCCCGGGGGTCGGTGCCACTGTTTGCGGAGCCGCCGGTTCTGGCACTTGCTTAGCCGCCGCCCTGCCCACGGTGCGGGGTGGCTGTTTGATCATCGGAGGCTGAACCTCCGCCACGTGCGTCTCCGCGCCGCCGCCGATTGGCTGTAGCTGCAGCTGGGGGCTGTGCGCTCCACCTGTCCTGCTCGCTGTTGCTGCCGGCAGGGATCGGGTTGGGGAGATTTTCCTCCGTTTTTGCGCTGATGGGGTTAGGGACGCGGCTTTCCTTTCATGGGCCCCGGAGGGTCCCTCCTGCTGCGGCCGCTCTGGCACATCTGGCTGGAGGGCCTTGTCGAACAGCAGCATTTTCAGCCGCATTTCCCTGTCCTTCCTTGCTCTGGCTGTTAACTTGGCGCAGAAGGAACATTTCTGAGTGACATGGGATTCCCCCAAGCACCTTATACACTGACTGTGCCCATCAGACGCTGGCATCGCCTCACGGCACGACTCACACTTCTTGAATCCTGAAGAGGACATTGTAGTGAGTCTTTGAGTTGTTAATAGGGTACTTAGCACCTTCTCTGTGCTTGTTCCCCTCTCGGATAAAGCCTGCTGCGGCAGGAGGGCTAATGGCCCTAGGCTTCTGGCCTCCGGTGCTCCGCTTGTTACTAGGATTGGAAGCTTTGAATTCCTTCCCTTTCTTTTTTTTTTTTTTTTTTTTTTGTTGAAAACAACAACCGACTAACTTAATCTAAGACTGAAGAAACTTTACAACAATTAAAAACGTTAAATACGCTAACTCTGGCCGTAGCCTGAGCAGATTCCGTCTGCAGCTGATGGCGGTTAAAGAGGAACTGGCGGGGACCAGATCGCACACGTGGCCAGGAGCGCGCAAGGGAGCGGCGCGCACCGGCACATGCGTGGTCCAGCAGAAACTGCTTGGAAGATCCGACCTGCAGCGCCGGGGCGAGCCCGACACCTAACATGGAGCACCCATGGGGACACTTGAAGAAGAAGTAAAGACTACTGACCTCTCAGTTCTCCTCACAGCTTAATGAATCTAACAGAGAAGAAGCCTCATGACAGGCCAAATATTGAAAAAACAGTCAGTAATAGGTACCAATAATGCAAATTTATTTTGAGTACATATCAAATACTTTAAAGCAAAGAATATTCAGGTCTGTTGGGTCAACAATCCAGCAATGGAGAGAGAAGTATATAAACCTCATTGAAACTCTATGTATCCCCTTGGTCATGGACTGAAGAGAGACAGATGTGAGTTCCAAAGGGCAGTGAGAAACAGGGTCTTTCCAGTGGTAGTAAACAGAGAACAAGAAATCTGCTGTGATGTCTGTGCTCCCACCCCACCAATCCCCTAGTTAATAAGGGAGCACAGAAAGGATGGAGAAGAAAGTGTTTGCTGGTATGTAAAAGCATGGAGAAATGAATGAGTGACTTCCACCTCAGTGACACATTCCACAAAGTTGTTATTCTCCCTGTGGGCCCCAATCACGGGCTAAGATCCCACTGTTCTAGGTGCTGCACAAACATAACAAAAAAAAACCAGGCCTGCCCCCAAGAAAGAGCTTATAATTTAAGAGAAGACATCACATGGCATACAGATAGACAGGACATGCAAGGAAACACAGACAGACAACACTGCTAAGCACGCTAGGTCCTAGATTACAGAAAAAGAAGCAATGATCTAAAGTTGCAGTCGGGGAGGATATTAGGAAAAGCTATTCCTCTAGGAGCATGGCGAGCACAGGAATTGTTTCCCTAAGACAGTGGTAGAAACTCCATCCTTAGAGGTTTTTAAGGCTTGACTTGACAAAGCCTTGGCTGGGATGCTATAGTTGGAATTGGTCCAGCTTCGAGGAGGGGGCTGGACTAGACAACCTTCTGAGATTTCTTCCAACACTAATCTTCTATAATTATATGAACTCCAAAACAATGATTGTAGTCAGCACTCTTAATGAACTTAAAAAAATTAAATAGAAATGGGGCAGTAGTTGAAGAGGGAACTACAGTCAAGGCTGCATTAAAATACTGGTTCTCAACTAGGATTGCATATATCCCTGGGCGGGGGTACATCGACTCATCTAGACATTTGCCTAGTTTTACAACAGACTATAGAAAAAGCACTGGTGAAGTCAGTACAAACAAAAATTTCATACAGATGACTTTTTTTAATACTGCTCTGTATATTATACACCAAAATGTAATATTTATATCCAAATTGATTTATTTTATAGTTACATGGTAAAAATAAGAAAGGAAGCAATCTGTCAGTAATATTGTTCGTGACACTTTTTTGTTTTTCTCTCTGATTTTGTAAACAACTAGTTTTTAAGTGAGGAGATACTTGGGGCATGCAAGACAAATCAGACTCCTCCCAATAGGCACAGTAGTCAGAAAAGGTAGAGAGTCACATAGTTAACATACCCCAGCCCAAAATCAGGAAACAGCAGGTGGAAGGATCACAGTTCTTTTCAGAAAATAATGCTTTTCCCCCACCCCAGTGGCCTACCAAAGCAAGCACCTTGAGTAGGGTTCATGCTAGGGTAAGTACACGCATTACTGACAGGCTGACAATGCCAACACAGTTCTTTAAATATTTAGAAAAAAGAAGAGTATAGGACAGGTGACAAGGAGAACCAAAAGCTTCCCCAACAAACTGCTGACAATATCATATGGCTAGTAAGACCACAGCTGGAGTGGTGTTTGCCATTGTTTGCCTTGCTCTCAGGTTTGCTATGAAGAGTTTTATACGTTGAAGAGACTTAGACCAGTTTAATCACCAAAAACATTTTAACAGAATTGTGGTTAACCAATAAGTCTCACTCTTAATGGATGAGGCTCACTGGTTACAATTAATGGGTGGGGGCTGGAGAAGCCCACCGCAGGCTGATCCAGCTCTCCGGGCCTGATGTAGGAAGGGGAACTCCAGCTGCAGCAGGCCCAGCCCAAGAGCACAGCAGACAAGGGTGCTCCAGCCTGGCCACAACAGCCCTCATCCAGGGGGGCGCAGAGAGTGCACCAAGGCACAGGCACTATAGACTAGCCAAAGTAGCCCCTATCAGTTGCAGGCCTAGCCCAAGAGCTCTGCAGGCAGGGGTGCTCCAACCCAGCTGCAGCAACCCCTCTCCACAATGGGGCAGTTCCCCCCACCCCAGCCATTTACTTTATTAACCTGTCAAACTTAATGTTTAACCTGTTAATTAATTAAATGGGATCTTACATCCATATACAGAATTAGACATAAAACAACTCCTGAATATTCGGTTTTAACTGAAGTTTTTAAATAGTCATTCTGAGCAACATCATGACATGTTCTGAAAGTGAGTTCAGAGATACATGTGCAGCACTCCCTTTCATTTGTTCTGCTCCTGCTGATGAAGATGCTCTTAAAAGCAGTTCCAGTGTTACTGATTCATGATGGTGATCTGAGGCCCAATCAGGATCAGAGCTATTATAAGACAAGTATTGTAAATACACATGGGAAGATGCCTCCATCCCCAAATGCTTACAAAATAATTTGAAATATGATGGAAAAAGTGAGTTTGACAAACAGTAGAAAAGAATGTGATTGCTTCGTCTAACTATGGCATCTCATCAGTCAGCTGTTGAACAACGGTCACGTAGCATTTGCCCCACGTAAGCTCCAAATGGGTTATTGTGTGCCAGAAGGGTCCGATTAACTGTGTATACTGCATTTGAAGGGAGGCCAGACTAGATATGAACTACTTGCAGATGACCCTCACCTGATGGAGAAGCAGAGCTAGGAGTATAAAGTCAGGAAGTGAGAGCAGGAAAAGACTATTCAGTCACTCTCTAGATGGAAAGGCAGTTAGCTACGGACAAGGAGGAAACCTGGGGGTGAGTCAGCCCTAGAATTCTATGCTGCACTAGGGAATCTGGCAAAAAGCTGGGAAGGATGAGTTAGCAAAGGGGAACACAGGATGCTCCAGTGATAAACCTAAAAATAAACCAGGAAATAAAAAAGATGAGGTAAGGAGTCCAGGGAAACTACAACAGTATCTGGCCATGTCTACACTAGCCAAAAACTTCGAAATGGCCATGCAAATGGCCATTTTGAAGTTTACTAATGAAGTGCTGAAATACATATTCAGCGCCTCATTAGCATGCGGGCGGCCACGGCACTTTGAAATTGACGCGGCTTGTCCAGATGGGGCTCCTTTTCGAAAGAAGCCCAGCTACTTCCAAGTCCCCTTATTCCCATCTGCTCATAGGAATAAGGGGACTTCGAAACTGACACGGCTCATCCAGACGGGGCTCCTTTTTGAAAGGACCCCAGCTACTTCGAAGTGCCACGGCCACCCGCACGCTAATGAGGCGCTGAATACGTATTTCAGCACTTCATTAGTAAATTTCGAAGTCTTTAGCTAGTGTAGACATAGCCTCTGTGTTCGAGAAGACCTAGATCGCTAGTTACAGGGTTTGGAGTAGCAGCAGAGTTGAGTTCTCCTACTAGCCACTGGGAAAATGGCACTGTCTCTATTCTCAGAAAAGACGACTATGTGAGATAATATACCGCTTCCCAAATGGAATTTCACTAAAGAAAGGGGGTGCTATACAGTGACCAGGCTGGAGGGCTGGGTTATGGAGGTCACACTGTGAACAACTGATGGAAGAGGGAACAAAACCAGGTGAAAGCCGTTTCCCAGCTATACCAAAAAGAGGTGTACCTATGGCAAGTGGACAAGGGACCATTACAACAACTCAGTCCCTAATAATCTGAAAGAGGCTTTCTTTTGGGGTCCTTTACTCTAAAAGGCAATTTCATACACTAACGTCCTAGCACTTGTAATACACTTCTGATGACACAGACATGGGTGGCTAACCCTTTATCTCAACTGAACTGAATTATGCTAATTCTATAGCACAATAGACTTGAAGTGACCACAGAGACATTGTTGCTACACTTTAATTACACCAAGTGCACCTGGACACACTGCTTCAATAAAGTAGCCCAAGGGTGGCCAACCTGCTGCATGCAGCTCTTTGCTCAATGAAATACAGTCCTGCTTGGAGCCACACACACGGACTGCTCACTGATGTTCTACGCATGCACCCCAACATCTGGGGGGAGAAGCATGTGGCTGCAGCAGCTTTGGTGAGACCCAGGCATTTGGTGGTGGGGAAAGGGGAGGCAGTGCCTGGCTCTGGGGGAGAGGTAAGGGGGTGGATTACAGGGGGCAGGGAATGCCTGGCTCTGGGAGAGGGCATTGAACCATGTATTATATTTTTATGCATCTTTTATTACAGATCTCGAATTAAATTTATATATATATATGTGGATAGATTACAACGAGCCACAGCAACTTTGGCTCTTAGTCTCTAACTGTTGGCCACGCCTGAAGTAGTCCATATCCAGGAATACAGAAAACTTTGAAGAACTATATTAAATACTACACTTTCTAGTTTAATACATGTCAGTAATGCTACAATAAACCAAGCATATACAGACTGGGTCTATTTAGATACTGTTATAGAACAAGAAAGAGTATGATATCTTTACCCTTGGAAGCAAAGGTCTAATCAAGTTTCTGGGTTTATTCAAGAAATTAATGTAAAGGAAGTAAGATCATGTTCTATCCAATGAGTCAAACTCAGGATCCTTTTGTCCACAAAATCTCCTGAGTTGGCAAATGGTCTTTAAGATAGAGTATTCATTGTGCTTATAATATTTAAAACTCCCATACAGCAGCTGAGTAATTTCACAACCTTTTTGCATCCCACATTGGCTGTACGTACACACAACACACGCTATATATAAAACTCCCACCTTCTAAGTACAGTATTCTGTGTGTGCATGTATATACATATACATACATATACACGCACACACAGAGAATACTGTACTTAGAAGGTGGGAGTTTTATGCTGTGCTACACCGTTTTGAGAAAATCTTCTCAAAAGATTTTTGAATTATTTAACTTTTACTGCACTGTAGCTCACTGGCTGCACAGACTTGAAACAGACTTGAAGGAAGGAAGGAAGGAAACATAGGGAATCATTCTAGCGTGACCTTCTGCACATTGCAGGCCACAGAACGTCATCCACCCACATCCCTAATAATCCCATGAGCTCTTAAGGACTTCAGTAACTCAGACAGTCTTGATTTAAAACGTCAAGTTATGGAGAATCCGCCATTTACTCTTTTTTTTAAAGCCACCAAGTGACATGTCCCATACTGCAGAGGAAGGTGGACCCCACCCCCAGGCATTGATCCTAAAAATGGACATCAGTTAGACCCCAACATGTTGTTACGACTCAGCAGCCAGACATGTGGGAAAGAAATTACTATAATAAACTCAGTACCCTCCCCATCCAATGTCCCTTGAGCCATTGGCAACAACTGCTACTAACAGTCATGGATGGGCCACTTGCTATTGCTGGTAATCTCATACCATTCCCTCTGTGAACTTATTCAAATCAGTTGAGAAACCAGTTAAGGTTTTTGCCCCCATGACTCCCTATGGAAGACTATTCCAGAACTATACTGCCCTGATGATTAGAAACCTTCATCTAATTTCAAGCCTAAACTTACTGATGGCCAATTCTGGTGCTTAACTTAAACACCCTAATGAGGGAGAAGAGTTATTTATCCCTCTTACGTATTTATAAAAAGCACTCTTATCTCCCCTCTCAGCCCTCACTCTGTTAGGATAAACAAGCCAAGTTCCTTAAGTCCCCTCTCATAACCTATTAGCACTTGTCTGTACTTTGTTCCAGTTTTAATCCATTTTTCTTCAATACAAGAGACCAGAATTGCAGACAGTAATCCAGATGAGGTTTCACCAGTACTTTATAGAGGTAATGACACTTTCTTATCTCTTATGGAAATATCAGAAGTGGAACCAAGCTATAAAATTTGCTGAGCATCATTGGAACTTGACAGCTTGGCTCCCATTCAAAGGGGTTTGAATATGCCTAGTGCATTTGCCAGACTGATTCTGATTAAGGAAAAAAACAAACAAACAGCAGTCTCTCCCAAATGCCCCACTGGTGCTAAAATTAAATGTAGTTCACAGTAGATTGAGCATTTCTGTGATCTCTCTTCCTCCTTTCTCATATGAGGAATGGAACAGCTAACATGGTAACAAATCAGTTATCATTAGGCATCAGAGTTATGGCTTCTCTACATGCAGAAATAAAATGGAATAGTTTTTTTTTTTTAACTTTGGAAATGGATTAAGCTAAACCACAAAAAACACCACCTTTAGTGCAAAATACTTCCACATGGAGAGTTTGTGCGCTTTAAAATTCATACATAATCTGATTCTGCAACAACCCCTACATAGACAGATCCATGCACCTTGTGGCAATAACAACTCTGTTATCATTCAGGTTCTCTGCAGACTCATGTATGTGTTTCTGAATGTTATGTTCAGCTCATAATGTTTATGTTTTCTTTGCAATCATAACAGATTTATTTTTCCCCATTAATTTGAGATTGTGAAGAATAAGAAGTTAATTTAAGAGAGGTAATGGTATGCCCATATCATCATCTTTTCCCTTTATGCTACTTTTCCTGGTAAGAGTCACCATGGTAGCACGGAGAGTAGGGAGGACCAGACCTTATTTTCCTCCACCATAGGTTCCAGCTCCTCCTGGGGCATTCTCCAGCAGTCCAAGGCCAGATGCGAGATATCCCTCCAGTGTGTTCTAGGTTAGCAATGGGGCCTCTACCCAGAGGGGTGTGCCCAGTATAGCTCCTAATGGAAGCTTCTGGGGTGCCCAAACCAGATCAGCTGGCTCCTCTCAGATCCAGAGAATAAGCTAGTTTTCTTAAATAACACAAGTCACTACGTTTTGGACAGAAAAGTTATATTGATAACTTTAAAGATTAGATCCTAAGGGAACCTATCTACAAACACTTTACTTGACTAGTACCACCCGCTGGTAAAGCTACTCACAAACATCTATAGACCTAACCCTGTAGATATCTTTGTACTAATTACTTTTGTTTGCAAATAAGTGAGAGGTAAATCTTGTGACCTTTGATGCTTTCAGTGTTTGTTTTGAAGTCAACAATTTAGTTTTCATTTTATCAGATTGTATCATTTACTGATAAATATTACTAATAATGTTACTCATTTCAGCTTAATTTCAGTTTATGTCTACATTTTCAAAATTAGTGAAGGTTTACTATAGATAGCAAGCAGCTCTCTGAAACATAACTGAATTAATTACATATTCCTATACCATTGAAGTCTGAAAAACAACTGAGTTAAACTGAATGCACACAAACAAAATCCCTGTTTTATAATGTACGGAGTTCACTCTTGTGTTCTAGAGGGACTCAACCTTACTGAATATGTAGTCAAGTGCGGGGAAAGAGATAGCCTTGAAAGATGCTTCTCTTACTCCCCAGCAAATATGTTATGTAGGTTGAACCTCTGTAGTGCAGCACTCTCTGGACCTGACCAGTACCAAACCAGAGAATTTTCCAAACCACAGGTCAGTACAGTAGGGTCTCAACATTCTCGAGGGTTCTGTGTGGAGAACCCTTGCAAATGTTGAATTTTGTGAATATGGCAGCCACTCCCTGCCTGCAGCCCGGGGGAGGCAGCGGCCACTGGCACTCCTCGCCCCAGAGCCCTGGGGGAAGCAATAGCTCATGAATAATTAAATTCACAAACGTGGAGACCCTACTGTATTGTCCAGCAGCATTACCAACACTTCCACTACTTACTGAGCCCTAAGAAGACATTTAGGGGTAAATTAGAATTAAACAACAGTACTGAATACTGACAGCCAGAACTTGTGGCTGTAAACAAACTTTATGGGACTGCAGTTTTAAATATACAATTCTAAAGACACTTGCAGTTCCCAATGCCTCAGTTCCCCCATCTTTAAAATGGGGGAAATGATTGTGGGGTTTTGTTAAGCTTTAAATAGGTTTAACTTTTAATTTCTTTTTCTTAGGCTTTTCATACTATTACCATTATTTTACTAGAACTTTCTATAGGCTATACACTAGCCAGGAATGTAGCTCAGGCTGATACACATCTGTAGCAGTCAGATTTAACAATGCAGTCTAGAACTACTGACATGTTTCATTTTGGAAGGACATACACAGTTCCCTGTTTAAAATGTGCAGTTCATTCTGAAATATTTCCACCTACGTAACACACCTCAATACTATAGTTCAGAGAAATCAAGAACATTTCCTTTTCATTCAGCTGTTACTTTGTATATTTGTAGTCAGTTTTCCTGTTTCCCCTTGTATAGTTAGGCCCAAGTCCTGCAATCAGATCTGTGCAAGTGAACCTCTGTTGCTCACATAAGGTCTGGTACACTCATCCCTCATTAAATGATTATTTTAGTTACAAGTACTCGCTAAAATGAGGGACACATATACCTACCTTTGTTCATTAGACGTGTGAACTCCTCCACTCTAATACAAACTTTACCCCCGCCACCCCACAGACCCAACCCGCCACAGCCTGACCCCGCCCACAGACACAACCTACCGCAACCTGAACCCTCCGCCAGCCCTGCACATCCAACCCACTGCAGCCTCAACACCCTGCCGGTTCCATGGCCCCAACCCACTGCAACCTTATCGCTCTGCAAGCCCCACAGACCCAACCTGCCACAGCCTTTGCCCCGCCCCACGGCCCCAACTCACTGCAGCCTGAAACCCTGCTGGCTTCACAGACCCAACCTGGTACAGCCTTAACTTCCCCAATGGCCTGCCCCAGGGACTCAACCTGCAGCAGCCTAAACCCCACCCTACTTGTCCCACAAACCCAGCCCACTGCAGTCTTAACATCCCACTCTCCCCATGGATCCAACTAGATCAAGCCTTAATCCCACCACCAGGTTTTTAACCCTTTACAGCCATACTCCAAATCCAAAGTTCACTTACCTTTCAAAGCAGCACCACATGCTGCCACTCCATCAAATTACAAGCACTTGGAACAAATCAGAGACTTTTACATGTATTTTAGTGGGAATTTAGTGTCCTTCTTATGAGTTTTCACATAGGAGCAGAAGGTGAGAACCAACTGTGCTCGTATAGCAAGGGATGAGTGTATTAAAACAAGATCCCTTCTGATAGTCTTTCTGGCATATAACCAGGTAAACAAGAGAGAACCCATTTTTAAATGAGTCAGTGTCAGCTATAACCTCAACCTGCGACCTGGTGCTTGTGAACAGGGTGATTGCTAACAGGAGGGAGTTTTGAGAGGGCTCTCCTGGAGGAGGAGGCAAACCACAGCAGCTTGGAGTAAGTGGCTCTCTGTAGTGTGTGGCTTTTTGTGTTTGGGAGTTCTGGGCTTGTGCCTGTCCGTTTTTTGGTGTTTGGAGTGCTGAGCTGTCTGTTTGTTTGAAAGGCCGTGTGCTCAGGGTGGCAGTTGGAAGCTGTTAGCCTTGATTAGGTTTGAATCGGAACACTGTGTGCTGATTGGCTGAGCTGAGCTGTAGTCAGAAGGAGGGGCTATCAGGAAGGCCAGAGCATATAAACCCTGCTGGCAGGTGACTAGGTGCTTGTGACCTGGGTGATTGCTAACAGGAGGGAGTTTTGAGAGAGCTAGTTATTCTGTTGCCCTTAAACATAAATCTTTATAATAATCCCCATCTGAAGCATTTACTTAAAATCCCCATATATAATTAAATTAAATCAGAGCAGGCAATGAAGGCAGAAGCCCAGCAGCACAGTGGGGGCTATCCTGTTTATTTTGTTGAGTGTAATATGTATGACTACCTGCCCTGTGGGCGGGTGGCGTATGTGTGCACTCAATGCAAGGAGCTCCTGACGCTCAGAGACTGAGTGCGGGTTTTGGAGGCCAGGGTGGCCGAACTGGAGAAGCTAAGGGAGGCAGAGAACTACGCTGATGAGGCTTTCCGGGACATAGTAGGGCTGTCTCACCTCCAGTCTGACAGCCCTGATGCTGTTAAGGAGGATGAAAGGCTCGGGGAAGGAGAGCAGTCAATGGGAGCAGAGGGAAACCATCCCATAGTTGGGACCCTCCTTCCAGAGGGTGCTATGGTATCCTCTCGTGCCAAGGATACCTCTCCGGGGGAGGAAACACCAGTTGTTAGGCAGAGGCAGGCGTTAGTAATGGGGGATTCGATCATTAGAAATATAGATAGTTAGATACCTACATGTACCACGACCACCGGCTCCTCCCCAGCACTGATTATAAGTCTAAGTCTATCTAGATGCCTCAAAAGATCTGCAACCTTCGCACCAGGCAGGCAAGTCACCATACGGTTCCAGGAGAACCTGGATCTTTCAGGTTCTATACGGTTGCGGATCTTTCGAGGCATCTAGATAGACTTATAATCAGTGCTGGGGAGGAGCCGGTGGTCGTGGTACGTGTAGGTACCAATGACATAGGGAAGGGTAGGAGAGATGTCCTGGAAGCCAAATTTAGGTTGCTAGGAAGGAGACAAATCCAGGACCTCTATGGTGGCATTCTCAGAAATGCTTCCAGTTCCACGTGCAGAGCCAGGTACACAGGCAGAGCCTCAGAGTTTCAATGTGTGGATGAGACGATGGTGTAGGGAGGAAGGGTTTAGATTTATAAGAAACTGGGGACACTTTTGGGGTAGGGGGAGCCTACACAGGAATGATGGGCTCCACCTAAAACAAGGTGGATCCAGACTGCTGGCATTAAACATTAAAAAGGTGATAGAGCAGTTTTTAAACTAAGAGATGGGGGAAAGCCGATTGGTGCAGGTGAGCACGTGGATCAGATGGAGACTTCTGAGACGAGACTCCATTGATAGAGATTTCCTAGAACTCAGTCAGAAAGAGAAGACGAGAGATGGTAAAGTATGGGCCAGATCAGATGAGAAACAGTCACATATAAAAAAAAATCCAATGCATCAGTGAAGGGCAGACATATAGATAGTGGTAGTTTTTTAAAGTGCTTTTACACAAATGCTAGAAGTCTGTCTAATAAGATGGGTGAACTAGAGTACCTCATACCAAAGGAGGAGATTGACACAATAGGCATCACAGAAACCTGGTGGAATGAGGACAATCAGTGGGACACAATCATACCGGGATATAAAATATATCAGAAAGACAGAACAGATTGTGCGGGTGGTGGAGTGGTACTATATGTAAAATATAATATAGACTCAAATGAAGTAAAAATCCTAAATGAATCAAATTGTTCCATAGAATCATTATGGATAGCAATTCCTTCCTCTAATAGGACTATGGCACTAGGAATATATGAATGACCACCTAACCAGGACAGTGATAGTGATGCTGAGATGTTAAGGGAGATTAGAGATGCTATCAAAATAAAAAATTCAGTAATAATAGGGGATTTCAATTATCCCCATATTGACTGGGTACATGTCACCTCAGGATTCAGAGATAAAATTTCTCAATGCCTTAAATGACTGCTTCTTGGAGCATCTGGTACAGGAACCCACAAGGGGAGAGTCAATTCTCGATCTAGTACTGACTGGAACGCAGGATCTGGTCCAAGAAGTAACTATTACAGGACTGCTTGGAAATAGTGACCATAACATAATAACATTTAATATTCCTGTATTGGGAGAAACACCACAGCAGTCCAACACTCTGGCATGTAATTTCAAAAAAGGGAATTATACAAAAATGAGGAGGTTAATTTAACAGAAATTAAAAGGTAGAGTAACTAAAGTAAAATCCCTGCAGGCTGCATGGAAACTTTTCAAGGACACCATATTAGAGGCCCAACTTAAATGTATACTCCAAATTAAAAAACACAGTAAGAGACCTGAAAAAGAGCCATCGTGGCTTAACAACCATGTAAAAGAGGCAGTGAGAAATAAAAAGGCATCCTTTAAAAAGTGGAAGTCAAATCCTAATGAGGAAAATGGAAAGGAACATAAACACTGCCAAATTAAGTGTAAAAATGTAATAAGAAAAGCCAAAAAAGATTCTGAGGAACAGTTAGCCATAAATTCAAAAAACAATAGTAAAATGTTTTTGTAAGTACATTAGAAGCAGTAAACCCACTACAAAAACAGTGGGACCCCTGGACAATAGAGACATAAAAGGAGCAATCAAGGAAGATAATGCCATTGCAGAGAAACTACATGATTTCTTTGCTTCAGCCTTCACAGCTGAGGATATTACAGAGGTTCCCAAATCTGAGCCGTCCTTTGTAGGTGACATATCTGAGGAACTGTCCCAGATTGAAGTGTCAGTAGAAGAGGTTTTGGAATTAATTGATAAGATAAGCAGTAACTAGTCTCCAGGACCAGATGGCATTCACCCAAGGGTTCTGAAAGAACTCAAATGTGAAATTGCAGAGCTATTAATGGTGGTTTGTAACCTATCCTTTAAATCAGCTTCGGTACCCAATGACTGGAAGACAGCTAATATAACGCCAATATTTAAAAAGGGCTCTAGAGGAGACACTGGCAATTATAGACCGGTAAGTCTAACGTCAGTACTGGGCAAATTAGTAGAAACAATAGTATAAAATAAAATTGTCAGACACGTAGAAGAACATGATTTGTTGGGCAAAAGTCAGCATGGTTTCTGTAGAGGGAAGTTGTATCCTACTAATCTCTTAGAGTTCTTTGAAGGGGTTAACAAACATGCAGACAGGGGGGATCCAGTGGACATAATATACTTAGATTTCCAGAAAGCCTTTGACAAGGTCCCTCACCAAAGGCTCTTATGTAAATTAGGTGATCATGGGATAGGAGGAAAGATCCTTTCATGGATTGGAAACTGGTTAAAAGACAGGAAACAAAGGGTTGGAATAAATGGTAGATTTTCACAATGGAGGGGAGTAACTAGTGGTGTTCCCCAGGGGTCAGTCCTGGGACCAATCCTCTTCAATTTGTTCATCAATGATCTAGAGAAAGGGGTAAGCAGTGAGGTGGCAAAGTTTGCACATGATACCAAGCTGTTCAGGATAGTCAAAACCAAAGTAGATTGTGAAGAACTTCAAAAAGATCTTAGCAAACTGAGTGACTGGGCAGCAAAATGGCAAATGAAATTTAATGTGGGTAAGTGTAAGGTAATGCACATTGGGAAAAATAACCCCAATTATACATACAATGTGACGGGAGCAAATTTAGATACAACAGATCAGGAAAGGGATTTTGGAATTATAGCGGATAGTTCTCTGAAAACATCCACACAGTGTGCAGCGGCAGTCAGTAAAGCAAACAGGATGTTAGGAATTATTAAAAAAAGGATAGAAAATAAGAAAAGAATATCACACTTCCCCTATATAATACTATGGTACGCCCACATCTTGAGTACTGTGTGCAGATGTGGTTTCCTCACCTCAAAAGAGATATACTAGCATTAGAAAAAGTTCAGAAAAGGGCAACTAAAATGATTAAGGGTTTGGAAAGGGTCCCATATGAGGAGAGGCTAGAGAGACTTGGACTTTTCAGTCTAGAAAAGAGGAGATTAAGGGGCAATATGATAGAGGTATATAAAAACATGAATGGTGTGGAGAAAGTGAATATTGAAAAGTTATTTATTTACTTGTTCCCATAACGTAAGAACTAGAGGACACCAAATGAAATTAATGGGTATTAGGTTCAAAACTAATAAAAGAAAATTTTTCTTCACACAGAACACAGTCAACCTGTGTAACTCCTTGCCGGAAGAGGCAGTGAAGGCCAGCACTCTAACAGAGTTTAAAATAGAGCTTGATAAATTTTTGGAGGTTAGCTCCATAAATGGCTATTAGCCAAGGGTAAAGTATAGTGCCCCTAGCCTTCAGTCAAAGGCTGGAGACAGATGGCAGGAGACAAATCACTTGATCATTGTCTTCGGTTCACGTCCTCTGGGGCACCTGGCACTGGCCACTGTCGGCAGACAGGATACTGGGCTGGATGGACCTTTGGTCTGACCCAGTATGGCCGTTCTTCTGTTCTTATGTAATGTCCTGACCAACCTTTTTCCTAAGTAAATGTGGTCTTGATAAGTCTTGACAAGTACTACTCCTGAGCACACAATTTATCAACAAGTAAACATGTTGCCTAACTTGTAGCTCTAGAAAGCACTTTGGGACACTCAGAACATGCATGATGGAGTAAGAAACCCAATTTTATTGTTCTCTCATGCACTATGCTGTTGTTTTTCTCAGGAAAGACTAACCTTTATGGATTTCACAGCAGTCTCTATGCAGTGTTCTAGCTAGCGACCCTTCCATTATGCCATGAGACATCAGCACCTGCAGGAATCGTCGATGACCATCAGTCATCTGGGTAGCCATTGAAATGCTAGTCAGATTCAGAAAGCTGCAGAAGGAATGTGATGGAATTAGGTGCACACAGACAAGCAAAAATTTTATCTACACACACATTTGTAAATATCTTCTGCAAACTGATCCAGATCTGATACTGAGGAAAGAAAAATAAGCTCCCAATAGCACAAATTATTTTATATTTATAAAATATATTTATAAAAGATTCCAAAGATTTCATTTTCACAAATATCTGTAGGAGTTCCACATCTAGCTTTAAGAAGTTGCAGTTCTACCTCCAACCCCCCAACTTTTCTAGAAAACGTGAACACACCAGTGAGACAAGAAAGTATACTCAGGCAAACAAGTATGTTCATCAAGATTTAACTCAGAGTGCCCACAGGGCTTAACATTGTGTCAGGGTATTTGTTATGAAGACACTACCACTACTCCACAAGAATCTTTCAAGTACAAAATATAATGTTGCATCCAGTATGCCATTGCACTAGCCAAATAAAACAGTGGTATTACAGTTCCCAATGCCTCAGTTTCCCCATCTGTAAAATGGGGTAAATGATACTGTCAGCATTTGAAAAGTACAATGAGATTTAGTTGGGATTGGTCCCCCTTTGAACAAGGGGTTGCATTAGATGGCCTCTCAAGGTCTCCTCTGACGTTAATCTTTTAATGTTTTATGAGATCCACCGTAGAAAACCATTATATTAAAGCTAGATACTATTGTTACAATCAGTAAACTGGACTGTAGAGTTCTGTGTTGAATCCATCTTACTAGTCATTTTATCTGAATATTATTGCCTTGTCTGATTAGACCATACAAAACCAAACATGTGGTCAGTGTGCTAAATAAAAACATCCCTCCGAACCTCTTCTCCACCTCTTGGGACACCATCTTCAAGAAGAGAAAATCCATAGCCCACTAAGAAAGAGGCCAGAAATAAGTATTAGATCAAATTGATAAACACTATTTTCCAGTGTTCCCTGTAGGCTGTGCACTTGTGTAGCTGCTCATGAGAGATTCAAATGCTGTCCAGCTGATTAGCAGTGCACCCAGAGCTAGGTGTCATTTCTGCTGGTGTTGCAAGTTCAGACATTCCTTGGTCCACAAAAAGATACATATTCTGCACATGGATGGAAAAGATTAGAGGAAACATTGCTAGTTACCTTAAACTAGTGACTCTCAGCCTTTCAAGACTACTTTACATCTTTCAGGAGACTGATTTGTCTTGCCTACCCCAAGTTTCACTTCACTAAAAAACAACTTGCTTACAAAATCAGACAAAAATAGAAAAATGTCACAGAAGTGAAACATGATTTAATTTCTAATTTTTATCATATAATTGTAAGTCAATTGGAATATAAATATTGTACTTTCATTTCATTATACAGAGCATTATAAAACAAGTCACTGCCTGTACGAAATTTTAGTTTATACTGATGTTGCTAGTGCTTTTTATATTGCCTGTTATAAAACAAGACAAATATCTAAATTGGTTGATGTACCCTCTTTCCCAAAGACCTGTACACCATCAGGGGTACATATATCCCTGATTGAGCGCCACTACCCTATTGTGTATTGAACAACTTTGCCCATATTTGCCAGTCATACTGGCACATAGTAAAAAAGGTTAAAATCCTGAATGTTTTATTTAGCATTGACCCATGGAACACTATTTCTACTCTCTGGACTTTCCAGACAGTTCCAAATGATGCCACAGGAAACTGTGCTACAAGGTTGACATCTTCACACTAGGGACTAAACTCATAACTTCTCTATTCACACCACAAAACTGTAAGAGCTCAATTACTCCCCACATTCTCAAACCTACCACCAGACAGAGGGGATACTGCCAGGGACAGAGATTTCCCAGAGGTGTTAGGGACTGAATTAAAAGGTAATTCACAAAAGGTTCACAGGGTATGCGGGGCTTCTTCTCTTTTTAAATAAACTGACTAAAAGCTCCTCTAGAGATCCCGGCAGAGGAGACAATCTAATCTTGTGACCTTTGGCCTTCTGACTGAATGGAGCACCCACTGAACAGTAACAGGGAGGTAGCCATGTTCGTCTGTATTCTCACAAAACAAAACAAAACAAAACAAAACCAAGCAGCACTAATGAAGCACTTTAAAGACTAACAAAATTATTTATTTGGTGATGAACTTCTGTGGGACAGACCCACTTCTTCAGCTCAACAGCCATGAAAGCTCATAACCGAACAAATTACTTTCCAAGTGCTGCCCCGCTGCTGTTTTGTCGGGGCCCCCGCTGAAAGCCAGGAGGGACGCGGCTGCTTGTCACACTCGGAAACGAGCGGAGGCCCACCCAATTCATGTCACGCGGGGCAACAGAGCCGTCACGTGGAGGTGACGTTCCGTCACTACTAACCAGGCCTGGAGCGGTGCTCAGAGGCAACGGGCGAGCAGCGCCAAGTGCGCAGCCAGCATGGGCAGCGCTGGAGGCCTCTCGCCCGCCTAGGGGCTCACGTCTTATACACGCGTGCCCCTGAGCCTCGCACTCGGAACCGATCCCCACCTCACAGCCGACCCTGACCCGCCCAGCCTACCTTGCACCCGCCTCGCCGCACCCCGGCTAGCCGCGCGCACCCACCAGCCGCGCCTGATTGGCTCTTCTTTCTTGGGCGGGATTCGAGGATTCGGTGCTCGCCGCGGTCACCTGATATCGATGAGCTCGGCACGTCTGCGTGCGTCAGGGCCGCAGCCGCGGGCTCGCTGGGGGAGGGCGTGGCTTGGCTTGGCGTTCACCGCGCTGCTCTGAGGGCGGCTCAACGCCGAAGAGCTCTTCGCTCAGTGGCTCCCCCCAGCCCCTTTCCATGGGCGCAGCGGCAGGCGGGCTGGCCGCTGCTCGGCGCCGAGGCGCGGTGGTTGCGGCTGCAGGGAGGTCGTGTCAGCAGCACTCGAGCCTCACTCTGCTTGTGTTACGAGCCCCGACGCACTCAGCGTACGGGCTTTGCGTGTAGGCGGCATTTGAACCAGGAGCAGCAGCCCAGGTGTCACCCAGGTTAGCTTCGCATTGAGGAAATGCTCCTTGTAGTGTAAGTCAAGGACATTGGGGAGGCAAATGCTGTATTGCAGCGGTCCGCAGCCAAGCGTATTTCCTTCAGGCGCCCTCGTAAGTGACGTCTCTGGCTGCAAACCTGCAAGGGAAGGTCCTTCCCCAAAAGCCCACTGGGCGAGCTGATACTAGAAGGCGCTGCCTCTGATTTATAGAACCAGAAAGCCATAGGGGCCACATGGGGTTATCTGTTATAAGGCGACCACAATAGTTGTCTGTTATAACCCCCTGCCAAAATGCAGGATTTGTTTTCTGTAAGCTAATTCTTCAAGAATAAAAAGACATCGCAAAGCCTGGTGTGAACAGTGCTGAGTAAAGCCCAGTATCCAAATTATACACTGAAAAATCTCAACATTACATGGAATTTTAGCTCTGAGATATCTACAGAGCCTGTAAGGGTGCTGCGTGGCTTCTGCTCATTTTGAGAATATGCAAATTGTTTTCCAGGGCTCTGGTTGAAAATTAAATGCCACAGGTCTATGAGCTGCTGTTTAAAATCACAAAATGTGTCTAAATTGTCTAGGATCACGCCTGTGAAGGGGAAGGAAAAAGGGAATGCTGCCATTGGTGAGAACTGAGTCCCACGGAGGGAGGAGAATAAAAGAGAAGGAAGCTGTCTGCTCTGTGGGTGTTTCCACTGAGTCACAAATCATTTCCTTCTGCTTGCTCTGTGGTGTCATTGCTGGGAACTCTGCTGGGTAGGGCTGTACTATGTAAAAGAAGAAGGCATTTATTTGCAAAGGTAAATGAGTGGGCTGGGAATGTAAATTCCATTCTGCGTGGGAGGGTGCATGTAATAAGAACATATGCAATAATGTTTACCCATTGAAAGAAATAAGTTTGTACCATGCTTGCTGTGAAAATGAAGAGCACAGTAGAACAGCGCTTCCCACTCACAGGCTTGCGACAGTTGCTTGATAGCACAATTCACTCTCCAGCTCTGAAAATGAAGATTGGATCAGGCAAGTTATACCAAAGAGGTTCCACCCCCACCTCTTTCTATATTTCACTGTTTAATATGTGGCTGAAGAAAGTTTTTACCCTTATCTGATTACTTGCTAAAGAGGGTTGTGTACTGTATGTTTTACTGACTTGATTTGTATTTACATTTATCTTCTTGGAAAGTATAAAAAGATTTTCCACTTTTCTCCTACACATTGAATATCCAGCCTTCCTGCACTGGTGATTGGAGGAGTCGTAATACTTGTCTTTCCTATCTGGGCTTTGTCCTATATGCTGCAGCTGGAATTGTTTGAAAAGAGTTTTATTAGACGAGCAAAATAGTTTATTAGGTGAGCTTTCGTGGAACAGACCCACTTCTTCAGACCATAGCCAGACCTGAAGAAGTGGGTCTGTCCCACGAAAGCTCACCTAATAAACTATTTTGCTAGTCTTTAAAGTGCTACTTGACTGCTTTTTGTTTTGATAGTGTATAGACTAGCACGGCTTCCTCTCTGTTAGTTTCATTAGAGTTATTCAGTTGTTAGAACTGGATACAAGTAGCACAGGAATTAACAGAATTCTAGTTACTTTTGCTGAATGTTCCCTTATCTTTTCTGGAGGCTTATAAAGCAGTACTGATCACATCTGAGAACAGATGATAGAATGTGACAGGTACAAATGTGGAGGACTAGTTTTAGGTGACTGACTAAGAAATGTTCATGCTGTGGAAATACTGAAAACATCTAGATATTAATGAAATTCAGCTTTATGATCCAACCCCGTCGGAATTAAACTATGCAAAACAGATGTTTTAAAGGGGGTCAGATGCAGAGGAGTTCCCCACCCCTGGAATAGAGTATTTGTCACACCATCTGCAGTGGTCATGATTGTAAGTGTCAACCTCAGGGCAGACTGCAAAAAAAAATAGAACAGACACCCCAAACTAGTGATGT
This sequence comes from Carettochelys insculpta, assembly GCF_033958435.1. Taxonomy (NCBI): domain Eukaryota; kingdom Metazoa; phylum Chordata; order Testudines; family Carettochelyidae; genus Carettochelys; species Carettochelys insculpta. Next base: position 39,305,823 of record NC_134152.1, read on the forward strand.
GGTCTATAATGAGATTTCACCAACCAGGTAAGAAATGTGAATTCTGGAAGCAATATAGTGGTTTTACCATGGAGTTACAGAAAGTGCCTTTAGGCATGCCAGTCTGTCTTTTCACCAAGGTAGGTTTAACTCTGTTATAAATGCTTGCTCTTCTCCAAAAATCATACAATATTCAAGTTGCTTCCAATCCTGACAGTGGGCATTTTGCCAGGTCAGTTTGTATCTCAGGTCTCACACATCAGTCAGTGTTTGTGGCTCATCACATAGTAAACAAACTAAAGATTTATTATTGAGGAAAAAGAAATGAGAGAGCTATTTACAGGTTAAATCAGGCAACTATGTTTACTCACAAGAGTAACAGTCTGTGATTCCAAAAGGTGATGAAATTATAGTAATCTGTCAGCACTGAATGCCTTTTAGGACTAACCCAGGTTGAGCCTGTGGCTCTTTGCTTTTGTTTCCTAGCTCCAGCACAGGGAGAGTCCAAACAGGAAAGGGATGGAAAAATTTCCTGATAGCTATCTTTATTTTTCTCTTCTAAAATTAAAATTGATTGGACAAGCTCTTTTGTACATAGCCTGTGCAGGGGCAATTAGTAGTCTTTGTATCATGATTAAAGCTAAGATTTTTGGCACAGGTATTTAGTGGCCTCATGCTCCCCATGAATAAATAATGGAAGCTCAGGCCTTGCCACTCTGGGCTAATAGCTGGAGCCCTGTTGCCCAAGGCTGTAGTCATGGAGGTCACGTAAAATCACATGTTTTGTCACCAACTCATAGCCTTAATCATGTTGTTTCACAGGGGCCCGCTTAGTTCTGATGGTCCTCCTTCATGGGTGAGGTAGAGCATCTGTTTTTGTATTACATACTGTAGCATGGAATACAGACATTATAAGTAAGATCAATGGATACAGCTATTTACAACCATTTTATAGAGTCAAAAAAACTAAACACATCCTTACAAATGTAACATTTGTCTTGAACAGTACTAATATACAGATGAGTTGGTCGGTTTCCAGCTGTGAATTTGTCATGGCTTAGCTGATGCTTACAGCCTTGGCAAGAGATGGTACCTGATTTACCAGTGTCACAGTATTTTTCCAAGATATCACAGGATATGTTAAAGAGCAAATAATCTGGCAAATGAGTAACTGCCATACTTTGTCTGTTACTTGGTTAACTGCTGGCACACAGGCTGGCTCGGCTCCTGTACCAGCAGTGGGGTTTGGGTTCTTCTCCCCTCCCCAACAGGGAAGAGACAGGTACTCATGGCAGGGACAGAATGTGAAGTAGCCTATGTGTGGCTCAGCCTTTCAAACAGAGAGCAGCAGGGGTAGACAGTGGGGATAGCAGCTCAGCCGGCCTGTGCGTGGCTCAGCCTTTTAAATGCAGACCAGCAGCATGGAAAACTGCTTGATCCCAGGCACAAGCCGAGACAGAAGCTGAGCTAGCCACCCACTACATACTTGGTTGGGGGAGCTATGAGTAGCCAGTAGCACTAACTGTTAGCCATATGACCAGATACTCTGTTACACCCTTATCACAGAAGTCAACATTTTTCCTATGAAATAAAAATGTTCAGCTTTGAGTTATAGTCATGTGTGTTTGGATAGGATAGGAGTGAAGGATAAGTCATGGAGATACTAATTTCATCCAAATGTCCCATGGATTCTACTGAGTCCTGCCTATAGCTGTCACTTAATACCAGGGGTGAGCAACCTTTCCAAGGCAGAGTGCTGAAATTTGACCTTTGACCTCTATGTACAGTTCCAGTGCTGGTGATCCTTTTTAAAGTCACTAATATTCCTACTTACCACAGCTACATTAGCACATAAATTCAGATGCAGAGTTTTACCAATTAGATGATGGTTGGTAGCATTAGCTGGTCTTTTGTTAATCCACAGGCAGCATGGCTGTGAGTGAGCTCCCTACTTGCGTGCCGTTTTTGGCACCCATGCTGGGGATTGCTGACCTCAGATTTATAGCAATCATCATCTGTTATTTTCAGTCTCTGACGGTTGTCAGCCATTAGAATTCCGTAGATATGGGCCCAAAATGATTTGTAATTGTTATAGTAGGTAAAAAGTAAAGACGAGCTAAGCATGCACTTTCTTTCAGACCTAGGTTATCTGAGAAAATACCCTTTTGCTAGCAGATAAAGCTAGTAGTGGGTGGGTCATAGACAGGGTGACCATACTGGAACTTCCATAAAATAGGACACCCCAAAAAGCAGTATATCTGTATCAGTATCTACCAATTCACCTCGTATTAACGTACTATATGTACAAAAGTCTCAGAGGAGTAACCATGATAGCCTGTAACTTCACAATGAAAACAAGGAGTCCTGTAGCCCCTTAAAGAGCAACAATTTTATTTATTGGTTAATGAGCTTTTGTGGATCTGATGAAGTGGGTCTTATCCACAAAAGCTCATTACCTATCAAATAAATTGTTGGTTTTTAAGGCGCGACAGGACTGCTTGTTTTCTTATGTATACTTTAGTACATTAAAATAACATGAGGTGGCAGATACTGATACACACACACTCCTTCTCAGGGATGTCTTTTTTTTTTTTTTTTGAAAGGTCAAATACAGTCACCCTAGTCATAGACCAAAATGACATATTTTGACCTTTGGCCCTTCCTCTTCCCTTTGAATGTTCATCTTGGAATGCACAAATCTGATTATATGTTAAGTAGAACAACAACAGTGAGGTGTTTAGGTTTTACTGAAGAGAAATTGCCTTTGTTTTATGAAAAGCTCTTTTCCCCTATTTATTTAGAGAGCTTTATTTAGATGAATCTTCTTATCACTGGCCACACGCTTCATTTTATGTAGTCAGACCCTCAGACACTTACCGTTAGGACATGTTGAATGGCATGTACAGTGAACAGCCAGACAGGGAGAGTAGTCAAAAGGAATGTGTCGCTGACAAACAGCATGTAAAAATAAGGTTTTGTTCCTTATTCTGAAGTAAAAATGTTCCTTATGCAGTGACCAAGCTTAAAATAAAGAGGGAACTGTTTATATATCATCATGGGTGTGCACAAGAGATGTAAAGTAAGACATGTACATTGCCTTGTGACTCTACAAGCTAAGGCCTTGATCCTGCAGCTAACTTCGTGTAAGTGAGAAAGTTGTCCCATGAAGCAGATTAATGGGTTGACAAAACAAGGGGAGAAGAGTCGAAGGGAAAATGTTATGTTTATTTTATATATCATAATTATGCAAGGGTTGTGATTATTTGAGTTGTCACACCCATTCATAATAAAAGAAATAACAAATGATGTAATACAAAGAATTAGTTCACCCTCTTAACTCTGGACAGCGGCCTTCAACACACTCTCACCCCTTCATTTTCCCTGTCACAAATGTTGCATTTTGCTAATGTGGTAGCCACTCCCTGTCAGGAGCCTGGCTGCCAGCGCTCTTGCCTGGAGCCCCAGGGAAGTGGCAGCTGACAGCGCCTTAAGTAGGAGAATGTTGAGACCCTATTCTACTTTTAAAAAGTAATAGCAATAATAAAATACCAATAATAATACAGCAATGCTATAAAATCTGTTTCCTGGCATCTTTATTTTCAGATTTGGATATGACACAAGTTGTTTCTTAAATCCTTGTGTGGTCATGGCTTGTAAGCTCTTTAATCTTCAAATTCATTAACGATATAAGGAAGTTTTATTCCACCCTTCTGTACTGCTATATTGATCTTAGGTTCTGACTGTAACAGACACATCAGATCTAAAGGGTGAAACAGATTGTTCTTTAAAACTCCCAATTTTGAAACAAATTAGATACTCATTTACAAGCACAATTTTCACTTGTGTAAGATGGGAAATCTTGGGTGGAAATGACTATAATGAGACACATGTATGCAGTTACCCAGTATATGTAATAGTTATGTTAAGTGCACATGTAAAATGAAGTATTTATATGCAAAATGTATTTGAAAAACTGGGCTGGACATTAGTGATGTTTTGCCTTATACAGTAAACTCTTTCATACCTGGCAGCTCCAGGACCAGGAGTTGGGAGATATTCAGATATTCTGGATAATAGAGAGGTGTACCTAGCAATGCATAACACTAAAGAAAGACAAGATTAGATATTAAGAAACAAACAAAAATGTATGCAGAGTACTTTATTTACCAACAGTAGTACTGTACACTGTAAACTTATACTGTATTTGCTGTATTTATTTGTATTTACTTTCACTATACTGTACTTATGGAAAATGTGATTAAAAATTTACTTATAGTTACAATACCCTTTATTTGAGCATTCTGGTTGATAGAATGCTGGATATGAAAGAGTTTACTGTATTAACTGTAGGCCATCACATTTTTTTTGAGAGAAGGGAGTGGCCTAAACTAGGGACAGGAAATTCCAAATTCTACTTTGGTTTCTGACACTGATTTCCTCTGGTCGTGGGCAAGTCCCTTGATCTCTTTTTTGCCTTATTTCTGTCTAACATAAACTGGGAATGACAATATTTGTGTTCATCAGGATATTGTGAAATAAGGGTATAGAAAGCATTTTTGAAGACATACACTGTTAGGTTTATTTTATAATTAGTTATGAAAAACTTTTGGGGATACATATGGAATAACTATTCATATTTCAACAGTTTTCCTTATTCCTGGGCATCATTTATTAATCTACTGCTTTTGTTAGAAAGAAAAAATACATTTAGCTGTTTTGAACAATATCCATTTCACCAAAACATAAGCAATCTATTTTTGTGGCAAAATCGTTTTGCTTTGGGCTCTGTTGATTTGTAGATGTACTTACGCAATGTGGAATTCTGTGCCAAATCTTTTAAGGGTTTCTTGGAACAGTGGTCATGAGATGCTATTACTCATCAGTTGACTAGAAATCAACCATTTCCCCTCTTCAGAAATCCAGACGAAAAGCACTAATATGTATTTTGGAGAGTTTGTTCCAATTTTTCTGATGCAGAAAATTCTGTTCAAATCCAAAGGCAGCTATGTCCTTTCTGAAATACTTGTTACAGTGGTCAGTAACTTTTTTTTGTCCGTTCCAAACGCTGATAACTCAATTTCTCAGGTAATGTGTGTGATAAATAGAAATGCTTTAACAGTTTCCATCCTAACTCCTCGTTCTTGATCACTTTCTGAAGCCTTAACCTTTAAGCTTAAAAATTTCCAAGACTTTCACTGTGTTTTTTCATATGAGAAAACTAGAAAGCAATACATTCTTTTAAAACTTGTGACCATTTTGAATCACTCAATAACGAGTAGGACATCTTCATGTCACCCTCCTATTTGAGTCCATTCATGGCTGATCAGCCCAATTCTGGAGCTGCAGATCTTATCACAGACAAGGCAGGTGTTAGTAGCTGTTGGAGGGAGGAAAAACTGTTCTGCTTGGCCTCTAAGGATAGGACAAGGAGTAGTGGGCTTAAACTGCAGCAAGGGAGGCTTAAATTAGACACTAGGAAAAACTTTCCATCAGGGTGGTTAAAACACTGGAATAAATTACCTAGGGAGGTTGTGGAGTCTCCATTGCTGGAGATATTTAAGAGCAGGTTAGACAGACAACTATCGGCAATGGTCTAGATGGTGCTTGGTCGTGCTGAGAGGGCAGGGAAGTGGACTCAATGACCTGTTGAGATCCCTTCCAGTTCTAGTGTTCTATGATGCTATGAAGTGTTACAAGATCATCTCTAGGTTGTTGCTGAAGGATTTGGTCAAGGGATTCTAGGACCATGGTGGAGGGGCAGTTTAAGAGCTTGTGTTAGTGCTTCCTCCAGCAAGAAGCAATAGCTTTGTGGTCTTTCAAGAGCTGAGTACCATCCTTTGGTCTCGGGATTGATTCCATGGTTTCTCAGTCCATAAAAAGCTTTGGTAACACTGAAGAAACCTCTTGTATCATTGATGTCTGCAAGATGCTGGAGTTCTTGTGCCTTTTCAGTCCACCACTGGTTTTTCAGAGTCCTTGTTTTACATTGTACTTCTGCCTTAGCCTTGGCATGCGCTTCTCTCTTCGTCGTGCAATTGATGCCACTTTGACAGGCCGTAAAGGCTTTACTTTTTGCCTCATTCAGGTATTCAGTTTCCACATCGTTCTCATCAAACCAGTCCAGATGCTTCCTGGTCTGGTAGCTGATGGTTTCCTTACAGGCTCCAGTGATGGCATTTGTCAATTGACACCAGTGTTTTTCCACATCTTCTGGGTATACTGTCGGCAACTTCCTTTGGCGCTCTATCTGGAAGTTACTTCATCTGATGGGGTCCTTCAAGCCTTGTACATTGATCTTTCATCAGATCTGTTACCTCTGACTGCTCCGTTTGGTGACAATCCTAGTTGCCATTGTGGTTCAAATAAGGTGGTGCTCAGTCCAGCAGTCATCAGCACTAGTCATCACACGTGCGAGAAGGACATGACACCAGTCCCGAGAGCGGATGAAGACAGTCTATGAGGTGCCAGTGCTTTGATCCAGGATGTTGCCATGACGTTGTAAATTTATTTTTCTGGCAGAACAGGGTGTTTGTGGTGACTAGCTCGTGTTCCACACATTTTGTAAGGAGGAGCACTCCATTGGGGTTGCTGTTGCCAACTCCTTCTTTCCCAGTGGTAGACTGCCTGAGATCTGCGTCTCTTCCAACCCTGGCATTGAAATCCCCTAAGAAAATAATCTTGTCATCTTTGGATGTCTTCCAGGACTGTGTCCAGTTGGGTGTAGAACTTCTCCTTCACGTCATCTTCGGCATCTAGAGTTGGTGCATAAGCACTGATGACAGTTGCCTGTTGGTTTTTGGCAAGATTCATGCGGAGATTGATGAGACGCTCATTGATGCCTACAGGGACTTCAGATAGGATCTTTGTCAGTTCATTCTTGCTGGCAAATCCTACTCAATGAGTTCATTTTTCTTGCTTTGGGGTTCCTTTCCAGAAAAACATGTACTCTCTGCCTTCTTCTTTTAGCTGTCTTTCTTCTGATCTATGTGTTTTTGCCAGGGCAGCGATATTGATGTTGAATTGTCACAGCTTATGGGCAATAATAGCTGTGTATCTTTTGGTTCGCTCACTGTCTGAGTTGTTCCTTAGAGTCTGAATATTCCTTGTTCCAAATTTACAGTTCAGTTTCGACCACATGGAAGTGAACCCACTGGATGCAGTTATCCAGGCGGGGGACTGAGGTGGATTATGTTTAGGGCACCTTTTCTAGCCCCCTTTCCATGTGGGGTGAGCAGAGTGGATCCTAAATAGGGCTGCTCAATTGTAGTCACAGTTATTCAATCAGGGACAGAGTTGGACTATGTTAGGGGCACCTTTTCTAGCCTCCTGCCCCTGTGGGGTGAACAAGAGTAGATCCTAAATAGGGCTGCTCAGTTGCAGTTTCTTACACTAGTTCTTATTTCAGGTAAAGTTCTTCTCAGGACAGAGGTGTCCTTTCTAACCTGGGTCCAGCAGTTCTCCTCCAACCCTGAGTTTGGTGTATTCATATTCACAAGCATATCAATTATTTTTCCCCCCAGGTGTTTTCATGTATCCCATGGGGTGGGGGAGGTAGTCTGTAAAGCCAGTTGAGCCATCATAGTTTGCTTCTCTTGCCTTGTATAGAATTTCCCTAGAGCAAGAAGCCATTGTTCAATTCCATACCACCTCTGTGGAAAAGTGGAAAAATTCAAGTGGGATTCCAGCATCAATGAGCATGCACACATCTTTGTAGAACATACTCAGTTGTCGCTTGCTAATGGGGTATTAGCTCTGTGTCTGGCTTCTTCATTGTTGTTCCTGCAGGCTTGCTTGGTCCTGCTGAGAGTGCAGGGGACTGGACTGGGTGACTTCTTGAGGTCCATTACAGTCTGGTATTCTATGGGCTGGAAGTAGTTTTTTTCCCAACTTGAACACATTGGTAATAAATTTATAATCAATATCCAGATTTCCGATACATAAACACACATGCATGCAAATGGAGTATACACATTCAGAGGATTATTAGATTTCCAATGATATGTTATATGAAGTATTTTGCATAAAGCGTGTTTGAGTTAGGCATAGGCATATTTACAAGCATATTTTCATGCAGAATATGAAATATCCCACACAAAGGCCACTTTGTTCCCTTAATAGTTTTAAGAGACTTTGTCAAGGAATTTTGAAATTCCACATCATGTAATTTGATTCTGTTTTATCCACTAATCAGTGTTTCCCACGTGGGCTACGTGAAAGGATTTCAAGGGATATGCAGCAGAAAATAAATTACTAATAGTCAGGAGATAAGCGCACTGGGAGAGGGGGTACACTAATAAGACCAAAGTCCTGAAAGGGATACCCAAATGTTTTAAGTTTGTGAAACACAATACTGTGTACTTGATATGCCCAAAGGATGCTAGAGCATTTGAGGCACCATTTTCCTTTTTAGAAGTTATACTGACTTGTCCCTGTAATAGGACAGTCATCTAGGTGCTTTATAACTCCTATAACAGGGAGGCCTGCAGACTCTGCTAGGATGGAGGAGAAGGCAGCTCTAGGAAAGCAGCTAGTACTTCAACACAGGTGAGAGCAATCTTCAATCAAGTAAGGAGAGCGAGCTGATCTGACTGCCAGCAGGCTTAAAAGCATCCCAGTCAAGACTGGGTGATGCGGGGGGGAGGGAGGGAGAGGAGAGGAGAGAGGTTGAGGAGTTTGAAGAGCCATTGTGAAGGAAATGGCCAAACAGATAAGGAGTCAAGTGAGTGCTTGTAAGGGAGCTACGGCAGGGAAGAGTATCTGGGTACCCCTCCCACAGCAAGGCAGACAGTCCTGGCTGTGAGGAGAGAAGGGAAGGAGACCAGCTAACCAGCCAGAACAGCAGAGGTAGCTGCAGCCTGAACCATACAATCAGGGGCAGAGGTTGGGGACTCGAACTACAAAAAGGGGCACCTTGTCATTCTCCATATAGCTGTTTTTACAAATTTGCCTGGAATGGAATTAAAGCTCAGTAGTCTGAGTTAAGTAGTAGTAGCAGAAGTCTGTAATTCCCAGGATCTTCCCAGAGCATGTTTTAAAGGATAGTGTCGTATTTGCTAGTCTCTAGTTTCCTGAGATAATAGCCAGTTTTAATAAGAAATTGCACATCTTTGTTAGCAGGTCGGCCGCTTCAGTCTTAACGTTTCTTCAGGACTCTGCGTTTAACCATCTGATCATGGTGACTTTTTGCTCTTAAATGTTTCATTTTGTTCCATTACTTTCTCTTTTGGTGTCTCAGTCTCTGGCAGTTCCTCATCTTTAGTACCTGAAAAGAGTGTGTCTGTTGTAGGTATCTCTCCAACATTCTCTGCAGTGAAGACGTTTGCAAAGAACTTATTTAACTCTTTTGTAATATGCTTTTCTGCCCATTTGTTCCCTTTACTGTGTCAAAGCATGAGGGGATTCATAATACACTGGATGTGCTAATAGTAGGCATTGGGGGCAATATGCAAGGTCAAGGGTAGAAAGAACTGTGTGACCAGTTTGTACATTCATCTAAGCTTTTGATGTTTTCTGTTGGCAGGACCTCAGCACTGTTTCTCCTACAAAAACTGACCAGTGCCAATGATGGCTGACAGCCTGAAGGCTGCAGTACTTGCCTTATGGATCCTTTTCTTTTCACGTGCAGCATATCACAGTAAGTTTGCTGATGCTGTAACTTAATTCATTTAAAAATTATTTATCAACAACACTTAGCAAGCAACATTTTTACCACCATTCAGTAGCCATAACAATATCTGTTGCAAATAATATTTATATGTTAGAATGCAGTTTCAGTTGTCTATTCTTCCACTGATGTTTTCAAAGCGAATGAAGGAACACTCGGGAATTTTTAAAGAGCTAAAACAGTTGTCTGGAGAGGCTGTGTTCCCCTGCTGTTACAACAGGGTTTCTAATCTGTCTTTGTTTATAGCGTTTAGATTGCTGTAGTCTGCCTTCTGTGCAGCACTGCCTGCTGCTGGCCCAAGGTTATCCCAGTGGATATCTGCTCTGAAGAAGTGGGTCTCTCTCACAAGGTCACCACCAAATAAATTATTTTGTTAATCTTTAAAGTGCTGCTGGACTGCTTTTTTGTTTTGATAGTATATAAACTAACACAGCTCTCTCTCTGTTACTACTCAGGAGGGATAGAATATTAAAGTTCCCGTGGCTTCCCTCATGACTGACACTGCCCACCATGCAGAGACTCAGCCAACAGCAATATGGCTCTTTTTTATACTAACAGGAAGGAGGGGAGAACAGCAGACCAGTGCACAGATGCTTCAGATTGTGTAGGGTTTCCCTCTAGAGGTTGTGATCCCTTTCAAATCCCACTACTTGAGAACACTTCTTGGAAGCTTTTTGAAATAAACCTTAAAGATCCTGCTGCCTAGCCCTTTCGGGCATCGATAGGGAAGAATGACTGAGGCCTATATATATATGATGTCTTTTATGTGCTCCTTGCCCACTAATTATGTCTATTTCTAAGTGATCGTTTTTTTCTGATAAGATTTAACTTTTATGAAACTTCCAATACTGCTCACTGCTCTTTGGTTACCCTCTGGAGACCACTGAAGTACAGCATATCTAACAGGGAGGATTCGGCACTGGATGTTTGGGGACTTTTTCTTAATATCTTTCCGGTATTTCCTTGGGGATAAGTTTCAGAGTGATAGCCATATTAGTCTATTTAGCAAAAACAAGGAGTTCTGTGACACCTTAGAAGATAACAGATTTATTTGGGCATAAGTTTATTAGCCTTTGAGATGTCACAGGACTGCTTGAGGATAAAAGGCAGTTTGGTAGGATGAGTTGCCTGGATTCCTCCATTAGTCTCTTGAGAATCAGTCCTATGTGTTACCTCTGATACAGTCTTTTTGTTAGCACCTCCGTCGTGCATGGCTTAAAAAATGACAAATCTGTCTGTAACAGAAAAAATTGCATTAGCTAATTCCCTGATTACCCACAGTCCTGGTTTTACTTCCAGTGACGATATTGGGAATTTTGCACTTGCGTTAAATAGGAGAACACCCAAGTGCCATAAGTGTATATTGGCTAAGTCATCTGATTTGAGTGTGCTTAGCTTTTCCAGAATTTTCTTACCTGGTTTTTGTCTGTTTGGTTGTACAGGTTTGTTCCTTCCTTATGAGTTTTAAGCTGCTTTGTTATGTTTTTCCTGAACATAAAAGAATTTCAGTGTCTCAGTTCCTCTTTTCAACTATACAAATTGAAAGTAAACTTTGTACTGTATGTGGTTTCAAAAGGAAATTCTCAAAGATCTGAGATTTAAAAAAAAACTGCTAGAGATGAAAAAGGGAGACAATAAAAGAAAATAGAATATGGTAAAAGATAAGGGAAGAAAAAGGTCACATGAACTAAAGCTGATGGTCAAAATAGTTTGGGGAAAAATAGAGCTTTTTACATCTCCAAGAAGAAAGTAAGTCCACTAACATCAAGAGGGATTGCAATCTATGCTGATTCAAAAATGGCTTATACACTGAGCTCTTTTGAAATCTATCTTTGAGGAAAAATAATTTTTTAATTAAAAAAAGACTTTGTGAAATTCACAACGGATAGACTAGGTAAAGAGCATTTTGAAATTGTAAACCTAACTGACACACCACCACCACCACCACCACCCCCCCCTTGCTTTATGAAAATTGGCTTATATGCATAACTCCGACGCTTTTTAGAAAACAAATGATGTAGCATGTCATTTTGAAGCTTATAATCTGCCGAGTGTGTATATCCTATTTCTGTGTCCATCTTATATGTAGAGTTTAGAAATACTAAGCAGAAGGGCGTTTTATCAGTCCAGGTATTCTAATAAAAGCCATTAGTGATACTTTGGGACCTTCATGGCTCAGCAATCAAATCGTCAACCTGAAAATGGTTTTGTTTTTCCTGTAAGCCCAAACAGTGGTTGGTCCTGCAAATACATGCAGCCAGTCCACCTGATGCTGAAACCCTTTTTGGATCTGGTACTTCTCCACTCAAGGTGAGAGTCTGAACACACAGAATTCCCACCTTTGAGAAAGGGCACATAAAGGGGAGGGAAAGCAAACAAAGAGGAGTGGCCAGACACGCTCCTGTGTCCACCTAGGATACCTGCTGGAAACATACAAGACTGAAGATTGGGAAGGATTTCACCCAAGCCAGGAAGCTGCTTAGCTTATGAAAGGGGTGATTAGAACATCTCTTTATAGTAAGAATTTACATGGAACAAATTTCTTAGTGTATTAGAAGTAGCTGGTATGTTTGTTTATGTTGGCTTAGTAACTTTGATCTGTTTGTTTTGACTTGCAATCACTTAAATCCTGCCTTTTTATACTTAAATCACTTTTGTTTAGTGTCAAGCCCAGTGTAAATAATTGTTACTTAAGGTGTGGGGGCAGCAACCTCTATGCATATCTCTCTTTCATTGATAAAGATGTCAAACTTCTAAGCTTTCTCTGTGGAACTCTTTTACACAGAATAAGATATGTGTATTTTGTGTTTTGGTCCTCTTAGGTAGCTGTATTCGTTGGTGTTGTCAAAGGCCTTATAGCTGAGTCCTTCCAGAGCTGAGCTGGTTCAGCATCTGTTACTCTGCAGGGGGAAGTAACCCTGACTCTGTGCCCTGGCTGTGAAAGACCAGAGTTTCTAGTCCAGGAGGCATCAGTATCTTGATCAGCACACTGGGTGACAACCCCCAGGGCTCTTCTGTGATCCAACCTGTCACACCTATACAAATCACCAGTATGCATCATAGGATATTGAAGGAAATTGATCCTTAATTTACTGAACAGCTGATAATTGCTTTTGTTTAAAAGAAAATGGTTAGTGGGGCAATACCAGATGAGAAGAGGGAAGCAAAGGTAATATCAATGTTCAGAAATGGAAAGAAGAAAGAACCCGATAATTATTCACCCATAAGATTAACATCTGTCCTCAGTAAAATAAAATAGACATTTAGATGATGATGCAACCATGAGCAGCAGGAAGTGATGGTGTTCATAAAGAGTATATTACTTATTTTATAGAGTTAAAATGATTCTTGAAGCTTCAGTTTTCATGCATGCTGGTAGTACTGGTCAAGTGAGTTCCACCAAAGTAAATAGGATTACTCCAAGTAAATAAAGACTGCTGGGTGATTAAGACAAGAATGACTGGGCAGTTAGAGGAAATGAAAGTAACAGATGTAATATATGTGGACTTTAATGAGGATGAAATACCCTAAGCAAATGCTAATGATAAGCAGCAAAGTGCTTCATTGGCTTTAGTTTCTAGTGAAGTGCCACAGGGATCAGTGTTAGAGCAAGTCTCAACATTTTCATTAATTCTCTGGAGGAGGGAACAGCATATTCATGAAACTTAGATTGTATTTAATAGAAGGTGGGAAAATACTTGTCACACCAGAGAAATAATACAAAGGAAACTGAAATTAGGAACATGGGCAAGCAGTTACCATGTGACACTCATCTTGGAAATGCAAGCTGAAGATATTGGAGAAATAATCCAAGGATAGTATCAAAGGGGTAGCCGTGTTAGTCTGGATCTGTAGCAGCAATGAAGGGTCCTGTGGCACCTTATAGACTAACAGAAAAGTTTAGAGCATGAGCTTTCGTGAGTTAACTCACTTCTTCAGATGCTGGTCATGCTCTAAACTTTTCTGTTAGTCTATAAGGTGCCACAGAATCCAAGGATAGACGCCAAATGGGAGAGAAGAACCTGGGAAGCAGGAGTGGCTCAAAGAACCTAAGGGATAGGACTTGCCAGCAATTTATCTTCAGTTTGCAGTGTGATATGATTAACAAGAAAAGGACCAATTGAGTTTTTGGGCTGCATATGCAGAATAATCACATCCTGGAGCAGAGAAATCATCTCTCTATCTAACCCATGTGTAACTTCAGCAGGAGTGCTACCAGCAGGCTCTGTCCTGGGAACCTTATTAACAGAAAGAAAGATGTTGGCAAATGTGGCAGTTTTCAAAACAGCAACAAAAATAACCGGAGAGATGAATGAGACTGACATGAAAAGGACTAGAAGAGTTAGATCTGTATAACTTATGAGAGGGGTCTTGAGGAATGTGATTGGAGTCTACAAATACCCAAAGGATCAAGCACTAGTGGGGGAAAGGAATTTATTTTTAAAATAAGAAAAGGGGATGGTATTTACTGACGCTTGGTGGGGTTGTGCTTTTTTTTTTCATAATTTAAGTTCACATGTTTCTGAACTTCTGGGCACGTTAGCCTTTATAGTTACATGAGCTTATTGTCACACGCCCTCTCACCATGTTTCCTTTTGCTGTCCATTGCACTCAGATGTGGCATGTTTTCTGCTAAGCTTTAATCACATTGACACAGAATTTTTGGTAAACTAATTTCCTAATGATAATGTTCAAAGGCTTGAGAGTACTTGCATTGGGAGCTGTTTTGGGGTGTTCAACCCAAATTTTTAATTTATACAACACTTTTGGTTTTGTCCTATATAATTTCAAGATATGCCTTGGGAGAGGTCCAAGTATAGCTGAATCTCTGCTCATTTAACCTGAAGAAGTCAAATGATTGAACTTTCATGCTCCCCCCCCCCCCCACCCCGCTTAAGAAATTTTAATGATCCTCTTTAAAAAGAAGAATTTAATACTTCTAAACACAAGACCTTGTTGTGGCTGATTTTGTTTCCTGTTGCTGTCACTATTCAGTGCTGTGTTGGTTTTTCCTTCATTATAGCAACAGGGCACTTTCAGAAGTTTGAGTGCTTCACTGACTATGCCAGGGAACTAATCTGTCAGTGGGAAGTGGCTGCACAAACAAACTGCTCCACAGAATTCCTGCTCTATTACAGGAAGGAACATGCCTCTACACTGTAAGTATTTAATACCACTTTCTGAGTTTGTTTTAAAAAAAAAAAAAAATTCTGAATTTACTTAACTGTCCTTCCCTGCCCCTCCATGGCCATGAGGTGGAGTCTGGAGCACAGCAGAATCAATGTGAGCCTGCCGCATAATGCTGGGGATCCTTACCCCCTGGGTTTGGTGGAGCACAATTCTACCAGCCCTCCTACATGTGCCATGCAAAAAGGGGCTTCTTAGATGTGAACTGGGGAAGTGGCAGGGCCAAGGAAACTGCAGCTCCCTTTACTGGACACACAGCTCCACATGAGACATATACAGCAGCATGACCTAGAAGGGGCTGTATTCCCTGTCTTCAGAAAGAGGAAGGTGTAGCCTTCCCTTTCACCACCCTCTCTCCTGAAGCCTAGTGTCTCTCTGCATACATTCCAAAACACAGGGCTTATTCCTGGCTCTATTGTGCAGAGACTTGAGGGCATTCCCTCAACAGAAGCCTGCTCTTTTCAGCTGATTGTAGTTTCTCCCCAGAGACATGTAAATGGCCTCACTTTGAACAGGTTAGATGATCCCTGCTCCTTGTCCAGACTTAAACTTTCCATCAACAGTATGCTCTGTCTGATGCATCCAGGTTGAGGAATGGATTCTCACTGTGGGAACTTTAGAGTAGGCCATAGCTTTCTTCATTGAGTTTTTCACTGGGTGACACTTAGATAGCTGAGACTTTTGTACCAAATTCCTTTCTGGAATTAAGTTTGTGTATCTCAAATTCAGTTTACACAGTGGGGTGCCTTCTCTGACTCTGAATCTTAGTGTTGAATAGGACAATTTGAATGAACTGTGCTTAATGTTATGTAAACATCACATCAATTTTGATATTTTTCAGAAATAACATGTGCATCCCTGAAAATGGAAGAGGCAGCAGCATGACTTCCACTTCCAGCTGTATATGTGTAATTCTGCCTGAATTTTTTGTAGCAAGCCTTGCATATGATCTAGCATTGCAAACCAATGGGACAGTGCTGTGGAATGGCACTGTCATACCAATCACTATTGGTGAGCTATAGTGCAGTTTGTTACAGATTTTTCATTGAGAATCCCATTCTACATGCCTGCTAACAACCTCACAGCACCCCCCAGTCAGCACCGCCTTATCCTCTGAGAAACACACCTGTAATTTGTTTCTTCATATGGCAACAGAAGTCAAAGCATGAGTGAGATGTCATTGCCTGTTTCTAATAGGACAAAGGACCATAGCCAGGATTCTTGGCCCCCCAACACCGTTAAATCCCCACACTGAATGTTGGCATAGGCTGAACATGGTTATTAACAATAATTCTGTGTAGATTGCAGCAGCCTATGTAAAAGTTAATGTCTCCTGTCACAGGATACAAGTCAGCATAGATACAGCTATTACACACACGTTTTCCTGGTATTAAAACAGCTTGTATGGATAAATCTGTCTTTGCTCAGATATTAGGAGAAATATTTCAAGAAACTTGTGTAGTGATTAACATTCAGCAGTGATCGGGACCCTCCTTTATCGCTGTTGCTTTCTAGAAGGATGAGTATGAATCTTTGCGCCCCCTGAAAATGCAGGCATGTGAGAGAGTTTGGTCACAAGCAACATGCCCATCCCCAGAGCACAAAATAAGAAGCAACCCTAGGATGTATTCACAGGAGTGTTGTAAGCTAGAAAAGCAATACTTTTGTTCATCTCTGCTGATGAGGCCTCAACTGGAGTACTGTGTCCAGTTCTGGGCACCACATTTCAGGAAGGATGCGGACAATTTGGCAAAAGCACAGAGAAAGATGATTAAAGATCTAGAAAGCATGAACTATGAGAGCAACCAAAAGAACTGGGTTTGTGTAGTCTGGAAAGGAAAAGGCTGAGAGGGGATGTGATAATAGCTATCAAGTACTTAACAGGTTGTTACAAAAAGGAAGGATAGAAATTCTTCTGTTTAATCAATAATAGGACAAGTAGAAATGGTCTTAAATTACAGCACAGGAGGTTTAGATTGGACAGTAGGAAAAGCTTCCTAAATGTCAGCTGTGTTGTGGAATCCTCATCATTGGAGATTAAGAGCTGGTTAGGCAAACCTCTGAAGGGGATGGTCTAGATGGTATACAGGACTGAGCTTGATGACCTATTGAGGTTTCTTCCAGTTATAGTATATTCTGTGATTCTATGGTTTTCTTTATGTTGGGAGTAAATCAATGGTAACTTGTATTTGAGAACTGCAATTACATCCACTGGCTCAACAATCCCATTTCAATAAGATGTATTTTGGAGCTTCTCTGGTTTTGGCTTTTACATTCTTGTGCCAGAGCATAGGGAAACAGCTGAGTACACTGTCCTCACCTGTAACTACAGCATGATCTGTGAATGAATAGACCTCTTCTGCCTGTTCCTCTAAGTCAGTGTTTCCACCTTACAGTTAAACCAAGGTCCCCAATAAATCTTACCATTGACAAAGGTGAAAATGACAGCTTTTATGTTGTGAGATGGCTCGAGAACTACCGTGAAGGAGATATGCTTTATGGAGAGCAAGTAACCTATGAAATCAAATACTGGAACAAGCACAATCCAGAAGAGGTAGGAACCTTTTTTCCTTTGCTTGCTTGAGCTACTGTCCAGGGTGTGAAAAATCCTTTGGAAAATGTTGGAGCTTTCAAATAAGTTATTAATGATGGTGATTGTGGAATCTCCATCACTGGAGATTGAGATCTGGCTAGGCAAACCTCTGATGGGGATAGTCTAGATGATTCTTGGACCTCCCATGAATACAGGGGTCTGGATTTGATGACCTCTGAAGGTTCCTTTTAGTACTAGAATTGTATGATTCTATGACTGTTGTTGCCATTCCACCTTCATTCATGCACAAGCGATAGCAAACACTGTGGCCACAAGTAACATTGCTTCAGTGACATCACCAGGAGTGGAACAGGGAAATAAAGACTGGTACTTTTCTGACCTTCACATAATAAGTTCTCCCCAAGTGAGTCATCAAATTGAAATGCCTCTTAAGTAGATTGTGTTGATATTCAAAATATGATTGTTCTTGCTCTCAGAGATCCGCTGGACTTGTGTCCCCTTGGTAGGGGGAATCTTCCTGTGGGCTCTGCTGAGCTCCCTGGGTATGGGTTCTTCTCCTGTATGACAGTTCTGAGGAATTGTCCCAGACTGAGGCAGTTTTGGAACAAATTGATAAACTAAACAGTAATAAATTACCAGGACCCAGATGGAATTCATGCAAGAGTTCTCAAAGAACTCAAATGTGAAATTGGAACTACTAACTATGGTTTGTAACTTACCCTTTAAATCATCTTCTGTACCAAGTGACTGGAAGATAGCTAATGTGATGTCAATTTTTAAAAAGGGCTGTAGAGGTGATCATGGCAATTACAGGCCAATAATTAACTTCAGTATTGAACAAATTGGTTGAAACTATAGTAAAGAATAAATTGGCAGACATGTAGATGAACATTTTGTTGAGGAGAAGCAAACATGATTTCTGTAAAGGAAAATCATGCCTCACCAATCTATTAGAATTCTATGAGGTGGGGGCAACAAGCATTGTGGACAAAGGGGATCCAGTCAACAACAACCATGGGCTCAGTGCCCGTCGGTGTCCAATGCTTCTCTCACTACTTCCTTCCATGTTTCCCTGTCCAGTGTGGAGTGGCTTAGTTTTTGTAGACTAGCTCTGCACCAGTCTACTCTATCATGTACTCATTCCCTCTGGGGTCTGCCTCTCCTATTCAAACTGTCCATTATGCCAAATACCAGGGTCTTGATTTTTGGCTCGTCATTTGTTCTGCAAATATGCCTGAATAGCTGTAACTTCCATTGTATAACCTTCTGCAATAGGTTCTCTTTCAGCTGTATCTGCATATATAATTCCTCATTGGTGACCTTCTGCATCTATCCTATTCTCAGGACCTTTCCGCAACAAGTCCTTTCCGACACCAATATCCTTCTCTTCAAATTTTCATTATCACCCATGTGTCTAATCCATACAACATGCTGCTGAATATACACGTTTTCAAGATGCTCAGCTTCATTCCTAAGCTAATTGCTTTTCTTTGCCAGATCTTATCCATCTCCTTCAAACACGTTCCTGCTTTCACTATTCCAGTCACTATTTCCTTCTTACAGTCTAGATCATATGTTATGTTGCTCCCCAGATAGGTGAACTTCTCTATGTTCTCTAGTTCAGTGCCGTCTACACTAATTTTCCTACCTATGGCATTAGCCACTATCAGAAGACAGGACACTGGGCTAGTTGTACCTTTTGGTTGAGCCAGTGTGGATATTCTTATGATGGAACTGTTTGGCTACATCTACACGTGAAGCCTACATCGAAGTAGCCTATTTCGATGAATAACGTCTACACGTCCTCCAGGGCTGGCAACGTTGATGTTCAGCATCGACGTTGCGCAGCACCACATCGAAATAGGCGCAGCGAGGGAACGTCTACACGCCACAGTAGCACACATCGAAATAAGGGTGCCAGGCACAGCTGCAGACAGGGTCACAGGGCGGACTCAACAGCAAGAAGCTCCCTTAAAGGGCCCCTCCCAGACACACTTGCACTAAACAGCACAAGATACACAGAGCCGACAACGAGTTGCAGACCCTGTGCATGCAGCATGAATCCCCCGCTGCAGCAGCAGCAGCCAGAAGCCCTGGGCTAAGGGCTGCTGCAGACGGTGACCATAGAGCCCTGCACAGGCTGGAGAGGCAGCGTCTCTCAACCCCCCAGCTGATGGCTGCCATGGAGGACCCCACAATTTCGACGTTGCGGGACGCGGATCGTCTACACGGTCCCTACTTCGACGTTGAACGTCGAAGTAGGGCGTTATTCCGATCCCCTCATGAGGTTAGCGACTTCGACGTCTCGCTGCCTAACGTCGAAGTTAACTTCGAAATAGCGCCCGACGCGTGTAGCCGCGACGGGTGCTATTTCGAAGTTAGTGCCGCTACTTCGAAGTAGCGTGCACGTGTAGACACAGCTTTTGTGTCCAATAGCAGTTGCCATGCAAGTCATTGGTGCACAGCAGACTAGTGATGGAGATTTGCACCCTGGTTTCCCATACACTAATGTCCCATGCAGACCAGTTCATACTGTCTGGAGAGGAGCCAGTACGCAGTACTACTTCATATTGCCCGTTTGAGCCTTGGATACCACTGAATTGATATTGCACTAAACCTGAGTCTTTAACAACTAACTCAACCCACTGTAAAAGTCAACAGTCATAGGCTGAGTCTCAGAATAAAGCAGTGAGATTGTGTTTTTATTTAGAGCCACAGCTCTCAAACTTTATTTCTGACCCTCTTTTGACAACAGAAATTACCACATGACCCCAGGAGGGGGACCAAAAACTGAGTGTGCCTGAGCCCTGCTGCTGTGGGCTTGGGGGCAAAGCAGAAGCCCAATGGCTTCTGCTCTGGATGATGGGCATGTAACATTAACCCTGGGCAGTGGGGCTTGGGCTTCAGACTTCCTGTGGTACCCAGGGCAAACACCAACTTTGGGGACCCCATTAAAACGGGGTTGTCACCCACTTTGGAGTCCCAACCCATAGTTCAAGAACCCCTAATTTAGATTATTCCTGAGATTTTTTTTTAAATAAATTGTGTGCCTTAGATTGAATCCACATGAAATTGTGCATCAAAGTTTTTTCTCTTCAAATATATCTTGAACCTTTTTGGTTTATCAGCAGGTATCAATTAGATGGTTACTTTTGTGAAGTCCGTAAACCACATTCATAGGAACTGAATGTCATACCTAACATTGTAAAAAAAATTAAACATATATTCCATACAAAACCTAAGTGTGCTACTTCATTTTTTCTTCAGATATTTGTAGAACAGCTTCTCAATCAGAGAAGGACAAAGTTTGAAATTCTTGCAATGCAGTTGAGGAGAGGGTGTGACTATCTTGTAAGTGTACGATGTTGCTATGGAAGCTATGACAGCAAGTGGAGTGAATGGAGCGATGTAGCTGAATTTCACAATGGTAAGTATCAATAACTGTTACACCTCAGTGGAAGAATCTTACAGGATTCTGAAGCACATAATGCCTTTGTGTATCAATTAGAGAGATGTAGCCAGTGAGTCCTAGGGCTGCTAATGCAATCATCTTTGCCCTCAACTTTGTACTTATTGTACAAAGAGGCTCCGAGGTGAACAAAAAGCATGTTACCAATAGGGCAACAACTACACAGTAATCAACTCTACTGCTCCTGTTATTCTTTACGTCCATGAATGGCTACTAGCCAGGATGGGTTGGGACACAAAAGTATGCTCTGAAATGTCCCTAGCCTTAGTTTGACGGAAGCTGGGAATGGGCAACAGAGGGTGGATCGCATGATTTCTTGTTCTAGTCATTCCCTCTGAAGCACCTGGCATGGGCCACTGTCAGGAAACAGGATACTAAGATAGATGGACACTTGAGTCTGATCTATTGTGGCTCTTACATTCTAGAATGCCTCAGCTACCATAACTCTAGATACCTGTGCATGTTTTATACATATAAGGACTTTAAATAATTTAAGTAGCTTTATTTCAAGAAGATCACTGACATGACTATACTTACTGACTTTATAGATTATGGAATTGCTGTGGAAGATAGTCTGCAGAAGATTGTTCCCATATCCTGCATGTTGATCACAGCTCTGATTGTAATCTGTTACTTCTGCTTTACCAAGTATGTATCATGCTGCACAAGGGTTACAGGTTATCAGGTATCATATGGCATACTGGCATGTATGGTAGCATAATACTACCCCCATTATCCAACCCCCGCTTATCCAACACTCACTGGGGCAGTGTGGGATAAAATGAAATCTTTGATAACCAGGGGTCAGATAATTGCCCCACGGATGCCAGCTCCATCCCAGCTTTCCTACCCCCACCCCACTCCCGCCCCCACATTATTGGATATTTTGGGGTATTCGACCATCCATCAGTTGCATTTATGTTGGATAATAGAGGTTTTACTGTACTAATAATAATAGAATACTTTGTAATCATGCAAGACCTTTTATCTGAAGTTCTACACCCTCTTTACAAACATGAATTAATTTTCACATCACCTCTTTGAATCAGACACACAAAAGATTAAATTACTGCTCTTTTCTCCACTAAACCATCTGTATAATAGTGCCAGGACTTCACAGGAGTCTGCTGAGGCTTAATTAATGAATGTTTGTAAAGCACTAAGAGACCCACTGTTGAAAGGCTAATACATTTTTAAGGGCTGCATCTGAGGTCCTTACACAGATTTTACTCAGTCCTTGCTCAGACTAAATTCCCATTTACTTCAGCAAGCCTAAGTAAAATCCTCAAAATTTGGATAGATGTTGGAGACTGCAGATGCAACTAATACAATATTAAAACACCAGTAGAGCTAATCTCTTCATCTTTACAAAGTATTCTTGTCAGAGTAGTGTCTGTCATGTTGGGTTCCCAGATTTGTGAATATCACAGTAGTTCTGGTTATATATTATGGCAGTATCTTCCTGCTTTCTCATAATCTCAGGTACTATTCTGACCACATGATGGTGCTCAGGCAAGTTAATTATGAATATATGTGTGAAAGTTTACACAAGCACTGCTGAAAAGCACTGGCACTCCTAGACATAAACAGCATAAGGACTTCCTGTGGAGCACACAGACTGCTTGAGCCAAGACAGCATGAGTAGTGAAACTGAGGAATTGAGTTCAGATGCAGTTAAGCATAACAAATGATTCTTGTTTTGCAGAGTTAAGAGAGAATGGTGGGATCAAATCCCAAATCCAGCCAAGAGCCATCTGGTTGTAAAGAATGTCAAAGCAGCTCAGGTATGTGATTTAGTTTTTTTTATAAAATCTCTATTTTCCATTTGTTTAAAAAAAAAAGGAAGTTGTGTAATATATTCTGATGCTGACTATCATGCAGAGAAGTATCATCTTTAATTTAGTCACACCCTTAATCTGTTTCATGACTCTTGTTAGTTTTCAGTCTGGAAGAAAATGCTGTCCATTGATGAAATTAAGGCACCTTTCCACGATATGAAACAGACTCGCATGGAAAACCAACTGTAAGCACAATAAAGAAATTTCTCTGGTTTATGGCATAAAATATTCTGCTATCAAGCTAACAGTAATTGTGCCTTCCTTTTGATTCTCAAAAACAGATACTGTAAGAACTGTCTTACCTTGATGGGGAAAGATAATGTCACATGTGGTGAGAAGCCCTGCAGTTGCCTGAATAAATGTGGAAAGCAGTTCCCAGAAGAGCATGAGGTTGTTCTAATTCCAGAGGTCATTTTGGTTGAAGATTCTGTTGAAGTCTGTGAGTATTCAACCAACATTGAAAAGGATAGCCATGAGGATGACCCAGCTTGGATCCCCATGTGCTTGCCTTGTGAGATCAGCACTAATAGCTTTATAGAACCCACTCAACACAATGATGCACTTGCAGACATGTTTATTAAGCTACTAGAATGCGGAACCAAAGTCCATGATGCTGAAACTCCAGACTGCTTCACAGAAGAGCATAAAGACATTGAGAACTGTGAATCAACAAATTCATCACAGCAAGCACCAAAAGAAAATGTATTCCAGGTTTGGCAGTCATGTGACACTTCACATGCTTGCTCCTTTTCCACTACAGCCTCTCAGGATGATTACAGCTGTGGGGCAGCTAGCACAAAGTCCATGCAATCAGAAGAATCTTTTGAATCTGGTTATCAAAGTTCTAACACGGACTCTGCTTCTCCCAAGGAAAAGAATCCTCCGGACATGTTGCATCAAAACCACTTTCTTTGCAGTTCTGGAACTCAGCATGACTGGTTGGTCTTGATTAAAAAATCACCAAATGCTCCTTTCTCTGAGATCATCAAAGATGGAATAAATAGTACAGGATATAAGAGCTTCGACAGTCTCATGCCTCAGTCCATGGAGTCTTGTAGCCTAGCATATAAAAGCTTTGACAACCTCTTGGCTCAATCTACAGCATATCAGAGCTTCAGCAGCCTCATGTCTCAGTCCATGATCAACAATAACCTGACTCAGTGTTTGGAAAACCCAGGCTCTTCACTGTCCTTGACAGAGTTTTCAGAGAATCAAATACTTCCCTGCGGAGAAGAACAGGCCCATCTATCTCTCGGTAATCAAAGCTGTTGCACCAACCATGAAGCTGACTGTACTGAGCCTGCTTGTCAGACCACCTGTTCGGGAGACATTAACTTTCCATGTTTTTCCTTCCATACTCATGAGAGAGTTTCATTTTTACAACCAGAGAAAGAATTACACAAGGTAACATGTCAAAATGTTCCAGAAAAAGCAACTGCAATTTCCTTCCCCACTGGATCTAATCCATCTACTTATCAGCCTTTTGATATTGCTCTTACACACTGTGACAACAACAACGTGGCTATTTGTGACTCACCTTATAAACCTTTTATCAACCTTTTAAACAGCAGCCTCAAAGAAGCACTTCCAGCTGTCACTGTATCTGAATCTGACTTGGAGATAGACTTGTGAGACTTTCTGTAGCATTGCCTTTGGTTTGAGTTCAGAAGTGGCTCTCACACAACAGCAGTGATACCCCTTGGATTATTGGTTTTAATGAACCTTTTATTGATGAAGACAAATATACTATGAAAGATAAATCGCTGTGGTGTTTGATTCCAGCTCTCAGGGAAAGACTGTGAGGACCATAAAGAAGACAAAAATGGTATGCCTGACTATACAGATGAAAAGATACAAGAGAGATAACAACATGCCAGGTCTACTTTTGGTAATGTACATGTTACCATCTGAAGAAGTCTATAAAAACAGAAGAAAGTGCAGCACAATTACAGAACATTGTAAACCTGGGAATTTGCATCTAAATCAAACTTCAGAGCTCCTGAACTCAGCCAAGTTGCCACTGAGTGACTCCTTTGTGGACGGCCCCTGTTCAGGAACTGTTCCTTTTGATGTTTGCTCCATTGTGGGCAAGGAGTCAAAAATGTCACTTCATAAAAATAGGCCAAATGGGCATAATAAGTGAGAGCACAAGTCCTGATCCAGGAAGGTAATTGCTGTATCACATTATCTTAATACATTTCATAGGGTTGCAATCAAGATAGCCTTTGGGAACAAACTCTGTAGAAAATGGACATATTGCTTGTTTCCCATGCTACCTCCAGAAGACCAGGTTGTCACTATGCAAAGGTAGGGTAGTCTCTGGAACAGATCAGAATAGATTTGCTGATATGTCATGGTCACATGCTGGTGATTAGTAAGTGGCTTGGACTGTTGGTGCTATTGGTGTTCAAGGTCCATGGAACTGGCTCTCCCAATTAAAAGATGGTGGCAAGCTACAGATTGAGCTAGGGGACCTGAGTCTATCACCAAAACTAATAGCAGATATATGGGGCATGAACTCATGTTAAGTTTGACTTCCCCAGTATTGGTCTGGCCCCAACATATCCTTGTATGGGAAACATTGACCCTGCAGTACAGATTTGGAGGTGGTTCACATTCTGAGGAAGAAGCTGCAAGTTAAAGCAGGAGGTGGCAGACTTCTGAGGACACCTTTTGCACATCTCTCATTAGCAACTTACAGGAGAGCACAGGGACTGCATCAGATCCCAGTGTGGGTGACACAAGATGGGAAGATATAGGTCCCTTGTGGCCAGAGGTTGCTCTGCATCACCATCAGTTTCCCTCTGTGAACTTCATTGGCTTTAAGGAAGTGACACGTTTGCATACAGGCCACTGTGGTCTCTTTTCCTTTTCCATCACTTTCATGGTATTTTGTGTAGTACTGGATACTATGTAACCTTTTTAGACTATTGGTTTATTGTGCTCATTTTGTCTTGCTAGAACTTATCCAAGCTTGGATAACAACAATGCTGTAGTTTCCCCCTGCCCATCAGCATCCTATATAATCAGTTGTAATCTGCTGTCTGACAGTGTTCACTCAGCCTAACAAGCAAAGTGACACTATACCAGTGCTGTGTGTAATAAACTCTCCTGCTGGTTTCATATACGGTGTCCAGACTTTGTTCCTACAGTGAAAAACGTTTTCATTTATCAACATCCTCATTATAGTGGTATGAGTTCTGATGTCCAGACAGATGTGAACACCTCCTTTTGAGCATGTGCACCTTGCAGTAGTGCATGCCTGAGGGTGTGCATCCCCACTGAATGGCCACAAAACTCTATAGGGCATAAACCCCCTTATTTGCCTCCCCATCTTAGTCCTTCTGTGCCCTATATTTTGGCCATTTGATGACAGTCGCTTCAAAAATGCAGCTGCAGTGCCAGTCCTGCTCAGTAAACAATGTTGCTTCATTAGAAATTCACATTTATGCTGAACATCTACCAGCAGAGGCTCCTTAGTCGCAGCTCATTCTCTTTTACTCTAGAAAATTTATTTTTATTTGTAGAAAGCTAGATAGAGTAAACAAAAGGGTGTGCGCATTTGGCCAAAAGTAGAAAGCTACATTGACTCCATGTGGAACTGTGCAAATAATCGTAGTTAGCAATAAGCGTTTACCACATACTAGAAACATTTAGTCTTTGTAGCAGCCTGCTTAGAGCGGGCTAGATGGGACTTTGTTAAAATCAATAGAGGGGATTCTTTGAGTCTGCTAGACACAGTGTTGCTCAAAGTCAACAGATAGGGTCTCCTGCCTAGACCAAGCACCCATAGAAGGTACTGTTGCATTGTTTTCAAGGTGTTCATAAATAATTACAACAGAACTGCTGTCTACGCTGGATTCTTCTCCAGACTGTTGGTCAGTATCATGCTCTATATTATGTAAAGAGACGTGAGGGAAGGTCTGTAATAACTTCTGGTTCCCATTGTGTCTGAACAATGATGATATAGAGTCAAAATTCTGCAAAGTCTGAACTAACATGAAAATGGCCAGGGGCATGTAACCTTAGCCCTGGGTGGTAGGGCTTGGACCTCAGATTTGCTGGGGCACTTGCTAGCCTTGACAACCCTATTAAAATGGGGTTGTGGCCCATTGTGGGGGTCTCAACCCAGAGTTTTAGAACTGCTACACTATAATAATAATGTTCAGGCACCTCTCTTGTCCCTGCTTTTCAAGCCCCAGTACTGTTGTACTTCACCTGATGTTAGCTGTGACCAGCCCAGTCAAGAATTTCTTTATGAAATGTTTGTGAGCCTAGAATTCTGATTGTGGATGATCTGGGTTTTGGGGCATTAAGGACAAGGTGCCCATTAATAGCATTGCTCCTTTGTTACTTTAATTTTACATTCCTAGCACTCAAAGAATCATTCTAATATCTTCCATCAGCCAAAAACAATGGATCAAGTTCTGGAGGCTGCCAGACTCTGGGTCCAGGTCTTGTTCTCACTAACTAGCCCATCAATTTCAAAAATGCTGCAGACTCTCAAGTAATTCAGAATTTCACCCTTAACATTTATCCAGCATTTCTGCTTTTGTGCTGTAGACACAGCTTGATTGAAGAGCCTTGTAGTCTGAATTCTCCACCAAGGGATGCAGTAGCTCTTTAAAAATACACTAGTGGTTTGTCTTAGAGCATTAGTACTAGAAATCTCTCTGCTTCTCAGATTGTCCTACTGCCAGAAGCCTCAGCTGCTACAGACCCTCATGAAATTAAGTGCCTTTCATTAGACCAGGAGTTCTCAAATGTCATTCCATCCTGTCCTCCTTTTGACAACAAGGACTGTGTGACCCAAGAGGATGGACCAAAGACTGTGCCTGACTGAGACCCACCATTCTGGCAGGGGGAGTGGCCAAAGGGAGAATCAATGTGGTAGTGAGCATGACACAAAAGCACAGCCAGAGCTAGGGCTCCACGGAAGAGAAATGTTGGTGCTGACCATGTGTTTCATAAGGAT
This sequence comes from Carettochelys insculpta, assembly GCF_033958435.1. Classification (NCBI taxonomy): domain Eukaryota; kingdom Metazoa; phylum Chordata; order Testudines; family Carettochelyidae; genus Carettochelys; species Carettochelys insculpta. Next base: position 39,333,489 of record NC_134152.1, read on the forward strand.
TTGTGCTCCACGTAGCAGAGTTTTTCTTTGCTTTTCACTTGGGATGCCTGCTCCAGAGTTATGGCTATTAATTTTGCAGGTGGAACTTTGTCAAAAGTTAGTATCCACTAGAAGGAACAGAGGTGTAAAGTGACAGAGAGAAAGCCGTGCTAGTCCATATACTATCAAAACAAAAAAGCAGTAAAAGTAGCACTTTAAAGACTGAACAAAATAATTTATTAGGTGAGCTTTTGTGGGACAGACTATAGCCATACCGGGACAGACTCAATATTTAAGGCAAAGAGAACCAAAAACAGTAATCAAGGTTGACAAACCAGAAAAAAATTATCAAGATGAGCAAATCAGAGAGCAGAGGGGCAGGGGCAGGAGTCAAGAATTAGATTAAGCCAAGTATGCAAAAGAGCCCCTAAAGTGGAGTGCGTGCGCGTGCTCTCTCTCTCTCTCTCTCTCTCTCTCTCTCTCTCTCTCTCTGCGGGACTGTTCTCTAACTTTTGCAGATTGCTCCATTCAAATGTGGCTTCATGTCACACAATCATAAGGTTGGAAGAGACATGAAGAGATCATCAAGTTCAACTCCCTGCTTAAATCAGGACCACTCCCAACTAAATCATCCCAGCCAGAGCTTTGTCAAGCCAGGACTATGATAATTTACTGCCCAGAATTTCATCTTTTAACTTGCTCTGCAGTGTCACTAGCCATACATCAGTTCCTCTCCATGTCACACGCTGTGCAAAAGCCACTAGTCTCTGCTCTACAGAGGGAATGGGGTTGAAGCTGTGGGTGAGCTTGCTGACACATGTGCCAGGAGAACAGTGAAGCAGTCCAGCTGTCAGCAGCAGGGTCTTTACTTCTCAAAGCAGGTTTTGCAGAAACAAAGGACACTAAGCATATGGGTGACACATGGGGACACTTCCATACATTCTGTCTCTCTTCTACCCTCATGTTCACTTGGCCCCCACACCACTATCTCTGTACCAGCATTTCTTGTTCAGGTGTATATCTACATGGATCAGAAAGCTTGGGGAATGTGCTCACCCATAGCAGTGTTAATTTGCTAGTGTGGAGAGGGTCTCTGAGGAGGGGAGCCCATCGTCTGTTTGATAGGTCTTTGCTGTGCTCTCCCATGCATGTCATTGCTCTGCTTCTCCAGGGTGAGAGTAGCCTGCACTGTCCCTGCACCTGCCCTGCTCTTGCTGTGTTGGGAGATTCTCTCATTCAAACAATACATCTTCCAGGCCTCTGAGCTGCAAGGCTGGGGAGGAGAGGAGGGGACTGGAGCTGATTTTCACAGCCCTCAGTCATCTGCATTGTGCTACTCTTTCCTGCCACATCAAGAATTCATTGTTTCCTTCCACACGCTGACAGCAATAAACAAGCAGCCCCTGAGCCCAGGCACCCTTACTCAGGCCAAAAGTCACTGACCTGAGGGACGCTGTGTGAAGGCATCAGGATATGGCTGTATGTACAAAGCGAAGACACCTCTCCAGGGGCTGGCCAGGCAGGTGCTTTCACAGAGGACCTTGTTTCTTTACTGTCTCCAGGGAGCTTCTGTTTACAGCTTCTGAAAGGGGCAGGAGCCAGGCTGAACAACAGAGCCCTGATATGCATGGAGAAAAGACATGGCTGTGGTCCCTGACTGTGCTGCTGATGGCTGGGGCTCATTAAGGGGAAGCTACCAGATTGTTTTGCAATAGGTGAGCTGGGCTCTCCCAGCCGTCTTCTCCCCTTTGCTGCAAGGGGAAGTGTGGCCACTTACGCCCCCACTCTCCTGGGAACTGACTGTCTGCAATGGCCCTGCTGGTGGTTCTTTCAGGTTAAAAAACAAGATGCTGCTACCCCCTGTACAGTCTTTAAAGCAGCAGTTGCCCTATTGCAGTCTATCCTCAGTCACCCTGTGTGACAGGCCCCATGGTAAGCCTCATTGCACTGCTCCTGCCAGGCCTTTGCAAGGCAGCTTTAGCTCTTGAACACATGCCCAACCCCCACTCCTTCCTGTGCGCTCTCGCACACATGACTAGGCTCTAGGAGCACACAGAGAGCTTGCTCCCAGTGCTGGAAGATGACTGAGCCAGTGACTAACATGTAGTTGGGACTTTCCCACACATTGCCCTTTCCCCAGCTTTGAGGCATGGGGGAATTTACCATGGGCTGGGGGTGATGGGTGGAGGCAACTTCTCCCCACTTCAAGTGTGGCAGGTTTTGTTTGTAATAAGCCACCCGCACAGCAGTAAGGGTTAAAACACACTATAAGGAAAGCACAAAGGTGCCCATTGTGGGGAGAATTTGCTTACATTGCTCAATGTTGTAACCAAATCCTGGCTGCCTGGCACATGGGTATACGGTGATTCACCCTGACAGCAAAGCAAGCCCTTTGTTCCTCCTGCCACAGCAATACAAAATCCCCTGTACATAGCTGGCCAGCTCCAACTCCTCTCAGCAGAGGGCACTAGAAGATTGCCTCTTTTTGCAAAAGCCTTTGGATGTATATAAAAACAGGATACCATAGAGCTCTGGGGAATGCCCAGGAGGTCTCCATGCAGGCTACAGAGCTAGAAGAACACTACAGGTTCCATGCTGGGTTGGGTAAAATGTCAGGAACATGCCCCATGTTCTCTGCAGCACAGAGAAAAGGAAGCAGCCTAGGGAAAACCACTCCAGTGAACAAATGATTTGTTTGCCCCTGGAGGGTAGAAGTTTGGACTTGTAATTCAGCTTTGTGCTTCCCACAAAGCACAAAGTAGTGAATGGCCTGGTCCTGAGAGGTGCTTGGCACTCTCCATTAATGCATCTTCCTTACTCTAGCTCAGACCCTAGCTGTTGCTGGCACCATGAGGCAGGGACTGGTGCCACTCTGCACTGTCATGAATTATTTAGACTGTTCCATCAGATGGACAATTTTGTGCCTTTCCAGCTTTTGCCCATTCCAACATTTGCACTGGGGCAGCTGCAGCTGCATGGACTTGACTAGATTTTATGGCTCAATGCAACATGCATTTCCTAGTCCAAGTGCAAACAGTTCTACATCTCTACTCAAGGAAACCTGCTCTTCTCCAATGAGCTCCAGCAGCAGCCTAATACATTAATTTCCTTCAGAAATCAATCCTGTCAGGTAAGGTTTGAAAGCTGCAGTTAACAAAGCAAATGGGTTTGGAGCCCTTCTACCCTGACTCTGAATCCACTTGCCTCAATGCCAGCTCATTGCAAAGAGGCAAGGAAGCCACTGCAGCATAGATGGGTCTTGTTCAAGGGACTACATGCAACCATTCTATTGGTAATCTCTCCACTGGTGCACTGCTGCCCTCCATTGTCACAGCCTGTCCCTTAGTGGTACCCATCAGATTGGCAGGCATGCACATGCGTACGCACGCACGCACACACACACATATTGTGCACTAAGCAAAGACAGAAAGGTCAGGGCCCTGGCTTCCCTCAGTTTCTTCCTACCTGTGGCAGTTGTTAGCGCTCCCATTCTGCCCTGGTTAAGTTCCTTCTTTCTTCAGTAGCTACTGAAGATGTATTGTAGGTGTAGTGTCTCACACAGAAGACCAGCTTCAAAAACTGCTGGATCAGTTCTCCAAAGCGTGCAAGGACTTTGGGCTTACCATCAGCCTAAAGAAGACAAACATACTCGGTCAGGATGTTGCTGAATCCCCATCAATCAGCATTGACAACTATACGTTAGAGGTTGTCCACAAGTTGGTGTACCTCGGGTCCACCATCACTGACACCCTGTCATTGGACACTGAGCTAAATAGGAGGATCGGAAAAGCGGCCACAGCTCTGTCCAGACTCAGCAAGAGAGTGTGGAAGAACAACAAGCTGTACACTCACACCAAAATGCAAGTCTACAGAGCCTGCATCCTCAGCACCCTCCTTTATGGCAGCGAGACTTGGACCCTGTATGCCCGCCAGGAAAAGAGGCTGAACGTCTTCCACTTGTGCTGCCTTAGGCGCATCCTTGGAATATCATGGAAGGACAGAGTGACCAACACCGCCGTCCTCGAGCAAGCTGGAATCCCAATCATGCACACCCTCCTCAGGCAGCGTCGGCTCCGCTGGCTTGGCCACGTCCACAGGATGAACGATGGAAGGATTCCAAAAGACATCCTGTATGGTGAGCTAGCCTCTGGCAAAAGACCTCCCGGACGCCCCCAGTTGCGCTACAAAGATGTCTGCAAGAGATACCTCAGAGAGGTAGACATCGAGCTGGACAACTGGGAAGAACTAGCAGACGACCGCAGCAGATGGAGGCAGGGGTTACACAAGGGTCTTCAGAAGGGCGAGATGAAGATCAGACAGCTAGCAGAGGAGAAGCAAGTGCACAGAAAGCACAATAAGGACTTGCCAGACACCCACTACATCTGCAAGAGATGCAGCAAGGACTGTCACTCTCGTGTGGGTCTTCATAGTCACAATAGACGCTGTAAATGAAGTCCTCAATTGAAACTTTAAAGGGCGCGATCCATAGTCTATGCAGACTGAAGGATGCCTACAAACGTATTGTAGATGGTATCTGGCATTGTTAGAGAGGAGTCTGTGATGCTTAGCTTATCTTAGCTTATTTTAGGATTAAAAAGAAAGCTGTTTGCTTGTAATCTCATCTGGGAACAATGCCACTGCCAGAGTTAGGTCTCCTTCTCCATGCTGTGAGCCCTCTCACTCTTGCGGCAAACCTACTCCCTTAGTGACATGCACCCTAGCTGCCCTACATGCCTGGGCCAGGTTCATACAGGAAAGAAAGACATGAAAGGGTTTAAGCATTGATCCAAAAAGGACACGGCAGCCAGATTTCGGTACCTGCCATTGTAATTGGCTCTCAATGCTTACTGGAGCCATACAGCCCCATCTGGGTGCCAAGGGCCTCTGCATCACTCAGCCATGTGCCACTGGCCCTGTTGGTACCAAGAGGCAGGCTGGCTTCATCAGTGCCAAAGAGGAGGTACTGCAAGTCATGAAAGGACTCAGTACTGGGCATATCAGCATCAGCAGTGAAGAGGCTGAGCTCTAGGAAGGATGCAGGAATACATGCAGAAAGGAGGCACTATCCAGAGCACACCCCAAAAACAGGGAGTTTGCTGACTCCAGACCCCACTTTGGGCCTGTTGAAATCTCCTGCCAAAAGGCCAGCATCATCCGTGTCCCCTCAGGTCTGGTGTGACAGGAGCAGAACTTTTGCCCTGGCATCCTCTGCTCCTGAAGCTGCTGCAGCTACAAGAGTCCACTGAATCTATTGAAACCACCTTCCCTGGAAATTCAAGATTCACGCTTGGCATCAACACTGAAGGTAAATACACTCACAGATGCACTTGTGCACCATCACTGGATTTTATAATTAACGTACCTGATAAAACAGTACTGTCCAGGGGAAAGCCACAGTGGTTTCACATGTGCCTCTTTCTTTGGCACTGGAGCCACCTCTCTGGTACTAAAAGGGGCACCTCATCCAGGCACTGAAGAAGCAGGATGGAGTACACCACAGTGACCCAACATCTGTATCCAGTTGGAGCCAAGGGCCATTTTAGTAGCCCTTCTGGAACCAGCTATGATTCTCCCTCTGTCAAGAGTGTCCCTACTTGCTCTGCTGGTCATCAGGAACAACAATGCTGTGCGCACACCCTCGGCACTGAGTCCAGCACTTGGCAGGAGCAGGACCAGAAGTCATTTCACAAACTAGCCACAGAGGAACCCTTGGCATGCTCTTCCTCATCCTGATGAGGTTGTCTTGGTGGCGCTTAAGTCCTTGTCACCAGATGATTACAAAGCCTGTCAGGAGTTCTTAGAGCTTTGGCTCTGGACATCCCTCCAGAGGAAGGTCAGGAAAAGTCCCACAGGCTTGTGGACATTTTGATCATAGCCATTCTGCTAAGGATAGCTCTGCTCACTGGTGAAGTTATTCTAGAACTTACCAATGCAGCAAACGTGCTGGGCTCATGTGAAAGGGATGGAAGGAGATCTGCCTGTGCTTATCAATAGCTGAGACTGTGAAATTCTCATTTCTTTATTGTTCTCTCATTATGGTCCCCACTTCCTTATTGTTTGTCTGTAGGATCTCTGGTTCTTTAATGGCTTCTGTCTGTTATATAATTATTTTGTTAGGTGTAAATCTGTTATGACAATGGGGTTTGATGAGTTAGATAATTCTGTTATAGTATGTTAGGATTGGTTAGTAACACTTTAGTAGTATAATTGGTTAAGGTATAGCTGAGCAGGCCTCAAGTTTTGGAGACTGTTAATAAATAGAGGGTAAGTAGGATATTACTATGACAGGCTCTTTCAGTGGTAATAGACCCTGCAAAAAGAGTTTAAGCTTACACCTGAGCCTTTGAAATGGGTATGGGCACATATATTGAGAGGTTTATTCCTGAGTCCTGTAAATAAGTAAATGCGGGTGCCCGTAGACTGTCTGAAGGGCCAAGACTCTTGTGCGGTTAACACCCTCTCCTGAAAACATGTTGTTTACAGAAATACAACCTCTTCTTCTTGTAAGAGATATAGGAAAGATCTCTCCATTGCTCAGGGAAAATAAGGTTTACCAGGGTCATCCTTACCCATTGTGGTAAACCCAGTGGTAGACCCTTACCTGGAAGCTTCTGGAGCCTTCTAGAAGGACAGTATACTGGGTCCTATTGGGGGGATCCATGGAGTGGGCAGGCACAGCCCACCCATGACAAAAAGGCCCCTCTTATAGGGAGAGGGGACCCATTAAAAAAGGTCATGGCCCCAACAAAGTGCAGGGGACAACTAAAGAAAAAAAAACAGGGACAGGAGTGGAGGTCAAAGGTTTAGAAGGAGGGAACCAGAAGGGGACACCGAGCAGAGAACCCTGGACAACGCCCACTATCCCTCGAAGGTGTCAAGAGAGCCAGTGGACGCTGCCCAAAGGAACTCTGCCCGGATTCGTGAGCAGAGACAGGAGCAGAAATAGGCCCCACGGTCGCAGGACTCCCCCCCGCCAGCCTCCTCTCCCAAGTGTTATAAATGGCTACCTTGGCCATAGCCAGGAGGAGGCTGACGAGGAGGTCCTGCGACTTGGTGGGGCCACGGATACGGTGTGCAAGGATAAGAAGGTGCGGGGAGAAGTGCAAGAGGTTCTGGAGGAGCCGAAAGAGGGGCTGCAACCTGGCGCACTCAATGTAAATGTGCGCCAGGGTCTCCCTTGTGCCGCAAAAGAAGCAAGTGTCCGGGAGGGGGGTGAACCGCGCCAGGTACACGCCCATGCTCACCGCCCCATGAAGAATTCTCCAGCTGATGTCCCCGGCGGGCTGCGGGACCAGGGTAGAATAAAGGCTGGTCCACTCAGGCTCCCCACCCTCCGAAGGTGGTAGAAGATCCCGCCACTTGTGGTCTGGGCGGGACATGAGGATGGAGAAGTGGAGCATGTGAAGCACAAGCGTGTACAGATGACGTCGGGGCGTGGTTCGGAAGGGGACCGGCTGTAAGGCGTTCAGCCAGCTGGGATGATGCAGGGGACGGGGGTGGGAAGGCTTATGGAGCTGGGGGCCCACAGAGAGGTCTGGAGGGCCAGGAGTAAGAGGGGGACAGGGTGCACCCTCTTGCAGGACTCGGCATAGGTAGATGTGATCAGCGGATGGCAAGGCAGCCTTCACCTCCTTGAGTATGTGCTGGGGAGAGCAAAGGGTGGAGAGCCCCATGCGCTGGGTGAGCGCCGGGACTTCCATCCAGTCTCCCCGGTTGTAGTCCAGGAGGCCTCCGACCCTGGTGATTCCACCAAGGACCAGCCTCCGGCACACCGCAGGGGACTCCACCGCCTGCACACAGAGGTAGGGATTGTGTAGCAGGGGCTCCGCAAGGAGGTCTTCCCCCACAGTGGCCCCTAAGGACCTGGAGACTGCGAGCAGCCGCCAGGTGCGGAGGAGGTCCTGGTGGAAGGCCGGCATCTCCGAGAGGTCTCACGGATGGCCTCTCAAAGGCAGATAAAGGAGCTGCCAGTCATATTGGAGCCCTCGGAAGCGATGGAGGAAAGCGTGTGCCAGCGTGCTCCACGACGGACTATCTGCACTATTGCTGTTGAGGAGTCCCTGAAGGGCCCTGAGGTGGAAGACATGGACCTGAGTGCGGAGGCAGGTCAGGCCCTGTCCTCCCTCCTCGGGGGGGAGATGGAGAACCCCTGCAGGGACCCAGTGCAGACCTGGCCAGAAGAACTCCAGAATTACCTTCTGGAGGGCGGCCAGGAAACCCGGGGGTGGGACAAGGGTGCTGAGATGGTGCCAGAGTATGGACAGGACTAATTGATTAAGCACCCATGCCCGCCCTCCCCCGTAGGGAGAGGCACTGGAGCAGCCCCGCCCACCTCTGCAACCATTCAGCCACCCTGCCCTCTAAACCCTGCCAGTTTTCTGGTGGAGAGGGATGTGTGGCAGAGAGGAAGACAGCCAGATAGGATAGCGGACCCGCACTCCACCAAATGGGCTGAAGCGCAGGCGGGAGGCGGCCCGCCTGCCACCCAGCCCCAACCACCAAGCCAGAGCTCTTGACCCAGTTGACCCGGGCAGAGGAGGCCACCGAGTAGATGGCTTGGCAGGCCTCCAACTGCACCAGGTGTCCCGGGTCCTGGACCACGAGGAGTACGTCATCAGCGTACGCCGACAGGACCAGCCGCAGCTCTGGCTCACAGAGCACCAACCCCATCAACCTTAGCCGAAGGAGACAGAGGAAGGGCTCGATGGCCAGAGCGTAGAGCTGGCCTGACAGCAGGCAGCCCTGACACACCCGTCGCCTGAAGCTGAATGGAGCGGTCAGGGTCCAGTTGAGCTTGACCAGACACTCTGAGGCAGCGTACAGCACCTGGAGAAACCCCATGAAACGGGGTCCGAAGCCGAAGGCCCGTAGAGCGCCCAAGAGATACCCGTGGTCCACCCTGTTGAACACCTTCTCCTGGTCCAAGGACAGGAGGGCGAACGACAGACCATTCCTACACCCGAGCTCCAAGAGATCCTGGACCAGATAGAGATTATCAAAGATGGTACGGCCCGGGATGGTGTAGGTCTGGTCGGGGTGGACCGCGTCCTGCAGCACAGACCCCAAGCGATGGGGGATGGGTTTGGCGATTATCTTGTCCGTGCCGAGGAGTGAGATGGGACACCAGTTCTGAAGGTTGCAGGGGTCCCCCTTTTTGGGCAGCAGGGTGAGGACAGCCCGCCTGCACGACAGGCGGAGGACCCCGCTCTGCAAGGACTCGGCCCAGATGCTGAGCAGGTCTGGGCCGAGGATGTCCCAAAACACGCGGTAGAACTCCATGGTCAGCCCGTCCATGCCCGGGGATTTATTGGTAGGCACGAGACGGAGGGCTTCCAAGTGCTCAGCCAGAGTGAGAGGAAGCTCGAGCCGGTCCCGGTCGCCCGTGCTGACCGAAGGGAGTTGGTCCCAAAGCACTCTGCAGGCGTCGGCCGGATCCGGGGAGAAAAGGGTGGCGTAGAAGGTGCGAGCCCTCTCGTGCATCTCCGCCGGATCCATAAGAGGGGTGCCATCCTCCACAAGGAGGCAGAGGATATATTTCTTGGCACCCCTCCTTTTCTCCAGGGCGTAGAAGAAGCAGGAGCCGAGGTCCATCTCCCGAAGGAGCTGGATCTGCGACCTCACAAAGGCCCCCTGTGCCCGAAGGGCCCTGAGCTTGTCCCGCTTCTCCCGGTACATGCCGCAGAGGGGTGGATCCCCGAGGCTGGTGGCCAGGCGCCTCTCAAGCTCAAGAACCTCCCGCTCCAGCTGTCCTATCAATGCATCCCGCTGCCGGCTGGCCCCCCCGGGTATAGTCGCGGCAGAAGAGCCGCGTGCACACCTTTCCCAGATCCCACCACCACCACGCAGAGGGAAAGGCGCACCGTTGCCCGCATCAGGCCAGCCAGAATTCCCGGAACGACACCACGAAGACCACATCCCCCAGCAGGCTATTATTAAAATGCCAGTAGGCCGACCCCTGCTTCCCCAGTGAAAGGGAAGCCTTCACGGCCACCAGGTGGTGGTCCAAGAAGGCGGCCGGCCGCACGCTGGAGGAGTGAGCTCGGGAAAGGTGTTGCCAAGTAATATAGATGCGATCCAACCGGGAGCGTACAGATTTATGGCTCACCACTCGGATGTAGGTAAAGACGGTATCCTCGTCCAGGTGGTGGCTGCGCCAGACGTCCACCAGAGAGTGATGGTTGATGAGCCCCCTGAGGACGTCCGCAGTGCCATGGCACTGCTCAGTCCCCATACGGTCCCGTTCCTCGAGGGTGCAATTGAAATCCCCGCCGAGGACCAGGGACTCGCAAGGATCAATGGAGTCGAGGAAGGCCACCGCCTGCTGGAAGAAGGATGTTCTCTCCGGGCCAGATGTCGGGGCGTAGACGTTGAGGAGGTGGAGGGGCAGCCCCTCTATCTGTACCCGGAGATACAGCAGGTGACCTGGCACGACCTCGATGCTCCCCAGCACCTTGGGCTGCAGGTCTGGGGAGAACAGGGTTGCTACCCCAGCCCACTGGGCCGAGAGGTGACTAAGATGGACCCCGTCTCCCCACTCCAGCTGCCAACTGGCTTCGGCGGCCAGAGTAGTGTGGGTCTCCTGCAAGAAGGTGACCGAGTACCCCCGCCTCCCGGAGAAAGGAGAGCACTCGGCATCTGTGGAGACCCAACCCGCAGCCCCTGGCATTTAATGAGGCAAAGATGATCGGCGCCATTTGGAGGGCTGGGGAGGATCCTCGCCGGAGGGAGCACCAACGGCCCCCGTGGGGCCATGCAGCAAGCCATGACCGACGCCGAAGGTAATTAAGGCGTCATGGAAGCCGCGGGCCCCTTGGTAGGCCGTGGCGTCCCTCCTCCCGGTCCCCTTGCCCTCTTTTAAAAGGGCCCTCATGGACTCTAGGATGGCGTGGAAGTCACCCCAGCGCTGGAGGGTGAGAGCGACCTTGTTCTTGGACCCGCGGACGTCGTCCAAGAACTGGTGTATTTCACATGCCAGCGCATGGGGTGCTGGGGTTTCAGGGTGCCAGGGATCCGTCAGCCCCGTTTTCTTGTGGGCCCCACGGCCGGAAAAAAGGTCGAAGCAGGGAGTGGGGTCTAAGTTTGGGGGGGATGGGGGTGGCAGAGGGAGAGCAGCCCCAGAGGTGCTGGGAGTGGGCGGTACAGCAAAAGCCTCCCGGGCGATTACAGCCTCAGGGGCAGATGTGGGTGGACAAATGTTGAGGGGAGGGATGGGGAGGGTGAAGAGGATGAGATTTGCAGGGGAAGGGTCTGAAAGGGGTGGAGGGGGAGCAGGAAGGGGCAGGAGTGGCGGAAGAGGAGTGTCTGGAGGGGGGAGGGTTACAGGTTTTTGGATGGGGCATTGATTGGAGAGGGGAGCAGGGGTGGGGGTGGAGAGGGGGGCTAGGGTGGGAGTAGGGCCTGGGATGGGAGCGGAGGGGAAACTTCCACAGGCGGTGGAAGGGGAGTTGGGGTTGGGGCAAGGTGCCCACGCACTCAGCGGCAGGCACCAACAGGGTGGCGGGAATGGTGGTAGGGTCTTCGAGTCCAGGAAGGGAGGGAGGGCATAATGGGAACACCAGTTCTCCTGGGGCGTCTGGGGGCTGGCCAACCCCCGCCGGGAGGTCGTCCCCCATTGAGAGGGGGGCCACGCCCCGCGACATCTGGAGCAGGGAAGGGGGGGCAGTTAAAGGGGTGCTAGTGGACAGGGAGAGGGGGACGACAGGGGTGGGGAGTAGAGGGACGGCCCACAGGCCTCCAATAGAAGGCCGTCCATGTCAAGGGCCGCCGGGTGAAACCCGGGGCCTCGACCTCCTGCAAGAGGAGGGCGAGGCCGAGGCTTACCTCCTCTGGACACTCCACAGGGGCAATCTGGGCAGTGGCCAGAGGGGTGTCGGAGGAAGGCGAGGGGACAACGGAGGCAGTCTCTGTTTTTTGAGGCTCCAGCTCCGGGGCAGAAGGGGTGGTGTCCTTTATGGCCGCCGTGGCAACTCCAGCAACCCCCGGCAGACGGTCGGTGGCCGGGGGTTTGGTGGGTGGGCTGGCGGCTCTTTTTGGTGCTTGGCAGGGCACGCCAGCCCCGTGTTCTGACGGGGTGGGGGGCCGGGCACGCACGCTTCCTTTCTTCCTTTTTCCCCCTACCAGCACCCAGTCCTCCAAGGAGGTGGGGGGCTGGGCGGCAGAGAAGGAAGGGCCAGGGGACTGAGGGAGGAAAGGAGGGGCCAGGATGGCAGGGGGAAGGGACAGCCCAACCTGGGGTGGGCCCTGCCTCGGCCCTGCCGCCGGCCCTGCCTCCCTCTTCTCCGCGTGCCCAGCTCTTGAGCCCGCTCGGGCGTTGGTGCCCGCTTCTTCCTGCCCGGCACCATGCGGCCGGGCACCCTCTGACGCCCAAGCAATGATTGGATCCATCCGGGACGAGAGGAGGAGGGGCAGTCCCAGGGCCTGTCGCGGTCGGGGCGCCGCCAGTCTCGTGGCTGGTGCCCCCCAGGTCAGAGGAGGTCCCGGGCTCCTCTTCACACTGGGCTAGGGGGCAATCCCTCCCGACGTGCCTCGCTGCCTGGCACATGAAACACCAGGCCTCCCCCAGGGTGTAAAAGACCCGGTACTGGGCCCGTATAGCCCCCTCCTGGGGTACCCCGTTCTGTGCTGCTGCCGGCAACCGTTGTACCCGAGCCTGCCGGTGGAAAGAAAGCACATGCCGGAGGGCGGGGTCCTTGCAGCCTAGAGGGAGGGGGCTCAGGACTGACAGAGACCGGCCCAGGGTGGCAAGGAAAGACAGAAGTGCAGAGTTGGGGAGGAAGGGCGAGACAGAGGAGAATGCCACCCGCACGCCCAGGTCTTCCAGCGGCTCCAGGGGCACGTGCACGCCCCCAACCGCCAAGCCCCTCTCCACCGCCTCCTGGGCGGCGGCCTCTGAAGCCAGGAAGAAGACAATCTTCCCGAACATCCGAGAGGCCGCCACCACAGCCGCGGGCCCCACCACCCGTGCCAATGCCTGCACGTAGGTTTCTACGTGGGGAGAGGCAGCCACCAGGAGGCAGCGGACTCCGTTCCTCCTGGTGAGCGTGGGGAAGGGGCCGCAACCATCAGGGGTGGTAGTCCTGGCGGAGGCGGAGGCAGAGGAAGCAGGGTGCGAGGCAGCAGCCGCCGCCTGGGCGTACAACCTGGGGGCCAAAGAATCGGAGCCCCCAGGCGCGGTGGTGGGAACAGGGGGGCAGGGAGAAGGGGGAGCTGCACCAGATGTTGCAGCAGCTGGGATAAGAGCCCCCGCCATGGGAGGTTTGGCCTTCTGGGCGGGGCTCTTGCCTTTCTTTTTCCCCTGGCCCTTCCTACCCTTTTGGGGGGTTGGGTTCGGGGCGGGGTCACCGGAGGACGCAGTGGCAGGAGCCCCGGAGCCTACGGCCACACCCTCAACCAACAAGATAGCAAGGACCCCGGCGGCCCTGGACGAGAAGGCCACCATTTCAGAGGTGGAAGGGGTGCCAGTGGAGGGAAGAGGGAGGGGGGCATCGCCAGATGGCCCCCCGGTGGTTGTAAAGGCCATGGTGAGGGGTGCAAGGGCGAGGGAATTTATTGGGCTGGGGCACTTTAAGAAAGAGCGGGGGAGGAGAGGAGAAGGAAGGGAGGAAGTGGCTGCCCCTCCCCCACTGGCCAAGCTGAGGACCTGGTCAGGTGGGGGTGGGACAGGAGGAGAGAGGGAGGAAAGGGAGGTGCAAGGGGGCCCACAACTCCCACCACAGGGTGGGAAGTGGCTCCTGCTACTGCACTGGGATGTGTGGGGGGGTTCAATATTTGTAAGTGTGGGGAGGTGAGTGAGTGGGAGGGGAGGGGCTCAGGCACCTAACAGAAGAAGGGGGGGAGCGTGGGCACAAGGAAGGGGGGCAAGGTGGAAGGGTGGCAAAGCCAACCAAAGGAGAGGGGGGTTGGGGGAAGAGTGTGCCCACGGGTGCCTGAGGGTGGGCCCACAGCAGCCACTGCAGAGCCCCACAGGAGCGGGAAGGAGGAAGGGGCAGATGATTAGGGTGGGGCTCAGATGGAAAGGGCCCCGGAGGCAGCTGGGTGTGGAGGGGGCAGGGCAGTGAAGGAGGTGGTGGCTGCAGGGACCACACCCTAGCACCCCACCCCCAACTATGCAGCCACCCCTCTGGAGCCCCGGTGGGGAGGGGCCCCACCCAAACTCACCACCCCAAGCCGCTCCACAGCAAGCTGTGGGGGAAGCCCAGCCACCGCCCCAGAAAGCCCCTTACCTCCTCCGGAGCAGTGAGGTTGCAGTGGCCAGTGGATGGAACAGCGGGCCCAAGTAGAGGGCCAGCAGAGTCTCCCCGAGAAGATGGACTGAGGGGGGGTGCCCCCTCCCCACCAAGAGTCAGGGCAGTAGGAGTCCCCCCTCGCACCACCCACGCAGCAGGTTCAGAAGAAACGAGATGGGGGGGTGCGGAGGGGGAGAGAAGAAAGCAGCCTGCCTGAGGCAGGGAAGAGAAGCTGGCCCAGAAGGGGGGCCAAAAGACAGCCCCAGGGGGGCCTGAAGCAGCCAAAGGCTGCCCAGCACCTCACCTCCCAACCACGGGGCTCCCCAAATGGGATCCCCGCAGCCTAGAGAACAGAGCGTTTCTGTTCCCTGTCTAGGCCCAGACCTCCATTGGTCAGATAGGCCCTGTGCTCCCTATAAAAGGCTCCCCGTCTGGTACTGGGGGCAGGTTTTGGGAGGTGTACCAGAGGAGCAGGTGCAGGTGCCGGTACCACGGGGAAGTGGTGGGTGAAGTGGCCCAGGGTGAGGCTACTACTTTGGGGCAGGGGTAAAGGTCCTGCTCGTTGCCTCTTGTTCTCATAGGGACCCTGGGCCGGAGTCCAGGGTAGAGGGTGGGTCTGGACTCCCCCCACCCTTCCCCCGAGGGATCACTTTACTGGAGCAGGTGCGGGCCTGCAAGGGGACTGGTATTCTTCTCCCTGTACTGGTCCTGCCTATGATGAGGATGGCTCGCTAAGCGGAGACCCCTGCCTTTGGAAGGGCCTGGGCAAAAGGGGGGCCTCTGTGAGTCTCTGAGGCAGCACAGATCCGCCAGGAAGCGCAGGGACCCACAGGGGCTGACAAGGGACTTTGTCACACCATGGCTACGTCTACACGTGTTCGATGAATAACGTCTACACGTCCTCCAGGGCCAGCAACGTCGATGTTCAACTTCGACGTTGCTCAGCCCAACATCGAAATAGGCGCAGCAAGGGAACGTCTACACGTCAAAGTAGCACACATCGAAATAGGGATGCCAGGCACAGCTGCAGACAGGGTCACAGGGCGGACTCAACAGCAAGCTGCTCCCTTAAAGGGCCCCTCCCAGACACAGTTGCACTAAACAACACAAGATACACAGAGCTGACAACTGGTTGCAGACCCTGTGCCTGCAGCATAGATCCCCAGCTGCCGCAGAAGCAGCCAGAAGCCCTGGGCTAAGGGCTGCTGCCCACGGTGACCATAGAGCCCGGCAGGGGCTGGAGAGAGAGCATCTCTCAACCCCCCAGCTGATGGCCGCCATGGAGGACCCAGCAATTTCGACGTTGCGGGACGTGGATCGTCTACACAGTCCCTACTTCGACGTTGAACGTCGAAGTAGGGCGCTATTCCTATCTCCTCATGAGGTTAGCAACTTCGACGTCTCGCCGCCTAACGTCGAAGTTAACTTCGAAATAGCGCCCGACGCGTGTAGACGCGACGGGCGCTATTTCGAAGTTGGTGCCGCTACTTCGAAGTAGCGTGCACGTGTAGACGCAGCTCATATGTAGTTGCAGAGGGCATCCAAAAATATGGAGCACCACTGGGTCTTAATGTCCACCTGCCTCTTCCTGTCCCTGGTCTGTGGCTCTGCTTCCTCAGGAAAGGAGCTAGTTAACTTAACAGTGGAAAAGTCTGCTAGACCTATTAGCAGAACATCAAACCTGTGAAAGAGCAAGTGGTAATGAAACTACTTAACAGGCATTTGCCAACCCCAGATATATACTCTCAGTTTCTGAATTTACTGTGTTAGTCAACAGCACCTTAGTATAAAATTTGCTTTAAAAATATTTTATTAATATGTTGCTGTAGATTGTAAAATCACATCTCTTAAAAAATCACCTGAGCCCGGGCTGCCCCACTTTAACAGCACTGTGTAAGGCCCCATAAATCCTAATAATATCTATGGGTTTTATATCTGTTACAGCCTGATCCTGAGCAGAAAGGGGAATCTCAGGGCTATTTTAGATCTGAAATAGTTGAACAGGTCCCTAAAGAAATCTGGATGGTCACTCTAGCTTTCTTTACTCCTTCCCTGAAGCCAAGAGACTGGTATGCTGCTCTCAGCTTAATGGACACTTCCACTTGGCAATTCATCAGAACCACAAAGTTTCTCCGATTCAAAGTTAATGGTTCCAACCATCAATTCACTGTGCTGCCCTTTGATCTGATGGCTGTTCCTCATGTGTTCACAATGTGGTGAGCAGGAGGCCATATCTTCCCTTACCTAAATTACTGGCTAAGAGTTCCTTCCAGGGCCCAGGTATTGTCCCAAGTAGATGTAAGCTGTTCTACGTTTTATGCATTCAGCCTTCTGATCAACACACACAGAACTGTCCTGTCTCTAGCATAAAAATAGCATTTATTGGAGCAGTCCTGGATTCCATGACACCCAAAGCCTTCCTCCCACCAAACACATTTCAGACTATGCAAGGCATCAATCTAGATATAAAGCTTTATTGCCTCAGAAATCCTGCATTGTGGCAAGGTGTTAGGCAAGATGACCCTTGTGTTCCCTCCTGTCCCTATGGCAGGCGTGCTGGAACAGTTTTGATAGTGGGGATGCCGTTAACCATTGAATCAAACCATAAACCATGTATGTCATGGAAATACTTCAAGACAGGGTGCTGCAGCACGCCCTGCAGCCCTAGTTCCGGCACCTATGCCCTGTGGTTCGGTTGCTCTATGATAAGACATCATTTGAGGCTGGAAGGGCTCACGGCAGCATGCGTTTACGTAGTCCAGCATGCCAGACTAAATTTCAGAGAGCTACAGGACTGGCCAGCCGAGGTGTATTCACAGAGGCAGCACCATATGTTCAGATTATTGATCAACTCTTACCCTCCATAGACTAGTGGACAGATCCTGCTACTGTTAACAAGGGAGCTCACTTCGCCCTGCGTCAGCTATCTCTCATTTTAGACACAGGGCCTCTGAATCTAGTTAGAGGGTTGATTTTGATCTCATGAAAACTCAAGGTTTTTGGTCTCCCAGCATGATCTCAGCCTGTACGTAAGTGTCTGGGAATTGTAAGCAATCCAGTTATCTCACATGGGGGTTTGTTTTGTTTTTGTTTGTTTTTGGTGGGGGGTGGTGTTTTTTTTTCCCCACATAGCAAAGTAAGTGAAGGGGCTTGTTAGTTCTGACTGCCAATGCAATAGCTGTGTTTTGCATAAACAAAGAAGGAGATGCCCAATCTTTGCTGCTGTGTTGGAAAACTATTTTACTTTGGGGCTTCTGCATTGCCAGTTCTCTAACTCTGAAAGTGGCTTACCTTCCAGTGACCTAGAATACACCATCAGACTGCCTGAGTAGACAGTTTGTCAACCACTATGTTTGATCCTTTCAGCCAGACACAGCAAATAGTATTCCTGGTAAGCTATGTGCTTGTGCAGCGCCTCAGGAGAATTCAGATGCTGCCCAGAGGATTAGCAGCCAGGTTTTTTCTTTCTTCTCATGGTGCACATTGATATGTGTATTCATCCACATAAAAATTTATTCCACATATGATGGAAAAGATTTGCAGGCACCTTGATAGCAAGATCCATTTTCTAGTTCTGCAGAGCTTTCAAAGTGGATATATCTACAAGAAAGTGCAATTGAAAGTGCCATCAGTTTTGATCTCATGCAGGTAAAAGCCCAACTTCGTTAAAGGGCGCTTTTCAAGTGATGTCATCAGATAATCTTCTGTATGTTTTTCTTCCTTTCCATTTCCTGCCCAGCCTTGCATGAAATAAAGCATGGCAATGCTTATCCTATACTAGCACCTGGCTGGCCCACAGCATCGGTTCTCATAGTTGTTGGCCCTGTCAGTGAGCAGTGGGCAGGGGCAGCAAAAAGCACCTCACTGTTGCCACCTCCACAGGCTGGGGCAAGTACAACTGGGTGTATTGTATGGATTGCTGTCTTCACTTGACATCCAAGGTGTAGTGTGAAGATGAGGGTGGAGTGCAGGCCTGGGCACCAATCTAGAAATCACAAACACAAGTCACCTGTCTGGGCTTAATGGCACTGAGAACCAGGCCCAGTCTGACACCCATCACTGTTGGGAGCAGGAGGCACCAGAAAGACAACAGCATTAACGTGAATGAAGGAAAACATTGGTTGACCATTAGGGGACATTTTCTGATGTTGGATCTGTGAGACTGTGGAATAGCCCCCTGAGGAAGGAGTGGGCTCCCCATCTTTGGGGCAGAGCTCTTGCAGACATGAAGAAGGTCCATCTTGCTCTGGGAGGCTGGCTAGGCAGGATCCAACAAGTCTTTTCCATCCTGTGGTTTGGAGTGAGTGGACCATGCAGCCTGGTTATGCAGGAGGCTGAATCAGCCTATGTCAAAAGAAGTGCAAGGTTTCTCTGTTCCAAAAAGTTGTACATGGCTTGAAATGGGCACTGCTCACGGGCCTCTCTCACAAGCAAGATCACACTGGGACAGCAGCTGCATGAGTAAGGCAGGGCAATATGGATAACCCTGAACCAGCCTAGGGGGTTTCTGTTCCTATGGACCCAGGAGCACAATCACTCAGTCATTCCTGTTTCTGTTTACTAGTGCGTGACATGGTGCTTTCCTAAGAGAAAATGAAAGTGTCTCCATGCATCTCTTGCAAAAACTGCCAAAGCAAGACACTCACTGCTCTGCTAAGGTAAGTCCTCTTCCCTCAGGTTGGAGTTGGAGTGTAATCTCCCTCCCTCTCACATCCTGGATCCTGGGGCTTCAGTTGGGATGAATCCAGGCTAATGCACATTCAGAAGAAAAACGCATTACCCAGGTGCTGGACCAATTTACAGTGACATTGTGGGTGTTAGTGAAAATGGGAAGGGAGATGGGTTACTGAGTGGCTGCGTTGGAACATCTGCTTTTCCTCGTTGAATTTTCTCTTACAGTACCTTTGGGTGAAGAAATTCAGGTTTGATTCAAGGAAAGGAACAGGGCCTCGGTGATGGACACATCATGTCTGGTAGGCTTAGTGCTGTATAGAGATTTCCCTGGCCATCCCCTAGCAGGTGTACCTCTCTGAATTTCTCCAATTCCTCCTCACGTTACTTGCAGCATTTGGAAGTTTGAATTGAAAGTGAAACAATGACTTACTTGACTTAAACTCTTGTACTCCAAGTGGAGCATAGGCATCTACAGTCTCCTGACTTCACTCTTTCTCCTCTTGAAAATTAATACACTCTAAAAGCAGATACCCGGTGTAAGAAAATACTAGTACCTGAGAAAGCATTATAGGTTCTAAAAGTATGAGCTAAGACTAGCTTCTTCATACAGCTGTTATTGTTGACAATGTTGGTGCATTGGTTTGGGTCATGTTGGCCTACCTAAGAATTTCAAATTATGGTTTGTAAGCAAGGTCTGAATGAGCTCACTTCTGACCACTTGTGATGAGCCAGGGTTGCATGGAAAAGCTTCAGGACCAGATTGTATTTACATGAACTCACCTAGTCTGTCAAGGTCTCCAGCAAACAGAACTGTGCTGCCCAAGGGATCAATTTTGGATGGTCTTGGGTTACAAATCGCTTTGGTATTAAATGTGTTGGTCATGAAATAGTTATCCTTACTGTAAGAGTAAAGGGCAGTAGAGCTGTACTTAGCCTGCCTGAATGAGGGGCTTCCTTCAGTGCTTTCTTTGTTCTAGGGCTCGCCAGGACTGAGCATCAGCACCTCTAGGCTTGACACCTGGACATGCCACATCAGTAGGACCCTACCACATTCACGGTCCCTTTTGGTCACTTACACATAAAAATCATGAAGTTCATGATTTCAGCTATTTAAGTCTGAAACTTCAAGGTGGTATATTTTTAAGGGTCGTGACCTAAAAAGGAGTTATGAGGGGTCACATGATTATTGTACGGGGAGTTGCAGTACTCCTACTCTTCCTTCTGTGCTGCTGCCACCAGAGCGAGGCAGCTGGAGAGCAGTGGCTGCTGGCTGGGAGCCTTGCTCTGGAAGCAGAGCTGCCATCAGCTGCAGTGCAGAAGTAAGGATGTGATAGTATAGTATCGTCACCTTTACTTCTTTGCTGCTGGTGGGGCGCTGCCTTAGGACCTGGACATCTGGTCATCAGCACCCAAAAGAACAGACTTCGTGGTCTGTGATGCCTTTTTCATGGATGTGAATTGGTAGGGCCCTATACCTCAGTTATGGAAGTAACAAACTTTCTTGAGCCCTGGCACCTCTCTCATTGCAAATTAAGCACTGGTCATCCTCCACTGAACTGCACTCCCTAAGCAGGAAGTCTGGATGTTATATCCTAGCGAAGAAAGAGAGAGGGCCGGACACAAGTGTTTTGCTTGGTGGTGTGAGCTCTGCCTAAGAGGCAGACAGTACTTGACATGCCCCTGTCCCCTGTTAAGAGGTAAAGCTGATTAGGCACCATAGAAAGTCTTTTGGTTTGTTATATGACCGCTGGAGTTGAAATCCTTTCTGGTCAGGACTAAGGGCTTAGCCCTATTATTGTTTTTGTGGAAGAGAAAGCGCAGCCTGCCCTGACAGTGAGGTTCGCCCACTGAGAGCTGAAATCACTGAGAGCTGATTGTAGCCTCGAGCCCAATTTGCAGAGGTCACAATGGAACCTGGCAGCAGATGATGATGATGCAAGGTCATTGGAGACAGAGTGGTAGAGTAAGTGGAGGCACAACAGACAATAGCAAGCAGAGTACTGTTAGACTATGTCTTAGTCATGTCACTCCAGAATGCTAGATTTGTTACTGGGAAACTCATATAAATATACATTTCCCAGTATGCCAAGGTTTTTAAAATGCGTAAGTTAAATTTTGCCAAGGTCATTTTCTGATATCATCAGTGTCTCAAGAGGTCATTCTCTTTGGGAGTATCTGTGTGAACTTTTTTAGTATTATATTTATTGTTCTATAAAAATGGCCATATTGTGTCAGGCCAATGGTCCATCTATCCCAATATCCTGTCTTCTGACAGGGGCTATTCCAGGTGCTTCAGAGGGAATGAATAGACCAGAGAATCATCAAGTGATCTACCTTCTTTGTCCACTCCCGGCTTCAGGTGCACAGAAGCTAGGGACACTTGGAACATGGTGCTGCATCCCCTGCCCATCCTGGCTAATAGCCGTGGATGGACCTAACCTCATTTTGAACCCTGTTATAATTTTGGTCTTCACAACATCCCCTGGCGAAAAGTTCCCTGGGCTGAGGATGCATTGTGTGAAGAAACGTTTGTTTTTGTTTGTTTTAAACTCACTGCCTGTTAATTTCATTGGGTGACCCCTGGTTCTTATGTTAAGTGAAGGGGTAGATAACACACCCTTATTCATTTTCTTCATACTAGTCAAGATTTTTGTGGGCTCTATCGCATCCCTTCTTAGATATCTCTTTTCCAAGCTGAAAAGTCAGTCTTTTTAATGTCTCCTCCTAAGGAATCTATTCCATACCACCAGTGATTGGTGTTGTCCTTTTCTGTATCTTTGTCAACTCCAATATATCTTTTTTGAGATGGGATGACCAGAACTGCACAGTATTCAAGCTATGAGCATAGCATGCATTGACACAGTAAAAGTGAAAGAGAAGAGCTTGGTTTGCCAAGCCAGTCCTTGAAACCTACATGAAAAGGCTGCCAGTCACTGTCAAAGCCAATTGTAGAAGAACTTAATGAGACTGTTAAGAATGCTGGAAACACAGGTCAGTTTATATGACCCAACAATGACTCTTGCACCATTAAGCAAATAGGTACCATACACTACAAACTGGAGGCCAATGTTTAGTGCATTGTCACTTTTTAATCCTGAAGCTGGACACTGTTTCTGAACGAGACTGGCAAGTAAGTGCTCACCATCTTTCTTTTAAAAAAAAAAAAAAAAAAAAAAAGCTCAGATAACTGTCTAGAAACATTCAGCACAACACTGAGATTCAGCAATTAAAAATTGAAGCACTCTCACCATATTTAAAAATGTGAATACTGCACACCACTGGTGAATAGATCAATGTAAGTAGACATCAAGTGTTAAATCACTGTGTATGTTATCTTGATGTCCATATAGGCTAGCAGACACATTCTCGATGTTCCAGTTATAGAAGACATCTCAACTGTGTCTCTGACATCTCAGATGAGTTAAATGCTTAAAATGGAATCCCAAACAGGTGTGTGCTTGTGCATTTGATGGAGCTACAAACTTCTCTGGAAGACACAGTGGAATACAATCTTTGTTCAGAGAAAAATTTAACCATAATCTCTCCTATATATGTACTCCCACTAGCACTAATACAAACTGCAGAATATTCAAAAGACGTTAAAATGTGATAAGTTTAATGGCTTTGTTATACTTTTTTTTTTTAAGCAAGATTCCAGAAGGACTGAATGTCTTGGAAACAAATAGAAGATAAACTGGGACTGAAATTCAGATTAGTCCAATCTGAGAAAACCTGATGGCTTTTTATTGAGCTATTCTTTTCTGTTTGTCTTAAAATTACTGCAACCATTATTACTGTACCTACCATGATAGGATAGATCTAGGTAGTGAGGCTAGTGGACTACTTTTGTGACTAAGTTCAAAGAAGACTATTGCCGTTCTCTCCTGAAACTATGGTTGAAACCACTTGGGTCATTACACAATTCCATCCAAGCATATGTTAAAACTGTAATAGATCTTTGTCTAGCAACAGAAGCTACCTTTGGATCAATCAGAGTTATACCTTGAAAACAGCTGGGAAGATGCTGTAGCCAACCAGGCTTGGGTTCCCCAGAGACGAGGCTGCACCCAGAAGGCGAGTGCTATATTTGGTTTATTGAAAGCGCGTGACACCCGCGGCGGGAACCCTGGAGACACCGCAGTCACCCGTGGGGGAAAACCCGACGCGTCGGAGCTTCGCTCGGGGAGAGGCTCTGTAACAGGCCTCCTAACACTAACTGATAAAGCTGAGCTCATTAACATAAGATTGCCTAAAATTGCCTATGCATTTCTTATCACTATCTCTTGTGGCCTACTGCCAGTGTAGCCTTGAAATCTTGGCAAGCGCGGCTTGTTCTGCAGCTGTTCCCATGGCAGTTAGTTTTGCAGCTTTCACCTTGCACAGAGTGGTCTGTTTAGATTCTCCTGAGGATTCACAGAGGGGTCCATCTGCTCTCATGAGACCGTTACAAACTCTTCTCTCACCCTACAGATGCAAACACTTCATTCCAGAAGCTGACTAATGCAGGTAATTATATAAACTCCTTAAGTGAACAGGAGAAGAAGTGTGTGTTAAGCCCATTAAAAAAAGTACACAGTTGATCCTTACAAATCTTCGGTAGTGATTTCTGGATTCTACTCAACCTCCACATAGCTTTTATAGATGCCTGTCTTATAAAACACCTGCAGTTGAATGGAATGAAGCATGACCAGAAATGGGTCTGCTATGTCATCAGGACAGAACAGAGGATTTTGAGCATAGAGTAGAATTTCATATGATGAACAAATGAAAATTTAACTCCAACTTCTTCTTTATCATCAACCAAGTTTTTTGTTCTATGATTCCTGGAATGAAAGAAGTAGGAATCAATCTCTTGCTACTCCCAGTCACAACAGCTACAGCTGAGGATTGCTTTTCCCCAGGGAATAGAAAGAGTTTTGTGTTCTGAAAGAAGTTGTCTTCTGCTTGATCATGAGCATATCATGAAGGACACACCAGAGCTGTGCAAAATACAAGAAACCAGGAAGGACATAGATGTAATACTTCATTGTGGGCTTGAATAGCCCACTTTAATTTCTGCGATGTTTTTAAAACATGAGTTAAATCTAATAAAATGGCCATGAAGTATTTTTAGGTTTTTGCTAGGTTTTGTTAGGCTTTTACAGCCCACGTTTGCCCTCATGATCTCAAACCTCATCAGCCCACACCCATAAATTCAAACACCCCCATAAATTTTAATTCCTAGGGGGGACACTGCTGCTGTGCAGGAAACAGCCCTGCACAGTATTCACCAAACAGGCCTTGTCCACATCTCATGCTGGGACTGGGAAGTTACTTTGAATGAAGCCCCTGGAGTCTTGGTACCTGCAGTCTTTCCCCCAGTCCAAGCCTGGTTTGCAGGGGTATATCCATTTTCAGTATTTTCTATGACAGTTTTCCAAACTGGCTGGAACCCTGCAGGAGCCTTTCTCCATGAACCATGTGAGATGCATCTTCTCTTGGGGTTTGGTCTTTGTTCACTAGTCTCCCTGCCTGGCTTTGCTGTTTTCTTGCATGTGCTTTGCTGACTAACACCTCCACATTCTGCAAGGTTCATTCATATTTTACTTAATTTCCTGGGCTTTCAAGTGGTTTCTTCTCTTGTTGTTTCCTCCTGGTGGAAGAATATTATTTAGCTGTTGGCTGTTCCGCTGTCACTTTGCCTCATTATTTCTGGCAATATGCAAATTATCTTCTTCATAAATGTAGAAATGGTTTGACTCTTGGGAGATAGTGCTAGAGGTGAAACATGATGGTTGCTTAGCATATTATTTTATTTCAATTGCTCTATGCAGAAAATATGGAGAACTATTATTTTTCCATAGCATGATCTTCATATTTAGAAGCATTAATTAGCAAAACACCATAGAGAATGAAATTGTCAAAAGTGTGATTGCACTATTTATTGTACATTTTTTGTCTTGGTTGTCTAATTAAACACAAACAAATGCCTAGCTTCCAATTGAGAGACCTCTACCACAGCTCATAGAGCCAGCAACTCTACTAGCACAAGTCCAGCAATACCCAAACCTCACTTCCCCATGGAAACAGCCACTGCAGCACAGAGGCTGCAGCCTAGGGTAGTTTGTGACACAGGAATATTTTTCTGAGCTAACACAATCCGATATCAGGGAACCAACTTGACAACCCAATCTATTGTGCATTGAGTCTTTTCTTCTGAGCCCTGCTTAGTGCAGCCTTTCCTTTGAGTGTGTTATTGACTGTGGAAACTCTGATGCCTGTGGTGCAGGAGAATGGGCAACACCATGAGCATAGTGAAAAGTCTGTAGATGGGTGTGTGCAGAGGTGATAGGCACAGTGTCACAGACCTAGAGTGCAACAAAAAGTCTTGTGGCACCCTATAGACTAACAGATATTTTGGAGCATAAGCTTTCATGGGCAAAGATCCACTTCATCAGATGCATGAGTGGGGGGGTGGTTTCAGAGGGGTATTTAAAGAGTGGGATCCCAGTAAAAGGGAGGGCCAGAGCTGACAAGGTCTATTCAGCAGGGTGGAAATGACCCAGTATCAACAGTACTTATCAAAAGAGGAAAAAACAAGTTAGGTCAGATGGGGGGGATGTGAGCCATTGTCAGCGTCTAATCAGACAGGGGGATGTGAGCAATTGTCAGCATCTAACCCTACCATGCAGCTAAAGTGCAAGCAGGAGACAGTGACCACACTATTTCCCTTGGTGTCTTATTCCAATGACTAATCAACACCCAGAGTAGAGAAACTGTCTTTGTAAGCTGCAAGCCTCTCCTAGTCTCTGTTTAATCCATGGTTAATGGAGTCAAATTTGCAAATAACTTGCAGCTCAGAGATTTCTCTCTCCATTTGATTTCTGAAATTTTTTTGTTTCAGAACTGTCACCCTTAAATCTGCCACTGAGTGTCCAGGGAGACTGAAGTGTTCCCCCACAGGCTTGTGTACATTACCGTTCCTGATGTCTTATTTACATCCATTTATTCTTTTACAGAGAGACTATCCAGTTTGGCCAATGGAAATTGCAGTGGGGCATTGCTGGCACATGTTGGCATATATTATATTAGTAGATGTGCAGGTAAAGGAGCCCCTAATGGTATCGTTGATGTTAGGTCCTGTGATGATGTCATTGGTGTAGATATGTGAGCAGAGTTGGCAGTGAGGATTGTTACAGGGGCTGGTTCCAGGCCTAGAGTCACTGGTTTGTGATTTGTAGTGGCTGGTGAGGATTTGTTTAAGGTTGGCAGGCTGTCTGTAGGTGGGGACAGGCCTGCCTTCCAAGGTCTGTGAGAGTGAAGGACTGTTGTTCAGGATGGGTTGCAGATCACTGATGGTGCGCTGAAGAGGCCTTAGGTGGGGGCTGTATGTGATGGTCAGTGGTGGTCTCTTGTTTTCCTTGCGAGGCCTGTCTTGTAGACCTAGAGTGGAGACTGAACATTTGGCTTCAGTGCACTTGCCTTGTCCAAGGCTGACTGTCTCTGTGCTGACTGATTAGCACAGTGCTGGCAGTGGCTCTCAGAGAGGTTGTACACGTGTCCCTGGTTCCAGCTACTTGTGGGCTTGGTATGAGATACGTTGTGTGGAATTGTACAGACGGAAACCTTAGAGTGCCCCAGGCTGATCCTCATGTTAAGGTGCCATATTCCTGGCACTAGTTGTCCACAAGGCACTCACTCACATCCTCAGACTTCAGCTTCCTTTGTTGCCATCCAGCCCTCGACAAAGGTTACTCCCAGGTATGCAGCAGAGATACAACTAATGAGCCTCATCCATGCCACAGAGATGCAGAATGCATAACAAGGGCCTTTCCCACCCTCTGCCCAGGGCCTGTTTTTTCCCTGCTCTGCCTGTCAGCGAGAAAACCCCTGCCTTGTGAACATTCAACAATAACTAAAAAACAACATTCACACAAATGTTCAGTCAGCTGAGCCCCACCAGTGTCCTAGCCCACTAACCAGCCCCATCCCACCCACCCTTTCCCCAGCTGCCACCAACAGCCCCACCACTAATCCAGCCCTGCCACACCCAAGCCCACTGATGCAGGGACAGGGGGGCCAAAGGGGCAACTGCCCTGGGTCATGGCGCTGTGAAAGGCCCCAAAGCTCCTGGGCCCTTTAAATCACTTCTGAAGCTCTGTGCCATGCAGTGTTCTCTAGACAACTCGGAAGGCTTGCTGGGGGTGGCCATGTGATGATGTGGATAGTCCCAGCAGTGCTGAGGACTGTCTGCCCCAGCCCCACGCCTTTCACCTGAGGCTCTTTCCTTTCATGAGGGTTGAGCCACCCCACCTCCACCCCCATTTTGCTCAGAGACCTGTCAAATCTGTTGCCCCCCCCCACCCTCATAGTACCTCCATCTTTACCTACTCCATTCCTATACCTATAGCTCTGCTCCATCCAACAGCTACCATGCAGCTAAAGTGCAAGCAGGAGACAGTGACTGCACCGTTTCCCTTGGTGTCTTATTCCAATGGTTAATCACCCTTGCCTAATTTCTCATTTGAATTTGTCTATCTTCAGCTTTCAGCTTCCAGCTATGGGATGGGTGTGGGGTGGGGTGAGAGGGTTGTACACTTCCTTTCTCAGCTAAATTAAAGCATCCTTACTGCTTAATGTTTTCTGTCCATGAAGGTTGAGTTTTATCAGGCATTTTTTCCATCCCTTGCATCATTTTGTGACTTTTCTGCATCCTCTTTGCTTTTCATCATACCTTTTAAAATGTGGATAGCAGAACTGTACACAGCATTAATCTCTCTAGTGTCATACAGAGTTAAAGTCACCATCCTGCTTGTAGCCACTACTCTCTTAATACACCCAGGGATCACATTACTCCTGTGTGACACAGTGGCACACTGGGAGCACATGTCAAACTGTTTGTCCATTATGACCTCCTAAAGCTTTTTCAGAGTCCCAACTTCCCAACATGCAGACCCTTGTTCTGTAGCAAGGGCTGCATTGGGGAGGGATAGCTCAGTGGTTTGAGCAAGAGCCTGCTAAACCCAGGGTTGTGAGCTCAATCCTCAAGGAGGCAATTTAGGGACTGGGGCAAATAGATGTTAGGGATGGTGCTTGGCCTTGCTGCAAGGGTGGGGGACTGAACTAGATGACCTTCTGAGGTCCCTTCCAGTTCTAGGAAACATGTACCTCCAATTATATCTATCCTTGTCCCCACCTGTTGGAACTTTGTATATGGCTGTATTAAAAAACTAATTTTGTCAGCAGTGATTTTATATTTACTTCCAGTGCTGGGCAACCTGCAGCCCCATGACCACATGTAGCCCATCGGGGTCTGTGTGTGGCCCATGAGACATTTTGTTGAGCATTGCCCACACGCAGGGTTGCCAGATTCCACTAGTTTCTGTCCATGAGGGGTTTTACTACCAGTATTACTAAAGTGACATGCATGTAAGTCCAGGGCCAATGAAGTGGGGCATGTGCTGATTGCACACAACAATGTGAGAGCCATGCACTCCCTCTGCATCCAATCACAGCGCTCCTACAGTTCAGTTAGCACAACCCGTAAGTCTTAGGTACAAATGCGCAGTTAGCAAAACTGCCCAATCCCAGGAGACTGTCTGGCTTACAATGATCTTAGGGCTCACTGAGGAGTGGCCCATTCACTAGCCTAGGTTGCCCATCACTGTTCCAGAGCACTGATGAACATGCTTTAGGTATTAAGCCTAAAACTGCTCCCCACAGAACACCACTAGAAACATCCCCATTAGATGATTGCCAGTTCATAAACCATTCAACATGTGCTCTTTTGTTTGACAAGACCTATTCTGACTAAAACCCAGACTGGCATTAATTATTTATATAGCCTTCAATTCTTTATCAGTTGACACTTGTATTAGTTTTTCCATTAATTTGTCCAGGATTGACATTAGACCACCTGGCCTATAATCACCCTGGTAATCTCACTTCCTTGTCTGAATGTTGCCATAACTTAAGCAATCTTCCAGTCTTCTGGAATTTTGAACAAGATTTATTACAAAAGTAAAGCACAGGTCAGAGATCTCAGCCAGCTGCTTATTTCCAAACATGGAGTAGAAATATTTAGTGACCACTTCTGCCATTTCTGCGTCATTATTAACAATTTCACTGGTCATGGGCTGATACCACTACTATGACTTCTTACAATCCCAGTGTAGGCCCCCTTGCTAGAGGGGCCTCTGAATTTCACTAGGAGTGTTCCTGTTCAGAAGATCCAGTGTGCTGCAATCTAACCTTAGACACTACAATTCCCATGATGTCTTTGGGAAAAAGCTGGAGAGGGGGTGGGAGTGCAGGGCAGAGGGAGCAGGGGTGGGCTCTATGTTGGAAGAAAGGAACCAGATTGCTGGTGCAGAGCTCTGTGCAGGCCACAAGCTGCTGCTAGGAAGCTAGAGGTGACTGGGGCTTTGCTCGAGCAGGGAACATCAGAGGCTGTTGGGGGCTTTCCGTGAAGGGAGAGACTGTTCCTGCATGAGATGGACCTGCAGGGAAGGAACTGCAAATAACCCCTGCTCACTCTTGTTTAGAGAAGTGCTTGTAAGGGAAGGAGCACAGCACAGAGACTGAGAGGCAGGGTGATCTTCCCAGTGAACCAGGACCCAGAGATGCTGGTATTTGGTGGGGCCAGCTCCCATCTGTAGAAAGATGGTGCAGCTTGTTGTCTTGGCTCGGCTGAGACAGAGAACCTGCATAGTGCTGTCTCCCGTGGAACTTCTTAGTTGTGCCCATTCAAGTGTCTGTTGCTCTGAAATCCAGAGGCAGATACACCCCAGGGTGGGGGAATGCTGGCAGAATAAACGCCAGTTAGCTATGTTTCCTTTATTACTGTACCGTATGTTTGTTAATTGATTTTATTCGACTGCACACAGATTTAAATAGAAGTGATATTTAATTTTAATCTGTGAAATCCTGTTTCATTAAGTTGTTACGTAAAGGTGTGTTATGACTAATTTAAATACCTTAGCTGTATATTTGTAATGGGTATTTCTGAGTTAGACCCATCCACAGATTATTATTAGAATGTGTTTATTCCAGGAGGCTTGCAAGACATGCCATTGAATGTGTACAGGGCCAGCCAGCTGGGGCCACTGCCAATTTTAGACTACTTTAGGAAGATAGGATGGTAGCAGAGGGGTGGGTAGAGGATTCCCACCTATCCAGCATCACCACTGGGATAGTAAGGGTCTCCTTTAATGTCAACAGCATCAGGCACCTACGCACACAGGTGAGTGTTGCTTGCTCCCCAGGAACTCAGGGAGGAAAGGGCGGGGGTTATAATAGTGTAAGGAATGTGCCAACAGGAACTCAATGCTGCTGAACCTGGGAGGAATGTGTCTCCCAGAGATCATTTGCATGAGAATGCAAAGGTGTGCATATGTGATACCTTACAGACAAAGCCTGATGGGTAGCAAGGAAGCAATGAAATTTTGTCTATTGTAAACACATTGTTGTAAAATCACAATTTATGCAAACACTCAGTATAAGAATTGTGAAATTTCACCAATGTTCGAAGTCGTTGTGGGGGACAGGGCAGTCATCATAACTGCATAAGACATGGATTGCACAGGGCTCCCCTGGTCTAAAGTGTTGTAAGGTAGAAGGAGAGGGATATGGTTTGAACTAGCTAGTTAGTTTTTTGAGCTGCCTAAGCCTTGGCCATAGTGCTATAAGCCTGGTTTGATTAGCCCTCCCCACCCGTTAAAAGATAGAGGTGGATGCTAGTGTTTGTATCTTTTAAGCCATGTCTACACGTGCACACTACTTTGAAGTAGCGGCACTAACTTCGAAATAGTGCCTGTCACGGCTACACGTGTTGGGCGCTATTTCGATGTTAACATTGACGTTAGGCGGTGAGACGTCGAAGTCACTAACCCCATGAGGGGATGGGAATAGCGCCCTACTTCGACGTTCAACATCGAAGTAGGGACCGTGTAGTTGTTGCGCATCCCGCAACTTCGAAATAGCGGGGTCCGCCATGGCGGCCATCAGCTGAGGGGTTGAGAGACGCTCTTTCTCCACCCCCTGCGGGGCTCTATGGTCACCGTGTGCAGCAGCCCTTAGCCCAGGGCTTCTGGCTGCAGCTGCTGCTGCTGCTGCAGCTGGGGATCCATGCTGCATGCAAAGGGTCTGCAACCAGTTGTCGGCTCTGTGTATCTTGTGTTGTATAGTGCAAGTGTGTCTGGGAGGGGCCCTTTAAGGGAGCTTCTTGCTGTTGAGTCCGCCCTGTGACCCTGTCTGCAGCTGTTCCTGGCACCCTTATTTCGACATGTGCTACTTTGGCGTGTAGACGTTCCCTCGCAGCGCCTATTTCGATGTGGTGCTGCCCAACGTCGAAGTTGAATGTCGATGTTGCCAGCCCTGGAGGATGTGTAGACGTTATTCATCGAAATAGATTATTTCGATGTCGCTATATCAAAATAAGCTATTTCGATGTAGTGTGCACGTGTAGACGTACCCTTAATGAAACTATTTTGGTAGACACTGAGAGCTGAAATCACAGGGTTTTGCCTCAGGCTAAACCCATGATGGACAGATGAGCCGTGTCTACACTAGCCCCAAACTTCAAAATGGCCATTTTGAAGTTTACTAATGAAGTGCTGAAATGCATATTCAGCGCTTCATTAGCATGTGGGAGGCCGCGGCACTTCAAAATTGATGCACCTCGCCACCGCGCGGCTCGTCCCGATGGGGCTCCTTTTCGAAAGGACCCCGCCTACTTCGAAGTCCACTTATTCCCATGAGCAGATGGGAATAAGGGGACTTCAAAGTAGGCAGGGTCCTTTCGAAAAGGAGCCCCATCAGGATGAGCCACGCGGCAGCGAGGCGCGTCAATTTCGAAGTGCCGCGGCCACCCGCATGCTGATGAAGCACTGAATATGCATTTCAGCGCTTCATTAGTAAACTTCAAAATGGCCATTTGCATGGCCATTTCGAAGTTTGGGGCTAGTGTACACGTAGTCATGGTGTAACTGGTGAATGGGTGGTAGGAGGAGCAGCAGTGGATGGACAGATGGTGCAACCAGCAACCAGCTGGTAGGAGGAGCAACAGTGGATGGATGAACAGCGTGACCAGCAGACGGCCAATAGGAGGAGCAGCAGACAAACAGACGGCATGACCAGCGGACAGCTGGTAGGAGGAGCAGTGGACGGACGGCAGGCGTGACTGGCAGCCAGCCGGGCAGCTGGCAGGGAGCAAGCCGGATGCTGGACCAGCATAAAGGTGGCACTGCCTCTGGTTCAGCAAGGGTGATGTGTCAGGGCCTGCAAGGACTGGACCAAGTTGTAAATGGGGCATTGAGGGGGGTGGGTTCAAAGAAAGTTTGGGGGTGTGGATTGGCTGTATAAAGTATTGGACTGATGAGCCTGAGAGGCCAAGGACACTGCTCAATCCATTTGAGGTGGGATAGTTACTTGAGGATTCGTTATGAACTCTGGTTGTGGTATTTCCCAAGCTTTTCCATTAAAAGTTTCTTTTCTACACTCAGACTGAGTGCTTGTGAGTGGGGAAACATTGACTCTCCAAGGTGCCCAGGGGTGTGTGAATTTCCCAGGCTACTGGGTGGGGATTCGAGCCAGGTCTGTGTGAAATGGATGAAAAGGAACCCCTAGATGTTGAACCTGGTCCTGGTTGCTGCCGATTCCTTCCAGCAGAAGGGTTACATTTTAATGTCAACAGCATCAGGCACCTACATACACAGGTGAGTGTTGCCCGCTCCACAGGAACTCAGGGAGGAAAAGGTGGGGGGTTATAACAGTATATTTGAACAATTGATTCTTCTTATCCTTCACCCCTCAAGCCAAGATTTTTTCCCTGATGTCTTTAGCTTCCTGTCCCTTTTGTGTGCAGGCCTCTGTCTTCGTGTGTTTCCAAATCCTGGTCTTTTCTTTCTGTCTAGCTTACCCTTTCCTCACTAGATGCACCCCTCCCCCAGAAATGTGGCACTAATGATGTTTGCTGCACCACACTGTTCCCTCTGTGGGTGTGCTACTGCCCTGTCCCTGCCCTGGCTCTGTCAGCTATTCAGGGCAGGCACTGCCTACTACTTGGTGGTTGTGTGCCATGCCTGGGGCTCCTAGGTGCTGCACTAACAGTCACAATGGGACTTGTGTACAACTGCAGAGCTGATCAGGCCTCTGCACATTGCCCCAGGCCCTGGACACCAGTCCATGGGGCAGGGGGTGCCCCAGCAAGTCCCACTCTCAGGCTTGCAGTGGTACCCAAGGGTAAGCCAGAACAGCAGGTGGGAGGGGATCTCACTGATGACTTTTGATTGCTGGAAGATGGCAGTGCGGTTCAATGGGGGAGCCTGTCCCTGGGATTCCTCAGCCCCCAACTTCCACTGGGCTCCTAACCTTACCCTGCCACATTCTATTACACATCTCCCCCCAGCTCTGGGCTTCACCCCATACCAGTACACCTCACAACACCCCCAGGTTGCCCCTGCTCTCCTCACACCTTCCTGTCCTCAGACAACTCCATAGGCTCCATCCCACTCAGCCTGCCTTGACTCCTTCCAACACCCTGGTCCCCCAGCTTCTCCAAGCCCACGCATGCTGTCCCTGGCTCTGCTCTGCCTCTCCCCCATGTCTGTTTCTGTGGTTGTGAGGAATTGTCTCCTCTCTCCCCACATCTCCCCCACAGCTCAGGGCACTCTGAGGGAATGGCCTATCTGTTGTCATGCTCCTCTGCCCAGAAGCTCTGCCAGGTCTTGAAATCTTCAGCCTGCCATGCTAGCTGCTGTCAGTCCACGGACAAGCAAAGTGAAGGCACAGTAGCGCCTGGTGTGACCAGGTTCCAGCCTGCATGCCCTGCTCTTATCTACACTAGCCCACTGCCCTTCAGTTTCAGGCACTTCCCCTCCTGCTGCCGAGTCTGTCTGCAATTTCCTGCTCTTCTGCTGCCAGTAGCCTAGCAGGTGCCGCCAAAAGCACTGAGCAGAGCTGTGCTTGCCTGCAAATGGGCTTGGCTGCAAATGGGCTCCTGTGGTCTCTGACAGGGCAACACAGCAGCAGTGCCTGGCTGAACAATTAATTACAATTAACACATCTAGTCTTAGGGGCCTGTGTTGATGCTTCTGCACTGTGGGTTTCTGAATCTACAAGCCCCACAAAACCCCTTAAAATGACCTTTAAATTAAAGTGTAGGTTTGCTCCACTTCTCCCACCATTTTCTCACATGCGAATGTTAGCAGAGAAATACAGCACTGAGCACTGTGTGGGTGTCAAGAGTCATGAATTCATTGCATTTAATGTACTCACCACATCCTTCTATCTGCACAGTAATACTGATACAGAGCTGACGTCACCATATGTCACTGTATCTTCCAATACAGTACTGTTCTGTATCGCTCACAAGCAGATTTTTAGTTTTCACTCATTCAGTGCTGATGAACTCCACTTGCTTTTCATAGCCTTTGCATTCAGTGTCTTCAATGACAGTGATGTGTTAACCCCACAAGTGCCCCGTGGATTTTTGGGAGGCTGAAGGGGACATCTGAAAGGATGAGGCAAGGTAACATATATGGTTCTACCAATTCCCATGGAGGTTTTTTGCCTGCTTGAAGCAGTTTGTTAATGCCTATACTGAAAAGTTTGACTACATTGGCGGTCTTTCCTATAGCTGATACTGATGATAACCATATTGGCTTTCCTTGTACAGAATAAGGATTTTTTTGCTTCATTTCTGATTTACCTGTTGCTGCAACCATGTTGTCAGATGTTTTGCTATTATTACTGTGTACAGTAACTGTCAAACTTAGTGCTCAAAGAAAAACTCTGTGCATTTCATTGAATTATTTTGGATCTCTGTAGACCTTCTAGATGTTTCGCTATAGCTAAGAAATTATTTTTTGTGTTTGGGAACTTTTATTTCATCTTGATTTCATATTAGCTTTTATAAATGAGTTCTTAGACTTTAGTGGAGAACTTTTCTATAAATGTGTACGTGTACAATCCATGTACGCCTTTACAACCACAGACTTAGACCAGGGAGACACAGGCCCTCGGGGTACTCTATATCCCCAGATGCCTAGTGGTATGTATCTTTGAACATACTATCTTGGCATGGGCTCCATCTCTCTTACTGTAGTTTATTGCAACTTTTAGCACTGCTTGCACAGTTGTATAAAAATAACTAAGACAATAACAGGCATTTTTATTTAGTACAGTGCTTTTCATGCAATCTGGCCCTAAAAGTGCTACACAGAGTTTAAAAGAAATGTACTTAATAGTTCTGTAGTACTTGATATGTTATGAGCATTCGTGATTTAAGAACTGTGTCCAGATCTGATGTCCACAATTCAAGAAGGATGTTGATAAATTGGAGTGGGTTCAGAGAAGAGTTATGAGAATGACTAAAAGATTGGAAAGCAGGCCTTACAGTATTAAAATCAAAGAGCTCAATGTCTTTCTCCTAACAAAAAGTTAAGTACTTACACAGGGAACAGATATTTAATAATGATCCAATGCCTGGACACTGAAGCTAACAAATTCAGACTGGAAATAAGGTGTACATTTTTAACAGTGAAAATAATTTTCTACTGGCGCAATTTGGAAAGGGTTGTACATTCTTCATCACTGACTATTTTAAAACCAGGATTGGATTTCTCTCTGAAAGATCTGCTGTGGAAATCAGGGGATGTTAGATCAAATCACAGTGGTCCTGGCTGGTCTTAGATGCGTGAAGTCCAGGAGTCCCCTCAAATCCCTGCAAGCTCAGTCTGTGACTTTGTCCCCTTTCTACAGACAGGCAAATTAAGCCCTAGGGAAGGTACATGATTTGTCTGAAGTTACACAGTGAGTCCATGACAGATGTGAGAATAGAATCCAAGGCTCCAAATCTGTTAATCATTGCTCCAAACCTTGTGGAAAATTAATGAGAGCTGACCCAACGGTGGCTGGAAAAGGAAGAGATGTGTCTTCTGATTAATAATTAGTTGGAAAGTCAGTGAGACCAAGACAGGATGGTCTTAGTCATACTCACAGATTTAGGCACCCAGCTGGCCTTGGGAGTGGAAAACTCCCTCAGCTGCAACTTGTGTTTGTTCAAGAAATGTGCTTATCCAACCACAAAGGGCCATAACCATGCCTGCTGCTTCTTTCTCTTGCTATTCCGCCCTTGCAGGTGTGTTTCATCAGAGATCCCAGAGCAGAAGCAGAATGCTCTGGGGATTAGATGCTGGCATTTGCTGACACACTTGCCCTGGCTCTCTGTCACTCCTCTCTGACCACCCCATGTGAGAAAATTTGGTGGGAGAAGGAGAGAAGGTTTTGGGTACCAACAAGAGAGACCTGAGAGCCCCAGCAAGAGCAAGAGGTTGGACAACATGAGGAGAGAAAGAGGGTGCTTCCCAAAGAGGGAATGAGAAGCCCCATGGTACAGAGAGAACCTGAAAGAGAATGAAGTGAAAGCAGGATTATCTGAATGTATCTCACTTCATTGTTTCCCTGCCCTTGCAGAAACCTTAGGCAATGATGCACCTCAGTCCCTCCTGTTCTCTGCCTGTAACACATCCTAGTTCCTGTACGCCTTGGTCTAATTCCAGTTGTTGGGTTAATGTGCAGGTGCTTCATGGTTTTCATGGCCTAGGATATACAGAAGGTTGGACCAGATGATATGGTGATCCTTCCTGGTCTTGGACTCTAGGAGCTGACGGGGAAAAGCAGTGAGAGAGATTCACCACACTGGGATTAGGTAAATGCATTGAGCACACTAATCTGCCTACATTTTATTGCATCTCTGTAGGTAATGTCCCATCTCCAGTGATATGCAAGTATGGGAATGCTGTGTAATAGCAAAAGGAATAATACTGGGACCTCAGATTCATTTCTTGCAGGGGACATGCTCCAGATGAGAGAACTCATAAAAACTAGAGGTGGGTCTAGGTCCCATCCAGCCACCCCCCACCCCCGCACAACTCAGTGCATGATTATTTCCACATGTTAGTATTTTGCCCAGCCTTGTTTTAAGTATCTCAAGTGAGATGGCTTCAGCCCCTTCTCTTAGAAGATAATTCCAAAGCCTAATACTGTAGGTATAAGTGCTAATGTATTTTTTTTCTGTTATTCATTCTAAATTTTCCATTGCTTAATTTCGCCCCATCACTCGTAGTTCCACCCACTGTACTCTCTGAATGATTCTTTGTTTCCTCAGTGTTAACCCCTCTCGAATACTTGTGTGGCAGCCTGTAATCTTGTCCGCGTGTACTCATCTCTTAGCCAGTGGGGTGCAGCTCATCTCTTACCAGTGGGGTGTATGTCTTTTGACTCCTTGCTCTTGTGTCAGGCCCTCCAGCCCCTTGATCTTTCCAATGCTTTTCTTTGCTCTCTGAGCTGGGGAGGAGAACCACCAAAGAAGATTCTTGAACAGTTGATAGCCAGAAGGTTTGGAGGCATAGACCTGTAGTTTGGATTGGCTGAGAAGACAGAGGGGACAGAGAAGAGAAGTCGATTAATGTCAGTTGGAGCAAATCTTCCTATGATTTTAGAAGAACAATTTTGAAATGAGTCTTGAAATGAACAGGGACTCAGCTGAGCTGCTTGAAGGTGATGGTGCTTTAAGTCTTTCTTCCTTGTGTACATGAGAAGGCAGGAAGCATCTTTCCATGCGCACCAGAGAGCAAGGGTGATGGGGAGGCCACAGGAAAGGGAGCTGTAGCAATCAAGGGGAGCAGAGTCAAAGACCTGGGTGACAATTTCAGCAGAAATAGAATCCAGGCAGTGGTTTGCATGGGGAATGATACCAAGATGCAAATAACCTAGGACACGTCAAAGGAAAAGTAGAGCTCAGGATAAAAGAAGACAGGAAGGTTACAGGCACTGAAGAAAAACTGGACTTTTGAGAAGGAGGCCACAGAAGGGGAATGGTCCTTGAGAATAAGTACTATGCCAAGAGAAGCACTTCTGTGTTTCAGACACACCAGGAGGCAGCTGAGGCAAAACAAGCAGTTTATTTGATCAAGAAGCACAGCCAGTGGGAGGCAGAGTGGTGTCTTTTGTGTATTGAGAGCTGTGTGCCATCTGAGTATTCCAAGTATAGCAGTAGTGTTCAATGTGAGGATATGCTACACATGTGATAGAAGGCAGCTGGAAAGATAGGAAAAGAACTGAGACCA
Source organism: Carettochelys insculpta (assembly GCF_033958435.1). Taxonomy (NCBI): domain Eukaryota; kingdom Metazoa; phylum Chordata; order Testudines; family Carettochelyidae; genus Carettochelys; species Carettochelys insculpta. The sequence goes on from NC_134152.1 coordinate 39,371,476, forward strand.
TGATGTAAGTGCCCTTACAGGCAGCGGCCTGTTTGTGTGTAATGGCGCCCCATTGCACTTGCAATGCTGTGTACACAAACTCCATCAGAGATGCCAGAACTATTATGGGGGCAGGGGAGTGTGCTTCAGTGTCACACAATGCAGAGCTGTTTCCATGCTGTGGAAGCAAGTCAGGATGCTAGTGTGCCTGGAGGTGTGAGGGAGGGCAGCTGTCTCGGTCCTCAACTTTGTTGACAGTGGGAGTATTGACAGTGGGGATGGAGAAGGGAACATCAGGAGTTGAGGGATGGTTTAAGAGGCGGGGTTGGCAGTGGCCCAAGTTTTAGAGAATTGAAGAGAGTTCCAGAGGAAGGAAAGGTAGTGACAGTCCCAGGTATGTAAAGAGCAAGGAAGCGTCAGGTCCAAAGGGTTCAAGGAGGAAAGGGAGTTTTTTAAAGGACTGGATGACATACGAAGGTCCAGGTACAAAGAAAGAGAGCAAAAGAGAAGAAAAGGGTGGTGGTGAATGTTATCCCAGGACCAGGTATTAAAAAGGGGACCATTACAACCTTCTAGTCTGATCTCCTGCAGAGCATAGCACAGCCCAATCACCCACTGATCCTGCTCTGGCCCTGTAACTTCTGCTTCAACCTGTTTTATTGATAGAAAAAAGCAAGTTGCTTACACCTGAAAGGCAGAATGATAGTGATACATTGGGCTTGTATCCTGCTATCATATTACAAGTTGGGATGTGGAGTAGCGTGTGAGAAATACATGTCTCCTTCCTTCTGAACTGGCCTTGCTAATAGCTCAGCTATGAGCATGCTGGTTATCTCACCCTGGTGCCATGGTTCGGTGAGAGTCAGCCTCTGAACTGTCTCAGGAGTCAAGGGGGCTTTTTGCTGGTTACTAAAATTATTTTGCTTTCGTTATTTGAGTAAACCTGGAAAGTTTTTGAACAACAAGAATATTCCCCAGGTTAGAAGAGCTTAGTTAGTGTCTTTGTCACTGATTGATCAGGTGGTGCCTGTGCTTCTGAAGACTGAAGACTGCTGAGCATGGAGGAACATGCAGGGAATCTTTAAGGGCTGAGCTGGCCTCTGCTCAGTGCTGTGGGGAGGACATATTGCCGCAGCTTCCTGCCCTGAACTTTTAGGCTTCATTCTTAGCATCTTCTTACAGGTGCTATTTTGAGGCTGGGTGGCCAAAGTGTGACTCAGCCCAGCTGCCTGCGCCTGCCCTCTTTAGCCAGCAGAGCCCACAAGTCCCACCTCCTGTTGCCTTGGTTTGGTGTTTGTCCCTCAGGACAATGACACTTTCATCCCATCAGTGGCAGTGTTGCAATATTGTAATGCAATGTGGTGTCTTTGCCTCAACATAATCTACCACGACTGATAATCTGACAACATTTAAAAACATCCTCCCATTGTAATTCAAGCTCCCTCTTCAGAAGCCACATAACAACCTCCTGTTGTACAACCCTTTCTGTTCCTTTGGGGCCTTTTTTGGGACAGCAGTGTTATGTAGCAGGTGAATCTGCGGTGGGTATTGATGATGGGAAGCTCCAGCCCAAACATGTGAGAATTTTGTTTTTCACTCTTTCAAAGTATACCTCTGTATTTGCATAAAAATAGCTGTTAGCCCTTCTGCAAACATGCTTGGACTGAGTGTGCCACATGAGTATCAGGGTGGGGGCAGGGTTGGTTACAGAGCAAGGCCTTTGCATTTCATGGCTGAGCAGAACAGTGACTTATCAGTGTCACTAAATTATCATGTGATGTATCTTAAACAAAGATCTGAGCAACCTTCTTATTCCTTGAAAACAAAAGATTTTCCTATAGGTGCTCTTTAGCCAAGGGTGTCAGTACAGGCTTTCCTTGAGATGCAGGCGTGTGTTACCAGTGATCTGTGACTCAGGAGAGACAGCCTTTGCCTCATTCATTTGTTTTGTTCCACACAGACTGTTTTCCTGTCCTGTGTGCAGGGTCACAGCCCCAAATGCTTTGGTGGCAACTTTAACAAGATAGTTGATGGGGACCAGATCCATTTGCATAGGCTCTGGGTATCATAGAGTGGGGGATGCTGTGCCTCCCAAACAACCAAGCATAGTCCTGTCCATGCTCCACCCTAGTTCCTTCTACTTGCCCTTGGCAAAGCTCTGTTTCCCTGTGGAGTGGCTCTTGGCTCGTGGTGTGTGGCCCATTGTTCCGTTGTTCTGGGGCTGGGAGGAGCTAGCCTGGAACAGTGCCCAGCAGTTGTGGTGGGAGGAGAGGGCTCTGGACTCTGGCAGCGGGGAGGTGATGTGGGCCTCGGACAGAAGGATTGGGGCTGCAGAGACTAGCCTGCCTGAGATGGTAGCTCACTTGCTGCCTATGTCCACTTGTCCCCATAGCACCAGTCTGCTGGCTGTGTTTCTATAGGACCTACCACCCCACCAGCCTCTGCGCAGGTGCAAGCATCCACAGTAATTCCAACAGTGATGTTGTTGCTGTTCCAAAGGATTTCTAACCATAGCCACCCATCAGTTAGCAGAACTCCAACTTGGCTTGAGTGCAGATGCTGTAATCTATTATTTACTGAACTGTGATACAATGCTATGTGAAGCTCCCTGACATCTGTCTCTCTCTCGTGTTTCCACATGCACACTACTTGGTAGCTGGACTGAGCTCATGTTTTGCTTTTCAGGACAGCCAACTGGGATAAGAATGAGGAACAAACTGCAGCTCCAGGCAATTCCCTTCTTCCTTTTACTTCAGCACAGTAAGTTCCCAGGTTTCTTTCCTGGACTTTCACATCAGTGAGGCTTCTTATCCTGCTGGCCATTGTTTAAGGCTGTGGTGTCCAACCAGCTACTGCTATAGTGAACTAGCCACAATATTCTGAAAATATATTTATTATTCCAGCCAACTAGCCACACTCAAACAGCCATGTGTGGCTAGTGGCTAGCATGTTAGACACCACAGGTTTAGGGTTATGCTGAACTAGCTGAAATGGGTCCAAGCCAGTGAAAGTCTGAGGCTCAAGGTATCAAAATTTAAAATTAATTGACAAAAGTAATTCAATTTTACTTTGTTCCAACCTTTTTGTTCCTGTTTATAGCAATGTGGCCACTTGCTGGGCTTTTAAGGTGTGGCTACACTTCAAGCTGGGGGTGTAATTCTTTACTCTCATGAAGCCAGCACTTGAAAAATGAGAGTATAGCTGTGACATTGGGAGGTAAGTGGGGGAGGTGGTAGCTGCCACAAGAACATCCCTGGGAAATGTTATCCAGGAGCATGAGGCACCTCACCACTTCCTGTCCTTAGTGAGTGGAAGTCTTGTCTGGGCTGCTGTGGACCACCTTCCTGAAATCAAGAAGGCTAGCAGCATACTAGGGTGCATTAGGAGGAACATTTTGAGCAGACCTAGAGAAGTAGTTATACCCCTCTATTCGGCACTGGTGAGGCCACATCTGGAATATTGTGTCCAGTTTTGGGCCCCCCCAGTATAAAGAGGATGTGGATGTGCTGGAGCAGGTTCAGTGGAGGGCAACAAAAATGATTAAGGGGCTGGAGCACAAGACCTATGAGGATAGGCTGAGGGATTTGGGCTTGTTTAGTTTACAGAAGAGAAGACTGAGGGGTGATTTAATAGCAGCCTTCAACTTTCTGAAGGGAAGCTCTAAAGAGGAGGGTGAGAAACTGTTCTCAGTGGTGTCAGATAGCAGAGCAAGGAGTAATGGTCTGAAGTTGAAGAGGGAGAGGTGTAGGTTAGATATTAGGAAAAACTACTTCACCAGGTGGGTGGTGAAGCACTGGAATGTGTTGCCCAGAGAGGTGGTGGATTCTCCATCCCTTGAGGTTTTTAAGTCCTGGCTGGACAAGGTCCTGTCTGGGATGACTTAGTGGGGCTTGATCCTGCTTGAAGCTGGGGGCTGGACTAGATGACCTCCTGAGGTCCCTTCCAGCCCTGTGATTCTGTGATCAGCCCCTGACAGCACAAGCCCAGCCTGCCAGACCGCTGTGTGCCTCTGCACAGGCATCCACCTCTTCCAAGTCCTTGGGGTGCTCCTGATGGAGTGCTCAGCCCATGTCCCACTGAATTCTAATGGAGTTCTTCAATTTGTGGTTCCCTGAAGAACCATACACACCAGCTTGTAAGAGTCAATTCAGAATCGCTTTTCTGCAGAGCACTGAGGTACTGCCTAGATAGAGCGAACAAGAGACAATTTATTACAAAATAACAAAGCTTCAAGTGAAGGAGACAGTCTGTTGGAAACAAACTGTTACATATAAAACAAAATCATAACACACTTTCTAGACATTAACACTAACTAATGAGGCATGCTCCTGTCTCTTACCAAATCACTTACCTCAAGTTCTTTTACCCACATTTTCAACCAGTTTGGCTGAGATCTTGTCATAGAATCACAAACACTAGAACTGGAAGGAACCTCAAGAGGTCATCAAGTCCAGTCTCCTGCCCTCATGCAGGACCAAGCATCATTTATATCATCCCCGTTAGATATATACCTAACCTGTTCTTACATATCTCCAGTAATGGAGATTCTCCAACCACCCTAGGCAATTTATTCCAGTAATTAACTAGCATGTCAGGAAATATTTCCTGATGTCCAACTGAAACCTCCTTTGCTGCAAATTAAGCCAATTGCTTCTTGCCCAATTTTCAGAGTCTAAGAAGAATAATTTTTCTCCCTTCTCCTTGTTAACAGCTTTCAAGTACCTAAAAGGGTGTTGTCATGTCCCCTCTCAGATTTCCTTTTTCCAAACTAAACAAACCCAATTATTTTAATCTTCTCTCATAGGCCATATTTTCTAGATCTTTAATCATTTTAGTTGCTCTTCTCTGGATCCTCTCCAGTTTCTCTACATCTTTCCTAAAATGTGGGACACAGAACTGGACACAGTACTTCAGTTGAGGTCTAATCAGTGCAGGGTAGAGTGGAATAATTACTTCTCATGTCTTGCTCATAACACTCCTGTTAATGAATCTTAGAATCATGTCTGCCTTTTTTTTTTTGCAACAGCGTGACACTGTTGACTCATACTCAATTTGTGATCCACTATAACTCTACATCCCTTTCTGCAGGACTCCTTCCTAGGAAGTCCCATCCAATTTTGCATGTGTGAAACTGATTGTTCCTCCCTAAGTGCAGTGCTTTGCATTTGTCCTTACTGAACTTTATCCTATTTGCCTCAAACCATTTCTCCATTTTTTTCAGATCTTTTCAAATTCTGAACCTATCTTCCAAAGCACTGGCAACGCTTCCCAGCTTGGTATCATCTGTAAACTTGATCCCTGTGCCTACACGAGCCCCTTCCTTTCGGAAGGGGCATGTTAATGAGCGGGTTCGAAAGATGCTAATGAGGTGCTGCAATGAATATGCAGCACCTGATTAGCATAATGGCAGCTGTGGCGATTTGAAAGTGTGGCTTTTCGAATCACGCACCGCCCGTGGAGACGGGACTTTCTGAAAGGACCCCCCCACCCCAGTTTTTGAAACCCCTTCTTCCTATCTGGTGTTAGACTCAGCTGATAAGTGTAGTCTCTATGCGATTATCTACATCTTTTTATGATGATATTAAACAGAACTGGCCCCAAAACTGACCCCTGTGGAACCCCACTTGTTGTCTTCCAGCCTGACTGTGAACCATTACTAACTACAGTTGAACAGTTATCCAACCTGTTATGCACCCATCTGATAGTAGCCCCATCTAGGCTGCATATCCCCAGTTAACTGATAAGTTCTTGTGATACTGTATCGGTATTCTTCTTACAAGACCAAGTCCACTGGCAGCTTGTCCTCACAGCCCAAAGGAATGCTGGATTATCTCTTTGCACCTGCAAAATACCAAAATAGATCTTAGACATTCACCTGAAAAAATATTCCCCGTGCACTCCCTGCTGTTCACCTCTTCCTGTTAAATTCCTTCAGAAATTCCCACCAGCTCATTATTAGCATTTGCCTTCATTTGCCTCCTGTTGTAAGACACAAATTTGCAGTGGTCCATGTCTCCCACCACCTTCCAGAAAGTGTTCGTCTGAAGCAGAGGTGAAGTAATCACTAGGACTTAGTGGTAGGCTGAAGTCCTTGGCAAGAGGGTGGGGGTGGCTCTTGGCACCCTTAAGGGGCAGGGCTGGAGATTAGACTGCCCCAAGCAATTCCTCCTGGCTGCCATGGCCACGGTACCCAAGGACCTCAGAGCTGCAGCTGCCGGGAGCCTTGGGGCTTTGGCAACAATTTATAGGGTTTGGGGCTCACAGTTGCTGCCCTCGCTGCAGTGGTAGCAACATCCGGGAGCCCCAAGCCCTTTATAAATCACTGGGCTCCAGGGCAGCTGCCCCTCCCCTCCATCGGTGGCCCTGCTGGTACAGTCCAGCGGCTCTGCTGCAGTAGTGCTAACAGACCCAACTGACAGGGCCACGAACAGTAGGGAGAAAAGAGGGCAGCCACATTAAAGCAGCAGCATTTTAACCTTGGCCATGCACAGGATGTTCTTACAGGTCTGCCAAACTGGCCCACATTCACCTCTAGTCTGAAGATACAGTGAATTTGACAGACTACTTATAACAACAGACTTAGAATAACATCATTTTTAGTCCATAACGCCTCGCATATTGTCCATAAATATATTTCACAATGATTATGATGACCAGTGTGACCCACACTTTTAAAACAGACCTCTCATGATCTATTTTGGTGAAGCCATGGGACCCCTGTGCCTTGTGGACCCCTTGTCTTCTGAAGACTATCATCAGGAGATCTTTGGGCCATGCCATTCAGGATGCTAGGCATGTACTCAGAGTAGTTAGCTCCTCCCAAGGCTTGTGCCAGAATGTCTGTGCTTGTTTTAGTGTGCTAGCTTGATCAGAGTTAGTGCACATCTGTCTCCACAAATGGGGAGTTACATCCCCAGCTCCAAGGGTCTGGCTTATGGGTGTTTCAGCAGAAATGGCTTTTGTTCAGGTGTGTGACATAGAATAATTCCAGAACATGCTGGCTACAATGCCACAGGTAGTCTAGAAATGGCCAGATCAGCACCTCTGGGGGACCAACTGTCTTTAAAGTACCTGCTCGGCACCCATAAACTGAGCTACTCTTTCAGATACATTTGTGTCCCATGAGCCAGCTCAGTGCTCTGTTCGGGGCACCCATTGTCCTCTAGTAAAGGCTCCTGGCCACTGTGTAGAACTTTAACTGAGCGAAAGCTGACTTTCTGAAAATGTAATTAAAAATAAAAACAAGCAGCACAAATACCATCTGCAGGAACCAGAGGTGTTGTTTGATTTTCTGTTTCTCTTTCTAAACGGAGTCCACCTTGCTTCACACTCAAGTTAGAACACCCCATAAGCCCAAGAGCAACAGTTTCTGGCCCACCTAGAAGCAGAGATGAGCTGCAAGCCCCTCCCACAGGTGTGAGGATGACATGGCAAGACTTCCTAGGTATCAGCTCCAGAGATGTGGCAAGAAGCATTCTCTGCTGAGATGATCCTTCTCCATCTCATTCAGAGTATTTCTCTTAAAGTGCATGTGACCCAGGGAAGAACCCCCACTTCCCTGCCATGGAACAGATAGGTGTTTTCCCCTCTCCTAGGGTGTCCTTTCCTCAAATATCTGCCATGCTGGGTCATCAAAGAGCTTGTGTGGATAGACCTGAATCGGGCTTTTCAAATGCAGAACTCTCAATTCTAATGTTCTGCTGTTGTCTCACACACCAAGCTTAATCTAGGAGGATTATGATGAGATGATTCAGCACTTAGACAATCTTTGCTGTTGATTGTTTGTATCATGGTAGGACTTAAGGACCTCAGTCATGGATCAGGACCCCACTCCCAGTCCTAGGTGCTGTACATACACATAACATAGAGACAGTCCCTGTCCTAGGCGCTTCCAGTGTAAGTATGAGACTATAGATAATATACTGCTACTGTCATCTCAGCTTTACAAAAGGGGAAACTGAGGTGCAAAGTAGGACAGTTACAGGTTCAAGACTGTGATGGGATGTATCAACTCCACACTGGGCAAGGTCACCTGGCTGAGAAGGCCCTTCCCCCCACAGCAAAACTATAAAGACCAGCTATAAAGGCCTGTGAAGCAGCTCAGTCAGGGCGGACTGCTGTTGGGTAAGGAGGTACTGTTGGAGCTCCTGAAGAAGAGCTGTGAACAGAGCAAACCACAGGGGCTAGTCAGCCAGGAATGGCCAGAAAAGCCCCTAGTCCAGAGAAACATGGCAATGAAGATTGCAACAGTGAATTTAGTAGTCAGTAACCCATGGTGGTGAGTTGCCCTCCCTGAGAGTTCAGCATCTTTCAGGCAGATTCCCTGCTGAGCTAGTGGTGGGTCACGCCACTGCTGACAGGGCCCTGGGCTGGGACCCACTGGAGAGGGAGGTTCCAGGTCCCCACCACCCCATCCCCATTAATCCCAAGGGAGACGTCACAGTTGTTCCCATTGCTGCTAGGTCGTGCTACCTTGCATGAGGGGGTGTTGATATTGATTCAGTGCAGTGGGGGTCCTAGGCCCCGCTGCTCTGAGGGCAGGGTATGTTACTGATTCTGACCACGGATCCGCGCTTCCCTGAGGGAAGGGAGTGTTACTACTATCGGAGAGGTAGCCATGTTAGTCTGTATTGTAGTTTACTGCTGACTCTGTTTGCTAGACTCTGCTGCTCTGCTGGAAGGGAGTGTCATTATGGACTTTGGCCATTGGGTCTCACTCGCTGTCCTGTAGGCAGGGTATGTACCTGCCTCTGGCTGCTAGGTCTCAGGGTGTGGTGTGTTGTTACTGCCTCTGGCCACTAGGCACCACTACCCTGCGAGAAGGGGTGTTTTTATTGACTGTGGCCAGTAGGCTGGATTGTGTCCCGGAGCTGAGGTGTGGTTATTGGCTCTGGGCCATTGAAGCCAATATGCACAGGGGATGGAGCACCTTTTGAGAGGCCTCAGAGGCCTAACACCTTACCCTTGAGGGAGACAGGCATGAACTACCCTCTGATAAAAAAAAAACATAAAATAATTTGGTACCAGAGCCAAGATCAGATTTTAGGAGCTCCTGGTTCTCAGTTGTGGGTTCAGGCTGCTTAACAATGCTGCTGCACTCTACACATTGATGGTTAGCCTCCTGCCCACCTGGGTGAACTGGAGTCTCCAACCAAATTTAGGCTAATTATTGGAAAGTATTAGTTTTCCTCCTGGGGGATGTTGTGGGAATCCCCAGCTGTCTTCCAGTCAGTTATTTCCAGTCAGCACCCCTACTTCTTACTGGAGTCACAGGATTATAGAATCAGAGATTAGGGTGGGAAGCGACATCAGGAGGTCATCTAGTCCAACCCCCAACTCAAAGCAGGACCAACCCCAACCAGATCATCCTGCATGCCCTGGAGATCGATTCCCTTCTTAGGCTGCTGCTGGAGCGCCGATTGCAACCTGATGGAATTAAACAGCAGACTAGGGGTATGTCTACACTGCACAGCTTTTAGTGACAAGGCACAGCCGGAACAGAATTTCCAGGTCTGGAGAAGTGGGTCTGTCCCACTAAAGCTCATCACCTAATAAATCATTTTGTTAGTCTTTAAAGCGCTACAGGACTGGTTTTTAGTTTTGTTTTGTGAAGATACAAACGAACACAGCTACCTCTCTGTGACAGCCATGTCATTGAAAGTTAGGCCACGTATAGAGCTGACAAAAAGCTTCCCCCACCACCCCCCAACCTGTCACATTTGCTTTTTGTGCAGGAGAGCACTCTTGCTGACAAAGCATTGTTCACTGTAGTACTTGCCAGCAAAAGCTTTTGTTCTCCTGGGTGGGGAGGAGGAAGGAGGCATGCGTCAAGCACCTGTGAACAACAAAAGCTTTGTCACTCAGCTGCCAATGTAGACAAAGCCTAAGTCTATGTCTGCACTTGCCCATGATTGACAAAACATTTGTTGTTCACAGCTGTTTAGCTCCCTCCTCCCTGAAAAAGTTTTGCGGGGGGAAAATGAAAATGTGAATTTTGTTTCGTCGGCAGACGCTCTCTCCTGCCAATAAAGCAAAGCAGCTCATAGTTTGTTGGCAAAAGTCTCAACAGTGTTTGCATACACTGACTTTTAGCAACATGGCTGCATAACACAGACATACTGTCAGAAAGGGCAGCAGTGGAACAAAGTCGGGGAGAACTTTTGGATTTCTTTTCCTTTGAGTGTTTTATTTTCTGACAGAATATATTTTCTGACAGAATATCTGACAGAATGTCAGCACAGCCATGTCACTAAAAGATGCATAGGGAAGACAGAGCTTGAGTCTTGTGGCTGTTTTGAATCTTGCATTGGGCTTTCCATGCACTGCAACTTCACAAACAACTGCCCAGATGATAAAGTGCACACTGCACAGAGGTGCTGCTAAGAAGTGCAGGAGAGTGAGGAGTACAGCTACTGGGGGGAGGGGAGGGGAAGTACATATCTGGGCTTTTTTAAATGTCAAGCATGAGTTTCACTGCCAGCAAAGCGAAAATGTGGGCTCTTCCTCTCTCCCCAGAGGAACAAGTAGGGAAAGAAGAGCTCACGGCTTGTTCAGTACTGACAAGACTTAGAAACTTTGCAGCAGCTGATTTAAAAATGTTATTAAAGCTTATGCTAAAATTACAGAATACGCAGAGTAAGGAAGAAGTGCCTGTGCATCTGGGTGCAGTGCTTCAATTACCCAAAAGTACAGGTTGCTTTAAAAGTCACACAATACATACAGTAAATAATCAGCAATAACCCACATTTAGATTAATAAATATAAAGACACAGTTTAGATATTAGTATCCAAATATTCTGGTCCATCATTCATGAAAAGTGATACAGTACAGAGAGCCCATAAACCTCCAGTGATAATAGTGCGTCCAAGTCACTTTCCGAGTGACTCCTTCAGGGACACAAAGCAAGAAGGGCCTTAGCTCAAGTCCTGATGTCACTACAGTAACCAGATACCCTGCTCTTTGTCTTATATGTGCACCTGTTACCCCTGAACCTCTGTCCTGACTTTTTGCACTTGCTGTCTGGTCACTAGAGGCCACTCAAGGGGGAAGAAATCTTACCAGAGGTCACACACTCAAAATTTGCCCTTAAGTAAAGGAAATGTTGCCCCCTTTAAATAGGATCACAGCTGTAGGCTGAAGAGACCAGCTCAGAATTTTCTGCAATATCTGACTCTAGGTACAATCTTGTGGGATTTCACCAGCACACACTGCTCCTGTTTCCTGCAGCAGGAGCATCATTCTTTATATTTATTTAATATGTTTTCTGAGTTTGCAACCAAAAGCCCTTATCAGATCACAGCCCCGCTTTTCTGAGGAAGGGCCATCCAGTTTTCACACGTTATTGCTCAGGTAGCATAGACTAAAGCTTTTTCGTCTTCCCTGACCAAAGCCCATTCTAGACACTGTTGAGATCCACAACACTCCTTTTATCGAAATCTCTCCTACCCTAACCCCATGGAGCTATTGTCTAGGTGTCGTGTACAAGATCCAACATTATCATAACAATTGATTTCAGATGCTAGCCTCTGAACAGAATACTCTACACAATGATAGACAGGAGCATCAAATCAGCTACATCTCAGTGCACTAACAAGCCCCAGCATGTAATTTCTTGGTATTTTAATCCCTTATGTTTGAAACACATTTCAATTATTTATTTAAATATTAATTGTGAGTGTCACTTTGGCATGTCAACCCTTTACACAGATTACAACAAATACAAATTAAAACATCTTTGTGCCAGGATTACAGAAAATGAGTTCTACAAACTTCTGGAGCCAGATTTGAAGATAAATAAGAAAGCCAATGCTAAGCTGTCAAAAATCAGTAGCAAAATGAACAGAAAAGAATACAAGATTAAAAGATTATTTTTCTATGGAATAAAAACTCTTGGGAATGCTATATACAAAAATCAATGAAAGACTGGCACGGTTGCAAATTAATCACTCAAAAGTTAGGTAATGCCAGAATTGTTCATGATACAATGATTGCATGGTCATAGCCAATCTGTGCACTAAGTAAGTCAGGGCTGTTGCAAAAATAATAGCATGCAACTAAAGTGCATCATGATGTATACATAAAAAGGGACATTTCCTGATTTTTCAGTGTTTCACTTGCAACCTTAACATTCTTTAATGGTCTCAGAGGGGTAGCTGTGTTAGTCTATAGCTTCACAGAAAACAAGCAGTCCTGGAGCAGCTTCAAGACTAACAATTTTATTTATTTAGCAATAAAATTGGTATTGTGTCCAGTTCTGCATACCACATTTCAAGAAGGCTGTGGAGAAGTTGGAGAAGGTCCAGAGAAGAGCAATAAGAATGATTAAAGGACAAGGGAACAGGAGCTTATGAGGGAAAACTGAAGGAATTGGGCTTGTTTAGTTTAGAAAGAGAAGACTTAGAAGGGACATGATAGCAGTTTACAAGTACCTAAAAGAGTGTTACAAGGAGGAGTGAGAAAAATTGTTCTCCTTGGCCTCTGAGGATAGGGCAAGAAGCAATGGGCTTAAACTGCAGCAAGGGAGGTTTAGGTTGGACATTGTGAAAAACTTCCTACCTGTCAGGGTGGTTAAACACTGGAATAAATTGCCGAGGGAGGTTGTGGAATCTGCATCACTAGAAATATTTAAGAGCAGGTTAGACATCTATCAGGGATGGTTTAGATGGTGCCTGGTCCTTCTGTGAGGGCAGGGACTGGACTCGATGACCTCATGTGGTCCCTTCCAGTTCCAGTGTTCTGGGATTCTATGATTAGATACAGCAACGAAGGGTCCTGTAGCACCTTATAGACTAACAGAAAAGTTTAGAGCATGAGCTTTCGTGAGTTAAAGCTCATGCTCTAAACTTTTCTGTTAGTCTATAAGGTGCCACAGGACCCTTCGTTGCTGCTGCAGATCCAGACTAACATGGCTACCCCTCTGATATATGATTAGATAATGAGTTTTGGTGGGTAAAGCCCAAACTGATGAAGTAGGTCTTACCCATGAAAGCTCATTACCTAATGAATAAAATTGTTAGTCTTTAAGGTGCTATAGGACTCCTTGCTTTTTGTAAATCTTTAATGGGATATTAAAAACAGCTCTGCCTGAAAAATGGTTTACTGCCTGTGAAATCTCAAGAAATATGAAACACTGTGTATTGAGGTGAACTGGAATCACGTAGTCTGTGTGCAAAATTAGGGCAGAGGGTGATGATATATGGGGCAGTTGGTCTAGCACTGAACATTGAATTATCCTCTCTCCTTGTACTTACAGCTACATGTTGTGAAGATCTCCTTTGTTTTGTGGACTATGTACAAACTCTGACGTGCATCCAGAAAACTGACCTCAGTGAGACTTTGTATAATCTCACTGCAACTTGGTATGTATTAATAAATGGGAGAACAAAGAGGAAATTAGCTGTGATTTGCCAGAGGCCAGAGAGCACAGTTCCTCTTACCAGGACTAGGGCAGAGCTCTCTCTCTCTCTCACTGCCTAGCTCACTACCAGCTGATTGCCCAGCTAACAAAGAGAGGGACATTTATGATTCCTGGCTTCCATAACAGAGTTGTACTATATGACACCACCCACAGCTGTGCTGACTTTGCTCATGTCTTTGCTTCATTAGGAAAATCTTCCTATCAGGGTGGTTAAGCTCTGGAATAAATTGCCAATGGCAGTTGTGGAATCTCCATCATTGGAGATTTTTAAGAGCAAGTTAGACAAACACATTGCCAGGGTGGTCTAGATACTGCTTGGCCCTGCCGTGCATGCAGTGGACTGGATTTGATGACCTCTCAAAATTCCTTCCGGTCTTGTGAGTCTGAGTGGGTGTGTGTTTTATTTTTAAAGGCTCTCTGAAAGTTTTAAGCACTCCTGCAATCTCAACCAGTCATCCAGAAATGCAACTCACACACGGTACATGTGCTCCATGGAGATGTTAGAATTGAATTCTGATGACAAGTTCAGAGTAGATGTTACAAAGCTAGTTGATGGGCACTACACAACTTGCAGCGCATGCAGTGAATTTCTTCTGAGCGAGAACAGTAAGTACATAAAATTATGAGCCCGGCTTTCAGATGCAGGTGCTTCTGGGCATATGTAGCTCAGAGTCACATTTGAGTGCACAAAACAGCATCAAGGGTTTACGCATGCATGTTGCTAAGTGTTAGGCAGTGGGCCAGCTGCGTAAAGATGACAATGCTTTGCACAGGTTGGAGTGGCATGCATGTGTCTTCCCCTGTAGATCTTTTGTTCCTGGAATATCGGATCACTTGTTCTCACCTCAGATCTGCTGCAGATCCAAATAATCACAATATTAGTTATTTAGCCAGAATCAGATTTGACAGTGAAGGGTCACTTCCACTGGGCATGTCAAGCATTCCCTGAACAGACCTGCAGGAGCCGTTCCAGTGGGAAATCAAAGAGCAGCATGATGTTATTGCCCTGTCTCATGGCATAAAATAACCCTAGAATAACGCAGGCAAAGACTCTCCTTTCTTGAGTCACATCTTGCACAAGAGAATTAATCTTCATGAGGGGAAGTTTAGGATGGATTCTGGAATAGCCTATTCTGCCAATTCACACAGCATGTTGCTGAACCCTGAATCCTGCAATAAACCATGAGGTTAATATGTGCCTAGCTAGACAAGCAAAGGCTGCAAAGGGCTATCAACTCCAGACAGAGATTCCATATTTGATTTGTTGTGAAAATGAAACTTCATGTAACAAGTGTCTAGTTGAGTGTCAAAAAGATGACAGGAAAGTGGATGACATTGCATGAGCGTGAGTAATATGTGATTGATGCTGCTTTCAGAGACAGTTCCAGTACTTTATGCCCAGACTATGCATCTCTCCTCTGTGCTGGGGGTGTCAGAACAGAGAAAATTAAGCACAATTTGTCTTTCTGTGTTTGCACCCACAGTTAAACCATACCCTCCGTTCAATCTGACTGCCACGTTTTCAGATGGATATAACATCTCTTGGGAAACCATCTATCAGAACTCTCTGTTTTATTTTTTGAATAATGAACTGGAATATGAGCTGCGGTATAAGAAGAAGAGTGATACCTGGGAGGTAGGAGGGAAACAAGGATACTCTTGAAATTGTCTGTGCCAGCGGAACAGTTATGCAGGCATGAAATGAAGCAGGAGAAGCATGGGCTTTTGTAAAATAATAGCCCTGAACTCTGATGTGGATGGATGAGGAGAAGTGTCCTCAGGGTGCATGGGTGTCTTCATTTCATTGTCTTGGCTGAAAACGGAAATAATGTTGCAGCAGAACTTGGGGATCACTTAAAGCAGCAGCTGGCTGCTCTGTGCCTGAGGTGGTCCATGGGCTGGATCCATTAGCTTGGCTGGACAGAAGCAGTCTGCAGGCTGGATCTTGCCCACCATGCACTAGGCCTTCTGTGCTGTCCTGTTGAGTCCTGGTTATTTCTTAGGTCTGCTGTGGTGCAGAACGGTTCTTGCCTTTCTGTCTGCATTACCCCAGGTGAGAGTTCCCATTCAAGATACTGTCATGTAAATCAGTGGGAATGGTGTAGGACAGGAGGCTGTAGGGGCTCTTAGGTCCAATGCAGAAATCCAGATTCTGGCTGCATGGCTCTGCATCTGCCTTAGGTATTACTAGATACAAACATCTCTGATACATTTACTCCTTAAAACAAATAATATTACAGACCCTTCTCCCCCAGTGGAGGGACAGGTCCTTTGCCCCTTTTCTTCAGCCATAAGTGTAGTTTGCTTCTATATTTGGAGGGCCAAGTGAAGTGAGGCCCAGAGAGGTATTCGTTCAGGGGTGGGGATGATCAGTAGATGTAGGGGCTGGGGCTAAGCATGTTGGAAGCTCAGGTGTTGGGAGCTGGGTCGTAGGTTCAGGGCATGGTAAGTACAGCTGCACAGGGCTTGGGAAGATGGGAGGTAGCTCCCCATTCAGTGACTCCTCCCGCTGCAGCTGAGGAATGGTAAGGGCAGAAAGCAGGGTGGGGGATGCAGAGCTTCCTGGAACCAAGGGAGAGTCTTTGGGAGTGGGACTGACACAGCCCCAGAGGCCCTCTGCAAGCAAAGTCTCATCATCCTCCCCCCACATCTGGGACTAGCAGCTGAGCAGTCTCCTGGGTGGGAAGCAGCTCCGTGCCTGCAAGTGGACCTCTGCTGTGAAGGTCACTGCTCTCCTGCCCCCACCCCGCCTCACACAACTCACACAGAGAAACTGACCAGCAGCACAGAGATCCTGGCATCGCACCTTCCTCCCCAGTAACCCTCCCTGCTTCCGTGGTGGGTGGGGGCTAGCAGCAATGCCTGTCTCTATGCCTGCAGGTCAGTTTCCCCACACCAGCTTGTGGGGTGAGTCATCAAGAGCTGCTCTCCTGTGGTCCGCTCACACAGCCCACTGTGGGGCAAACTGCTGCACATGCACCCCTTGTCCACCCCCCAGTATTCCCTCTGACAGTTTTCTATCCAGGGATGGAATACATTTTGTTATGTGCACCACCAATAGAAACACAGGCTGCCCCCTGTGAGTGGCTGTGGGTACTCTGCCAATCAGCTGAGCAGCACCTGAATGCTTCTTGGGTAGCTGCCCAGGCCCACAGCTTACAGAGAACACTGCCCCCAGCCCCACTCCTCATTGGCAAGAAAGAGGGACCAGCTACAATGGAGAACTCTGGGTGCCTTTTCCTCACACATTGCCTCCGCATACTGTACAGTTTGGGGAGCCAGCGCCCCCCTCAGCCTCCTACACTCTGTGCCCATGCCACCAGCCTGCAATCTTGTCTTGTGGCTGTAGAGTGGAGGATGCAATGGAGACTGCCCTGTTCACCCAGTAGTTGAAGCTCATTCACTGAATGGCAACGAAGGGTCCTGTGGCACCTTATAGACTAACAGAAAAGTTTTGAGCACGAGCTTTCGTGAGCACAGACTCACTTCATCAGATGCTGGTCTTGGAAATCTGCAGGGCCAGGTATAAATAAGCCAGAGCAAGGGTGGGGATAACAAGGTTAGCTCAGTCAGCAAGGGTGAGGCTTACTACCAGCAGTTGATCTGGAGGTGTGAACACCCAGGGAGGGGAAGTTGCTTTTGTATTTAGCCAGCCATTCTCAGTCTTTGTTTAAGCCTGAGCTGAGGGTGTCGAATTTGCAGATGAATTGGAGCTCAGAAATTTCTCTTTGGAGTCTGGCCCTGAATTTTCTTTGCTGTAGGATAGCTACTGTTAAGTCTGCTGCTGTGTGGCCTGGGAGATTGAAGTGCTCTCCTACGGGTTTTTGTATATTGCCATTTCTGATGTGTGTGCGTTTATTCTTTTACGTAGAGACTGTCCAGTTTGTCCGATGTGTATAGCAGAGGGGCATTGCTGGCACATGATGGCATAAATTACATTGATAGATGTGCAGCTGAATGAACCCATGATGGTGTGGCTGAAGTGGTTAGGTCCTGTAATGGTGTTGCTGGTGTAGATATGTGGGCAGAGCTGGCAACGAGGTTTTTCGCATGGATGGGTCCCTGAGTTAGAGTGACTGTGGTGCGGTGTATAGTTGCTGGTTAGGATTTGCTTCAGGTTGGCAGGTTGTCTGTGGGCACGGACTGGTCTGCCTCCCAAGGGCTGTGAAAGTGGGGGATCATTGTCCAGGATGGGTTGTAAATCCCTGATGATGCGCTGTAGAAGTTTTAGCTGAGGACTGTAGGTGATGGCTAGTGGTGTTCTGTTGGTTTTTCTCTTGGGCTTGTCCTGTAGTAAGAGGCTTCGTGGCACACGTCTGGCTCTGTTGATCTGTTTTTTCACTTCCTTAGGTGGGTATTGCAGTTTCAAGAATGCTTGGTAGAGATCCTGTAGGTGTTTGTCTCTGTCGGAGGGGTTGGAGCAAACGCGGTTATATATTAGTGCTTGGCTGTAGACAATGGATCGTGTGGTGTGTCTGGGATGGAAACTGGAGGCATGAAAGTAGGCGTAGCGGTCAGTGGGTTTACGGTACAGGGTGGTATTGATGTGACCATCGTGTATTAGCACTGTGGTGTCCAGGAAGTGGATCTCCTGTGTGGACTGTTCCAGGCTGAGGTTGATGTTGGGGTGAAAGTTGTTGAAGTCCTGGTGGAATTCCTCCAGAGTCTCCTTCCCATGGGTCCAGATGATGAAGATGTCATCAATGTAGCGTAAGTAGAGATGAGGTGTTAGTGGACGAGAGCTAAGGAAGCGCTGTTCCAGGTCAGCCATGAAAATATTGGCATATTGAGGGGCCATGCGGGTACCCATAGCTGTGCCGCTGATTTGAAGGTATATATCATCGCCAAATCTGAAATAGTTGTGTGTGAGGATAAAGTTACAGAGCTCAGCCATCAGATGTGCTGTAGCATAATCAGGGATACTGTTCCGGACAGCATTTATTCCATCTTCGTGTGGGATGTTGGTATAGAGAGCCTTTACATCCATAGTGGCTAGGATAGTGTTTTCTGGTAGGTCATCAATGTATTGCAGTTTTCTCAGGAAGTCAGTGGGGTCTTGGAGATAGCTGGGAGTGCTGGTGGCATAGGGTCTGAGAAGAGAGTCCACATAACTAGACAGTGCTTCAGTGAGAGTGCCAATGTCTGAGATGATGGGGCATCCAGGATTTCCAGGTTTGTGGATCTTGGGTAGTAGGTAGAATAGCCCCGGACAGGGCTCTAGAGGTGTGTTGGTATAAATCTGTTCTTGTGCTTGTGCAGGGAGTGTCCTGAGCAGATGGTGTAGTTTCTTAGTGTATTCCTCAGTGGGATCTGAGGAAAGTAGCCTTACAATTCACTGAACAGTGACAGAGAGGGAGCCGTGGTAGCCTGTATTCTATCAAAACAAAACAGCACTCCAGTAGCACTTTAAAGACAGACAAAATCATTTATTAGGTGATGAGCTCTCATGGGACAGACCCACTTCTTCAGATCATAGCCATACCAGAACAGACTCAATATATAAAGCACAGAGAACCCAAAATAGTTATCAAGGTTGACAAATTAGAAACATTGTTATCAAGGCTGGCAAATCAGAAGAGCAGAGGGGCGGCAGGAGGAGGGTGTGGGCTGGGGAAGTTAAGAGTTAGATACAACAAAGTATGTAAAAGAGTCCTTATAATGGGCCAAGTAATTGTTGTCCCAGTTCAAATCATTATATTCAAATGTGTTGACTTTGAATATAAATGACAATTCTGGGTATTCCCTTTGTAGACAGTTGTTAAAGTTTCTTTTCAGTAAAACATGGGCTTTCAGGTCATCAACACAATGGCCTGTTCCATTAAAGTGCTGGCTGACGGATTTGTGTGTTTGGAGTTTTTTGATGTCTGTTTTGTGTCCATTCATTCTTTGTTGAAGAGTGTTTGCAGTGTGTCTTATATACATGGTGTGTGGGCATTGTTGGCACATGATGGCATATATGATGTTAGTTGAGGAACAGGAGTATGTGCCCATGATTCTGTAAGTAACATGGTTAGGTCCAGTGATAGTATCGCCAGAATAGATAGGTGGACAAAGCTGGCAATGGGGCTTGTTGTGAGGAAAAGTTCCAGGATTACTATTATTGCGGTATAGTCTGTGGTTGCTAGTGATCATCCTTATAAGGTTGGGAGGTTGTCTATAGGAGAGAACAGGCCTGTCACCTAGGGCCTTCTGGAGTGTGGCACCCTGATTTAGGATAGGTTGTAGAACTTTATGTTGCATTGCAGCGGTTTGAGTTGGGGACTGTAGGTAATGACCAGTGGCATTCTATTATTGGCTTTTTTGGGCCTATCTTGGAGTAGCTGGTTTCTGGGTATTCGTCTGGCCCTGTCAATTTTGTTTTTTTGCTTCTCCCAATGGATAATTCAGGTTTATGAATGTTTGGTAAAGATCTTGTAGTTTTTGGTCTCTGTCAGTGGGATCAGAGCAGATGCGATTGTGCCTAAGGGCTTGACTGTAAGCTGCAGGCAGCACATAGACCAGTGAATAGCATATGTAGCAATGCTGTGAGTGCTTGCAGGGTTTCTCTTAGCTGCATCCCTGGGACATTTTCTAGTATGTGTTCAGATCTGTCTATCTACGGAATGTGTGACAGAACATAGCATAGCATTTCAGAGGGGAGCCATGGTCAAAGCATTTCGTTTTGCCAGGAACTAAGGAAGTGCTATCGCATCACTGCTGGAATAAGGATAGATGAGTCTGAAAAACCCAGAACTGAATGCTTACAAGCCAGCTGTGTTTTGTGGGCTTGGTCTTGTCTCTAGTGAGATGCCTTTGCTTTTCATAAGGCAAAGCAAGGAGATGAGATGGTTCTAAAAGGTTACAGATAGTCTAATATTGAAACCAACACTTTCTTAGTCAAAAACAGAACTTTTGGGGATGGGGAGTGAGAGGGGGCTGGGAATGAACCCTCAACTTCTGCTAAAAGCTGCTTTGATGCATCCCTTTGTGCAGAATCAGAAGAGCAAGGTGATCCCAGAGGACAAGCGAAGTGTGGTGCTCCTGCCACTGGAATTCCAGAGGGACACAGACTATGAGTTCCAGGTGCGAGCCAGGCCCGGGCCTAACTCCGACTACCTGGGGGTCTGGAGCGAGTGGAGTTCCCCACTAACCCTGACGACGGAACCTGAGGGTAATCGGAGCATCAGCCACTTTCAGCCTTCTTGTCCTTCCTACATCCTTCTCTGTCTGATGCTACAGAACAGTTCCAGAAACTGTAGTTTATTAAAACAAAAACTAGTACCATGCAGTCACACTACAGAGCTGAGTGCATCACATTGTAGCAAAGGGCTTAAACTGCAGCAAGGGAGGGTAGGTTTGACATGGTGGTTAAATACTTGAATAAATTGCCTAGGGAAGCTGTGGAGTCTCCAGAATTTGAGCTTGTTAAGAGCTTAAGCTTAAACCAGCACCTGACAAGGATGGTCCAAATTATAGTGCTTGTTTCTGACATCAGTGCAAGAGGAGTGGATTTGACCTCTCCAGATCCCTTTCAGTTCTAGTATTCTGTGATTGTCAAGCTTTCTAACAAAGCAAGTAAACCCCCAGATTGGTCCGCCAGAGTCCAGATTTACCTATGTGGGCATGCTGCAATGCCCACCTCACCTCGGGGGCATTTGGGGAGGGTATGTTGAGGTGTACTAGGTATTGGATTATCATCTGATGCTGCCGTAATGTGGGCGCTTTACACAGGTTTTAAAATACATATGACACCTTGTGTTTGGATGTACGGCTGCTCTGCATTTTAAAACCTACAGCTGCAAGTCTCAGAGCCGCTGAATCTGCAGATTCAGCCTTGCGAGGCTTATGCTATAGCACTAAAGCAACTGTGTAGACATTCAGTTGCAGCTGGAGCTTGGGCTCTGAAGTGCCCCAGACCTCAGGGCCCCAGCTCCAGCCTGAGCCCAAATGCTGATATGGCAGCTTTTAGCACCATCGTTTGTAGGGCTGGGCTCTGAGGTTCCTTTACCATGCAGGGTGATGTACCTAGACATGTGCCATCATCTGAAGACAGAGCAAGGAGGGCTATTGTTTCAATGTTGGCCTTCCAGTGGTTTACAGGCAGATGGTTTGCAAAAACTGGGACAATCTGGGATTAGCAGGTTCCACTCCTGGAGTTCAGGGTCCAATGTTCAGATCAGGGAAGCTGGGTTCAGGGAGCCTGTGTTGAGGGCTCTGATTTCAGGACTGGGGAATTTATGTATCCAGCTTTGACACTGGGTTTGGTGTGTCAGTCTGGCCTTCACATTATACGGCGTGTGATTCGGACTCATGTATAGCAACATAAAAAACATATTTGGCCAGGAGTGTAGGGAGTGCTCCCACCAGTGCCTTAGGGGAGTATTTCCTCAAATTGTGCAGGGGGAGGGATAAGGGCTATTGGCATATGGCAACCCCCCACCCCCACCCCCTGGCAAAAAATGGGCTCTCCTTCAGTCTCCCCAGAGGCATATGCCAAGGGTGCTTTCTGCTCTGTCATGTAGGAATAGGGTAGAAGGTGTTAATAGGTGGACTATGACCAAAATCTGGGACACCAGAAGCTGTTAAATGGACTGCAAAATCTTTCAATGTGCTTCTTATTATTCTTATTCTCATTATTACCATGGAGTGAAAACTGTTTCTCTGAAGTCTGGACCTTGACAACATCTTGACCAAGAAATCTGGACCTTGACAAAAAAGAACTGATTACCCCTTGTTTGGAATATTAGCTCAGTCAATATCATGTCTACCTTGTTTGTTCCCCCTGCACCCCAGGCTATTTGCCTGGCTCATTCTCCAGGCCCCTGTTTCCCATTTACTTATGAAGCCCCTGGAAGGTGTCTCAGGGAAGTGCTAAGCAGAGGCAGCTGAGCACTTCTAGATCTGAGCCCTTGGTACAGGGAGCTACCATCTTCAGTTCCTTGTCATTGTGTTTCCTCATGGAGAGTGATCCAACAAAGGGTGACGCTGCAGGGCGTGGTTCTGTCTGAGCTGCTGGCAAGTAGCCCAGACTGCTGTTCGATTCTGTGTGGCCCAAACTCCTCCTGTGGAAGCGACCAAGGAGGAGCCGTGCTAGACCCCAATTCCACAGCGCTGTGCTGCAGGCCAGCATCTCAGAGCCTACAGGAGATACTTCAGGATGTAGCAAGCCCAGTGCTATTCCACCCTTCTGCCCTTGACCTCTTCTGCTTTCTCTGGCATCTTTAACCAGAAGCCGAAGTTCAGGGTAGGTACAGACTAACCCTGGTTACTCCACCCTCAGACAGCCCAGGAGCACGATGGCTGGTGTCGCTGCTCGCCTTTGCGCTGGTTGCCGTCTCCATCACAGTGTTTCTGACCAGACACCACAGGTAAGAGCGTACAGGGGCGTTTGGCAAATACTCAGCTCAGCTTCTGCTCCTGATCGCACAGACTCAGGTTTTCTCTGATCTCTGTCAGTCCACAGCACCAGTTAATCAGTGACACTTTGCACAAGGGGGAGCTGTGGGAGGGGGGAGAGGGACAACTCCACTTTCATTAGTATCGCACCATGGAAAGTCTGGTTTGAGCATTGGCTACTAAACCCAGGACTGTGAGTTAAATCCTTGAGGAGGCCATTTAGGAGTCTGGGATAAATATGTTTAAAAAAATCTATCAGGGATGGTGTTTGGTCCTGCCCAGAGGGCAGGGAACTGGACTTGATGACCTCTCGAGGTTCCTTCCAGTTCTGTGAGGTGTGTGTGTGTGTGGAGACTCAGTCCTCCACTGTCCTCTTCGGGGTGAGCAGGACCGGGGTTGTGCTTGGTGGACTCACAGTCCTGTGGGTGCCCATAGCACTGCTCTTCCCAGAGGCATCTGCTGTGGCCTGTGGCAATCTGCTAGCATGTGGAGTCCTCAGCTCTCTCCTTTATGAGGGCACTCTGCCCTCTAGTGGAGCCCTGCTTCCAGTGACACTCACGAGGACTGGACCTTTCCCCTGCCCTTGTGAACTGGGAGCACTGCTAGTTAATTATGCTCGTGTGAAACTCACAGCACCTAGGGCCCCAGGAGAGTAGACTCCAAGGACCCAGACAGGGGCACTTGGGAGCAGAACCCAGACCAGGTAAATGCTCCTGCTCCAAGCTGCTGTGAACTCCAAACTCAGGCTGGGTGAGGCAAGGGTACTAGGGTTTGTAGCCTCTGGGAAGCCTAGAGGGGAGCCTAGGCACTAGGTATATTCAGGCCTGGGAGACTACCGGGAGTAAGGGTGGCACAGACCATAGACTTCTAGGGAAGAAACTGGAACAAGCCTAAGGCCTGAGCATTTTGTGAGGGGCTGTTAATCTTAATCTATCTCATAGAACTGGAAGAGACCTTGAGGGGTCATTGAGTCCAGTCCTCTGCCCTCATAGCAGGATCAGGCACCGCCCCTGACAGATTTTTTGTTGCATCTGACCATTTAGAAGGGATGCTAATCATTATGGGAGGGAGGATTCAAAGCTCCCGTTTTTGTTGGGCAGAGCCTGGAGGCCATACATATCAAAACTCCATCAGCCTGGCCCACCCTGAGCCACAGGAGAATGGAGTATTACTAAGAGGGCAGGGCGGATCCAGTTGTTTTCCAGGAGAATTACACTCCCAACAAGGCCTGGGCACATGGTTCCAGCTGCTCAATCCCAGGTGCTTTGGCTTGCGCCTGTGACACTGCTTGGCACTGAACCCTTTCTCTTGTTTTCTGTTCCAGTGTATGGAAGAAGCTGGGGGGTTTCATCCCGGATCCTGCTCCCTTTTTCAAACCACTTTATGTGGTACACAATGGAGATTTTAAGGTATAAATTAAATAAATCATGTCCGTGGGCAGAGAGGCACGCTGTAGAGTTAAAAGAAATAGCCCAGAACCTGCATACAGGCTGGGGCTTTCCAGAGGAAGTAGTGGGAGGAAGAGTCTATTGCAAAAGAACATCAAGGGACGCTTGGGTGCCGGTTTGAATTCATCCATGCATCTGCCTGCAGAAGAGCAGCTCTGGGGGCTATTGAGAGACTGATTCAGGGGGGTATTTAGCACCTCACTTTTGTTTCCCAATCCTCAGATTTCTTGGCCATGTTGTTACTTTGCCTCTGTGGAGTACTTTTACAGCATTGGCACAGCAGATTCACTCACAGCCCCTGGGGGACTAAAGCACTCTGTGCAGCCTCTGTCTGCTGCGTTGTGTTTACGTCTCTGTTTGCGCTGCACTGGGATGTGGCTTTTGTGTGTCTCACACAGGACATAGCCACCTAAGCACACTGTCCCATTCCCAGTAGCCATCTGAGTGCTCTGTGAGCATTCCATCTGGAGCCATTCTTTTTCCACCATCTTCTCCTTATGCCTGGAGGCCAGTGTTAGTGCTTGCAATCCCCTCCTTTCTAGGAGATCTTTTAATTCAGAGCGTAGTTGTAAGTATCAGCCTTCAAGGGGTAAATAATCAATCCAATAATATTCATGGTGCTGCAGTTATCTCTGAATTAGAAACCTATCTCCCTGAAGCCAATAACCTTATCTAGTCACCCCAATTCACTTTTCACTTAAAACCAGCTGAACTCCTTCTTGCTTTAATCCTGATCATCTTTCTCTCTAGCTAAATGGCTAGCAACAAGCAAGTTCTCAATGGAAATCTGATAGACTTTAATGTGAGGGGAGAAAATTGCGAAATCCATGTGTGCTTTTCAGGGCTTAGTCCAGCGGGGACCTTGCCATACAATGGATGAATGAACAGAATGCCCATGTCCAAATGCGGAATTCACATTATCGCATCTTCCTGCCGTTTCCTATTGTTGAAGCACCTTTCATCAGGGATACTTCAAAATCTGCCTCTTTTTCCTGTTTCTTCTCTGACCAACCCTTGGGAGAAACCCGAGCTGTACTAGACACACTAATGTAAAGACTTTAGCCAGGTGATGAAAGAGGCCATTGGTTAAAAGGGCAAATTTTCATATTTTCTGCTCATGGGTTCTTGCAGAACAAAATACAGACGGGCTCTTATTACAGTGCCCCCTCCTGACCCTCTTTCTGCCATCTGCTCCCTTCTTCCCTTTCCACCTTACTTTGCCACTTCCCTTCTTGCACCTCCACTAAACTTACCAAGCCTTTTGCCCTCCTCGTGCCTCACTTATTGTTGAGGACTTTGAAACACATTTGCTATTATTGGCTGTTTCTCCCTGAGGCTGATCAACCATGGAATCTACACTGGGGACTTTGCCATCCTATCTGTCTCACTCAAGTCACTTTGATACCTCAGTGCAAACAGCTTTCCCTGCATATGACCCTCCCTTTACTGCATAATTAAGGGAGTACCCTTGCCCCAAAGCCAAGCAGCATCTGCCTCCCACAATAAGTCCCCAGTTTCACACCTCCAGGTGCTAACTTAGAATTGCAGAAAGTTAAAGTATGTAGAAAATGGGCTAAAACAATGACCCTGTCCTATAAATAAATGGTACATATGTGTCTTGCACCCATGTGCTGTGCTGGTCACAGCACCCTCAACAGAATACAGCAAAAATAAAAGGTGTTTAGAGACAAGGACACACACCGATCACAGACCTTGAGACTGTGTGTTTCACAAGAAACTGAAAAGATAGGTCTAATTAGTTTGGAGAAAACAAAGAAGAAGAAAGATGTATAGAAAATAGTGTCTGGTCTGGAGGAAAATTACTGTGCACTGTCATTCATCCTCTTTCATAACACAAGGGCAAAAGAGATGTTCTGGGACAATGAAAAGCAGCACACTTAAATTGATAAAGGAAGGAGTTTTTATGTTAGTCGTAATCAGTATTTGGCATTCACTGCCACAAGATGTCACTGAGACCAAGAGCTCAGCAGGACTCTAAAAGGACCAGCTGTGTATTTGGCTAACAGTGCATGCCAAGTTAGAGTGGAGAAGATAAACTATATAAAGTTCTCTCTCCTCTTTCAGGTGTAAGCCAGATCTCTGAGGGTATAAAGAAGAAAACTCCCTCTCAGTTGTGTGAGGCTGCTTAGGCCTCTTAAATACTGCCACATCCTGGCCCTCTGGTGCCCAAAGCTAGAGGCTTGTGCCAAGTCTAATAAGAGCCTGAGTCTTGGAGCTAATTGCCAGGCTTTGTTCCGAGGCAGTTCAGGGAGGCACTGCCAGCTGGGAGCTCAGCAAGTATGGCCAAGTCTACGTACTACCCTGAAAGTAGAGGGCCAGGCAAGAGCCATGCTGACCAGCCACTGAGGTGAGGCAAGGCAGGTTGGGGAGGCAGAGGAGTGGCCTTGGGGGAACTTTGCTCTCCTGTTTCTCACACAGAAGAAACATCCAAGTGGAGACATTTTGCTAATTTTGTGTTAATTTGGGGGTAAATTGGCATCCCAGAGAGAACCCCCAAGCCCACAGGCAACAGATGTTCAAATTGCAGCGAGTCTTTCACTGTCCTCAGCACCCATTCTCTGAGCACTGCTCATTCCAAAGGATCTCACAGCACTCTGGACAGAGGTCACATCAAGCTCCTCTGGGGTGGAAAAGTGGCAGCCATTCTCCATCAGACTGGGACAGAGGCTTTTGGCTGCACTGGTCCTTGTTAGGCTGCTGAGAAAGAATGAAAGGTCATTAATTTCTAAGTTACAAAATGCTGAAGCTGAGAAACTTCTGGGAAGTTAATGAAGTTGCAGAATAAAGCAACAGTCACCCACACAGTAATCAGCCGCAGCACAAAATGCACTGAGAAGGGCGCTACAGAGGATGTGGTGACCTCGCTAGCACCTGAACTAGGACTTTATTACCAGCTGGTAAAAACCAACTGTTCTAGGACACATTCAACCACAGTGTTGTCTGCACAAAACCAGGCAGCTTAAGTATTCTTGCAAATAAGATGGAAATTTTCTTCAGGTAGTGCTGAGGGAAAAGGCATTGAGAGCCTGACGTTCAGTCGATTTGTCCCGCTTGTGCCTTCTCAGGTGCTTTGGAGGCTTGGTAGCAGCTGTGCCTAGTGAGTGGTAGTGGTTTGAGGGTCAGTTATAGCTTTGGTTTTACATCCTTCTTTGTTCTGTGCTCTACCCTGGCTGGGGCTGAGCCCAGAGAGGGGTCATGGCTGGTTGTTGTCTTTTATTATAATTTTTAATTCAAGAAGAATCTGTTCAGTAATTTCCGAGTTACAAAGCAACAAAAAATACTGGCTCCAAAGCTGCTCTGTTTCCAGAGTTTGGTATCCCCAGCATCTTTGGTTCTCTAGGCCCATTTATGCTGTCCTGATTAACCTTGCAGCCCAGCACAAAGGTGGTGGAATTAAAAGTCTTTCAATTTTTGTCTGAGGTTGTGCGTGACATACTCCAGTCATAGATCTGGCTGGCAGGAGAAAGTAAACCCCCTTACTAAGTGCAGACATAATGGCCGTGTCTACACTTGCCCCCTCCTTTCAGAGGGGGCACATAAATGAGGCAGTTCAGAAGATTCTAAAGAGGAACTAAGATGAATATGCAGCACGTCATTAGCATAATGGTGGCCACGTGCAATTTGAAAGTGCAGCTTTCAGAATGAACGCCACCCGTGTAGATGGGGACCTTTGGAAAGGACCCCTTGTCTTCGAAAGCCCCTTCTTTCTGTTTGGTTGTAGGAAGAAGGGGCTTTCGAAGTCAGGGGATCATTTTGAAAGTCCCCTGTTTACATGGGTGGCGTGCGTTTCAAAAGCGGCACTTTCGAAGTGTGCATGGCTGTCATTATGCTAATGAGGTGTTGCATATTCATATCAACATCTCATTATCATTTTCGGAACTGCCTCATTAATTCAGAAGGGTTAAGTGTAGACATGGCCAATATGTTAGAAAAGATATGTCAAGGAGTACAGACAGCTGAAAGCAGAGTACAGTTGCTAACTAGTTATTTTGTGTAATTCTTGTTGTGCTCTGGGTGGAGCTGGACCCTTGGGAAAAGGAGTGAGACATGGCAGGCAAGCAGCAAATACATTCTGCTTGATTAATGCCAAGAAAACAGATTTGCGGTTTTTGGAGAACAGCTTTTTGCACTGTGTAAACACCTTCCAATCCTTTGCAGCCCTCAGACAACCAGGTTTAAAATCAGGTAATCTGTATAACCCTTAGAATTGCAGGCTGAAACATATCTTTCCATGGAGAGTGTGAGACAGTAACAAGCTGTATTCCAGACCTGCTCTGTCCCATTAGACTGAGAGCAATTTGGGGGAGGGACTGTGTCTTTCTAGATACCTGCACAATACCCAGCATGGGGGGGCACTTCTGCCATATACATGATTGATATTAATTAGTGCAGGGCCACTGGGACAACAATTGGTGTCAGCTGGGGCTGTTTTCTACTGTACTGGCACTATGATGACAGGAGAGCACTCTCCCATGGACCTGATTTCTCCACCTCAACAAGGAGCCGAAGCTATGTTGATGGAAGAGTGTTTCCCACTGACAGAGTGGTCTGGACATTGGTTTAAGTCAGCGTAACGTATATCGGTTTTTAACATCCCAGAGCAATGTAAGTTACATTGATCTTAATGGTAGTGTATATACGCTCCCAGAGTTTCAAAGAAAATTAGAGGATTCAGCCAGGAGTGTTGACTGTGAAATAAAGACAATGACATTTTTATTCTTTATGCTGTGCCTATAAGGAATGAAGTGTCCCTCACTCCAGACAGATGTGTCCCAGCTCCCAGAAACTTACAAGGTACAATGTACACAAGACATGACAAATAAGAGCAAGAACAGAGTAAAGGCAGATGCATTGAGGCTGGACAGGTCATACAAAGAAACTCTGATCATGTTCACTCCTAAGGGAACACTGAGGCCGGGGCCATGGTGCAGCAGAAGGGGCTATGGCATTCCAGACATAGGGAGCATCATGGCAAACATGCCATGCCATATGTAGGAGGAAGACCAAGGGCACAAAGTCTGGGCTGGATGCAGCAGAAGGCATGGCTAAGAGCTTTGTGATGAGGGAGTGAACGCCAGGCCAGGAACCTGATCAGGCTAAAGGCAGGGACACACTCCAAGCCTGAGGAGCAAGTACAAAGCAGTGACAGGAGGAGCCAGAGGAAACTAACTGATTGAATTGACTTACAGATAATTCTCCTGCAGCTGCTGGGCTTGGCAATAATACCACTGACATTCTTGCTCTTCCCATTTGATTAGAGTCTGATATCCCTCTGAAAACAGTTCAGTTTCCCAGGCAGCCGCAAGCCACAGCTCTGCAGCCACTTTACACCCCACCTGCCTTTAGCAATGGCAGCAATATGCCAGTGCAGGCTGCCACTGAGTGCAGCACTAATAACCTCTGTCCTTGTGTCTCTGCAGAAGTGGGTTGGTGCATCCTGTACGAAAGCAACCCTGGATTTCTTTGATTGGGGAATTGTACTTCCTGAAGTTTTAGAAGTTTACAACAAGCACCTTTCCTGCAACACTGGAGCCGAGGCGCTGAAAGAACTCAATAGAGATCACCTTTCCCAGCCCTGTGCATCTTGCCTCACAATGCACAGTCAGAACAACCAATCCCATCTGTCCAGTTTGAATAGTACCAGCGGGGGACAGGACCAGTCATATGGCCATCTCTCTATTGAGACAGTAACTGTGGCTGATGAATTTATATCTTGTTGCCCACAGTGCAACTGTAACAATGCTCACAGGGATCATGAGCATCTGGATGATGATGATGATGACAGAGATGATGATAGAGAGGATGGGTACCCCAAGGTTAATCTTGATGGTGACAACAGTGAGACTTCTTGCTGCCCTCCGGTGGCTGCCCTGCATGCACAAGATAACATCATTTCCTCAGGCTCCATGTCTGTGCAGCACTCATGGAAGAGTGTTAGTCCCGTGGTGCACCTCACAATGGCAGAGGCACAGGTAGGAGGGATGGAGAGTATTTTAGAGGGTTTTTGCAGATCTCCTGAGCAATGGGATTTAGAAAGTCCAGTTTCTCTGTCTCCTCCAGATGGTGAAAGTGTTTCCTATAGCGATGGCCCCTATGACTTTTCCTCTCCTAGTGCACGAACTGGTGATGGTTACCCAACAATTTGCCTAGATCTAGACACCATTGACAGTGGATTTGTGGACTCAGATTGTGGGAGTCCAACTGAGTGTGAATTTGAGAAAAACAGTCAAACCAACTCAGGGTGTATTTCTGGATCCATCACACTTGAAAATGAAGGAGAGGACTTCCCACGGAGTTATGTCAAACAATGGGTTTCCTACCGCTTTGCCACACTGCCCAGTGGGACACAGACAAGCTAAGGACTCCTGCTCCTTGCTATTTCCAAGCCTGTGCACTAATACAGAACCTCAGAAAAACTAAGAATCACCAATGAAACAGAGCAAAATTTGCTCAGTGCCAGCACCTATATTTCTTGCAACTTAAGCTAGCAGTTCTATAGAATTTTGCCTTTTTCCCCGCTATACATCCTAGATTCATATCACATCAATTTGACATGATCAGCTTCTTGACTGCTTCCATGGTCATACTGGTGCACAACGAGCTATGGCATTTTGTTTCTTCCAAGCAGAAAAAACAATAGCACTCTGGGAATTTACTGTTAGCCTGAGGAAAGGCACAAGACATTCTGAAGCCATGTTCATAAAAAGAATAGGAAACTTGCAAATGACTGTTCCTCAATAATCTGACTGAGCTTGAGAATTCACTGACATTTAGGGCTTATGTAAGTATCACCCGAACTTCGGAGTGCAACAAACGGAACAGAACGGTGGTAACAGGTTAAATTCCAATCAGTCTTGATTCTGTCTTTTGCTGACCAGAATCTTATTCCATCATTCTTTGAACCTAAACTTTCATGTAATAGTTTCTCAGCAAAGCAATACATTTTAACTTCAGACATATTCTCACCATTCTTTAAGCAACATGTTTAAAAATACGTTCTAAGCATGTTAATTTTCGCATTGTAGTAGCTTGTAGCTTTATTCAAGAAATGCAGGAACTATGTGTCTGTCTGACAATAATGAAGCCCTGACCTTGGCGCTTGGGCACTACTGCAATATAACTGTTCAACAGTACTAAAGCTGGACTGTTCTGCTTCTAATTGACCTGCTCCTGGCACGTGCAGTAGGCTCAGGAAAATATTTGCCTCTGGCTGTTTCATAACTGCATTTTGTGTTGTTTAGGCTAATGGTATTGTAAAGTTGATATAATATTGTTAATGAGCGCAAGGGTCCAGGCCTGCAGTTAGTGCACTTCCAGTGTGTTGTAATAATCCTGTTCTGTCTGTGATACAAATAAATATCTCTTGCCCCCTCCTTGTTACCTGGGATTTCTGCTGCATAGCTAGTTCTCCTAGACAGGGGTAAAAATAACTTCAGTTTCTTACAGGTACTGTCATATTGCGACCCCCTCTCTGGGGAGTGGGGAGATCCTCATGGCAGGAAGTTGGGGGATTATGCAGTGTGCTTGCTGGCTCCAGTCCGGTGGCCTCTCCTCTGGTTAGCTCTCCCTGCAATGCTCTGCTGCATTGCTAGAGGGTGCTGGAACACAAAAGCAGGGATGTAGTCCCAGTCTCTTGGCCAAATTGTGTTTGGCCTGCCTGCTTTCCTACAGCTGTTTCAGTTAAAAACAGGAGTCTTTTGCCAGACCTGGTATGCCCTGGGAAGCAGCTGCCACGTTCCACCATAGCAGAGGCTAACCTGCTCCAAAATAATTTCCCATTTGGAGAATGGCCCCACGTTTTCTAACATCAGTATCAAAAGAAGCTGGGAAGGAAGCGTCAGGCTTTTACAATCTAGCTCCTAAATGGTGGTGCTTCCCTTTCAGCTGCACAGGAAGGGCACATTGCCTGAGTCATCAGAGCTCCTGCCCTTACATGGACTCCAACACCTCCACTGTGACTTATAAACCACAGTAATGGGGAAAGGCCCAAAAGGTAGGGTTGCCAACAGAGAAAACAAAATGTCTAATTTCCATCACCAGTTTCTGAAGTTCTTTGGGCAGCCCCTGCACACGAGGCCTGCTACTCTGAGTGCATCCAGCTGCATTTGTCTCCAGGTGGCCTTTAGGAAGCAGCCCCCATTTCAGAGAGGTGCAGTTTTTGCATTCCCTCCAGGTTAGAGGGGTCATGATGAGGAATCAAACCTGCACAATGAGTGCCAGAGTGGCATTTCCCAAGGCACAAGATGGTGCCCCACATTACCCATTAACAACAAAAGTGATGTCAATGGGACGGAGCAAGGCCAGTGTGAGGACGTTGGGAACCCTACAGCCACATGTAGGATGAACACACACACTCCCAGTCTGCCTGGCCCTTCTGAAGTTAACGCTGCTCAAACAGATTATTGTCATTCCAAGCCTTGCTTTGCTGTCTTTCATTCTTCTCTGGCTCTCCTCTTACTGTTGTGATGCACCTCAGACAGGGGTGCAGCTAGTTGCTTGGGTAGGGGATCATGAAAGATATGACTTTGGGCCCCCTTGCACTGCTCACATTTTGAGCACTACTGCTTAGCTAACATTAATTTATTTTACTCCATCTTCTCTGGGTATTAAAGAGCCATTAATAAGTTTGCATGGTTTTAATGGCATCAGTATTTCAGCCACCCAAATGGCAATCCAGTGTACCCTGGCTTCCAGCGCACTTAGGAGATATCCCAGGTACATTAGTAGGACATAACCTGAAGTGCAATTCAGTAAGTATCAATTATATGAATACAAGCCTGTCACTAAAGGTACTGTTCATCTGTAATAATTACAGGTTATCTCATGTCTCCCTTCAGACAAAGGGAGACTGTCATCTTTTATAGCACAGCTGTGATTCTGTTGTCTCATGACACACACATGCACACACAGAGAGCTAATGCTAGAAATGAAACCTGTAAACTAGGTCAGGTATTTCTAAGTTCAGTGAAATTCCACAAACTGAGCACTCATTTTACAGAGTAAACAATATTTACTGCTCTTGGTTCATTACACATTGCTCATTGCATTCTTAAGATGCATGATAATTAATAAATGATAATGTTGTTCTCCAAGATGCTATGACATCTGGATTTGTAATTTCCAGAACTTTGTTTTGTGTGGGTACTTGCTAATACTGAGTAGTGGCCTCATGGCAGCCTCAGGCACAAGATTGTCAGCGGAGTTGGGACAGGGAGCCAGCTGAGTACCAGTTCCTTTCTTTTTTTTAATACAAAAAAGCACTGGTAATTTCAATGGGCACTTTTATCATGCATTGTGATAGAGTATATTTAACTTGTGCAAAACCAGCCTAATCTGAAACTTATCTTATGTGCTGAGTACTCACTTTGTGTTCTGGCCAATAATGTGCAATAGAAGGCCTGATTCAGTGCTATTAACCCTCATATAGACAGTGACTCCAGGGGTCATGAGCTCCTATTGAATCAACAGCTCCACTATATTCCTGTTAAGCCTGTGTGGTGTTTTTATGCCTTCAGTGTAGTGCTCTAGATGCAATGGATACATGGAAAACTATTCTAAAATAAGGAGACTGTGGCTGTGTCTACACTTGCATGCCTCTTTTGAAAGCGGCATGCAAATGAGGGAAACTGAAAATGCAAATGAGGTGCAGATTTACATATCTGGCACCTTATTTTCATATTCTTCTTTTGAAAGAAGAAAAGCTGTGTATATGTGGCTCTTTCAAAAGTAAACCCCATCTTCAAAAAAACCCTTCTTCATTTCTTTTGAAAGAAGAATATGCAAATGAGGTGCCAGATATGTAATTCTGTACCTCATTTGCATTTTTATTTCCCTGATTTGCATGCCTTTTATGAAAGAGGAATGCAAGTGTAGATGCAGCCTGTGTGACTAGAGTGTAGGACCAAGCATCAGGATGCTGTCTTGTCTCTGCAGTGCCACTGATGTGCCCTGGGACCTTGAGCAAGTCCCTTTGCCTCTCTGTACTGTACCTTCTCAATAACTGAAGTCTGAGTGGGCTAGCTCAGTGGTTTGAACATTGGCCTACTAAGCCCAGGTGTGTGAGCTCAAGTCTTGAGGAGGCCATTTAGGGGTCTGGGGCAAATAGATTAAAAAAATCTGTCAAGGAAGGTGCTTGTTCCTGCCAAGGAGGAAGGTCGTTGGACTCAATGACCTTCCAAGGTCCCTTCCAGCTCTGTGAGATGTGGGTGTGTGATAGGTCTAGCTGTGAGGGTAGGGGACTGGACTTAATGCCCTTCAAAGGCCCCTTCCAGTTCTATGAGATAGATAGAGGTGTGGCCAAGCCTAAAACCAGAACAGAGAGTGCAGGTCTTCTTACCTAATTCTGTTACCTGTTATAGCATTTCTTATTTTTTGTATTCAAATGCTGCATAATTAATAATACTGTAGTGTTTATGGACACAGGGGATAGCAGACTACAATTGTGCTAGGTGCTTTATGCACACAGAATGAAAGATACGCCTTGCTCCAAAGAGCACCTACCCCATCTACCCTGTAATCAGGGTAAGGGGAGAATTAGGCTGAAGGGACGGAGGCAAGCCAGCCTGTGTAGTGCAGGGAGTACTGAGAATTTCATGGATTAATAATAAATGCTCAGAGAGATTGTGATTCTCCCATAGTTATGCAGGAAGTCTGTGGCACAGCCAGGACTCAAACCAGAGCTTCTGAGTCCTAGTCCAGCGCCTTACCCACAAAACCATCTTTCTTCTTTTCATGAGGATGAAGTACAGGTAGGATTTTTCTAAACCATCTCAATGAGATTTAGGACCACATGTCCTCCTACGGACAGACAGACAGACAGACATAAACTCCAAAGTCATTCAGGTGCTTTTGAAAATCCCATTCAATAACATTCCAGTGTTCTTGTATTTTATTATTATTTATATTGTTATTTAAAACAAAGAATTCTGTCTTCCAGCACTACCAACAGGGCAGTCTCAGCTACTTGTGTTGCAACTGATCCCCACCTCAGTCATTCCTGAATCCATGCAACCAACCCACCCCCCCTCCCCCCACGCCCTGAGATGCCACACCTTTGGGCCCCTCCTGTTTTCTTACCCTTATCTTTCCCTCTCAATATTGTGCTGGCCTAATTCTCCGAGACCTCAAGCTTCCCAGTGAATTTGTGGTGCTTTTAAGGTCTTCCAGCTGGTAGCCCAATCTGAGGCAGAATCAAAGGGCAATGAAGAGACTGGCTCATGGCCCACACCTTTTCTAAGGAAAATTGTCATTGTTAAAGACTTGGAACGCAGTATAGATCCAAGGTAGATGGGCAATGTTTTTTCAGCAGTTGCTATCTAGAGCTGTGAGTATACTTAACACATTTTTAATAGGAGCTTGTTAATTAGACAGAAAATCCCTTTTTAACAAATTGGAGTATAGTTAATAGAGAGGCATGCCAGTTTCCAGTATTTTTTTTCCAGTGTGGTCCAGTAACTTCACCCAAGGTCCAGGTTGCTATCAATTAAATATAAGCCAACTGGCAGATGCTCAAATGTATGTTTGTGCCACTTTTCCTCTTTAGCCCACATCTTCCTAGGGTGCAAAGGCTGCATAGATAGGCAACAAAGTCTGTGATGACATTAAACAAATTCCCCATCTTTGGATGTTTGTGCAATGACCAAATGCGTGGAACACAGTAAGGGGGTGCAGGTGAACACAGCTGCTGGCAGCATGGGCCAGCAGAAGGCTTTGTGCTGCCTTTGGGGCCCTGGTGTTGCCTTTTCCCAATGCACATAAAAAAGAACTTGGATTTCTGTTAGTGGCTACGCTGCGAGCAGGATCGGACTATATGCCTGGCCAATTTGGGTTTCTGAGAGAGGAAGTCCCTCAGCCCACACAGGAGAAAGTGTGAGTCTCCTACAGCATTTGCTCCACGGCTTAGAGAATCCCCCACAGAATGCCATCTTGCCCCAAACTTGCAAGAACACAATCTTTGGTGCCTGAGAAATCTGCAGCTTCAAACTCTAGCAGGCCCCTGCCCTATGGGACAGACTTGTGGTACCTAAGTCTACTGCAGGGGCTGGAGGATGGGGACATGGACACCCATCTCTGAGCAGCCCAGGCTTTACACTGGCAACAGAGCTGAATGGTATGCTGCGGAGGGCTCCTAGGTGAAGGGAGGAAACAAGGCACAAGCATACAAAGCGTTCCTCCCAAGGGATTTAGGCCGCATCTTCACTGGGCAACGCAGGGCTTTTTTTGTGCTGGTACTTGCCAGTACTGAGTACCAGCACCTCGGCAGCGCCAACCACTGGACTGGCTGGTGAGGCCAAGAGTACTGCCTCCTCTTTTTTTACAAAAAAAAAGTACGGGGGGAAGGTATAACCCCTTGTGATCCCAGACAAGACAAAGTGCTTGTGGCTTTATCCCATTTTAGGAAGCAGAGCTAAGCCCAGAAAGGGGCATCTGGCCTGTCCCCCTGCATCCACCCCATTATTGCGCCAAGGTTGACAGGTGTCCTAAGCTGAGCGTTACCTAGACTGAACAGATCTCCAGAGGTCACACAGGCTTGTGCACAGACAGCCATGAGCTGGCGTTTGGCACAGTTTGAGCTCACACAATGGAGCCGGAGCAAGCTGGGCTGGGGTGGGGGGAAGAGGGCTGCAGCAAAGGGACGTTCCTTTGCCTGGCTGGCATTCCCAAGGAGCCAAGCTGTACCAGGCTGTCTTGCCTTTTTGTGCTCTTGTTGCTCCCTGTTCCCCACCCAGCCCCACCCATGTGCCCAAGTAGCCAGTGGGGGCCTTGTTCAGCCCCAGGAGAGCTCACCATGTGACTGCCCTGCACAGGGTTACCATATAAACAAGAGGATGCCCCTGAGAAGGAGTGTATCTGTGTCAGTAGTGACCAGCTCACATTATACCCATGTGTTACAGTGTATCTACATTAACAGAACCTGAAGTGGGTGATGCTGATACAGACGCACTCCCTAGCAGGGTGGGGTGGCCTCTTTTTTGAAAAGTCAGATATGGTAACTGTAGATGGCAGTCTGGCGTTCTCCCACGTCAGTCAGCCTGGCCCTCAGGCCCTTCCTGGTCCCTGCCCAGCCTTAGCACCCAGCTCACAGTGCAGCCACGGCAGGGCAATGAAGGCTGTGGTGGGGGTCCACACCTCCTCCAGCTCCAGCAGAGAAGACAGTGCAGAGCCTGGTTACCCCACCCATCTATCGGCATTTGCACTGCACACCAAGTTGGTTTGTCCCACTCTTGAGCTGGACGCCCAGCGGAGGCAGCAGCCAGGACCCCAGCACACTGGAATGGTAGTGAAGCCCCTGGCATCTGGGGTGGTGGTGGCTAGGAGCCTGGCTGTGCAGCAGCACCCCCTCCCCCTGCACCCTTAATTCCTGTGCCTATATGTAGAGTGCAGGAATTGGGGCTGAGGGTGGGGAGGTCAGAGCAGAGGGCTGGGGGGCACAGTGGAAAGTGCCATGGGGGCAAGGGCACCATTTCGGGAGAGTGGTGGACTTCCATGTCTTCCTCAGCTGCTCAGGGAGCGAGCTGAAGTAGTCAGCTTGACGTTTCCTCTGCCCCTTTCCTGGACATCTGGGGGTGAGAGGCTGGAGTACAAGCTGCACACTTTGCCCTCACTCTCTGTTAGTGAGGAAGAGCCCTGGAGTTCTGGGGACTCTTTGCTGCAGACACCTCTCCCCCCCAACCGCTCCCTGGGGGTGTCTAGTGCTGGGGCAGCTCTAGTTAGAGAGGGTGGGGGCTGCAAGCTCCCAGACAGTCCCTTTGACCTGCCTGGCTGCCTGCTTCTTAGCAAGATGGCCTGCAGGAGAGCTCTGGGAGCAGCTGACTTGTCCTGCAAGAGAGAGTTTGCTGGACCAGGAATGGCCATTCTGGTGCCTCTGCCGCCAGGCTTTTGGCTCTCCCTGGTGGCCAGCAGCCTGGACAGGCTCATCTCACAGTCTCAAACCACACTGCTTTCCATCTGTCTCTGCTGCAGGCCCAGGCCAGGATCCCTGCTCCCCCAACCTCACTCTAGCTCTGGGGCAGGGATAGCTCAGTGGCTTGAGCATTGGCCTGCTAAACCTAGGGTAGCAAGCAAGCTCAATCCTTGAGAGGGCCACTTAGGGATCTTGAGGGGGAAAAGAAATGGGGATGGTGGGTTGGTGCTGCTAAGAGGGCAGGGCAGTGGGCTTAATGACCTCCTAAGGGCTCTGCCAGCTGTGTGCCTCCATGCTGCTGGCTCCCCAGCCATGGAAATAACTCCACCGCTGTGCACAGGCCAGGCTGTGAGGCACCATACGACCAGCTCTGCTACCCATGCCATGATCAGGCTTGTCTGGCAACAGAATCAATCCAGAATACTTTTATTTCATTTGGAATGGGTCATAATAGGAAGTTTTTTACTTTTTCCCAACGTATCTGTATGCGAGGGCATATACAAAAGCTTAGTCATCTTAAATAGGCCATAGGCTGCTTCTGGGTACTGAATTCATTTGTGTTACTTGCAGAATAGCGACTTCAGACAGTTATGCTCTGTTTAATGTTTGAAATTTGTTCAGGAGCAGAGGTGTAACACTGTTTGCATCTGCATTCATCCTGGTTATAAATGGTGTCTTAGCTGTGTTCAGACACTGTCCTAAAATCGATGCTGTGGATAAGGAGACTACAATAGGGTTTCTGCTCACAAAATTTTTTAAATGTTTCTTTGGTGAACATGGGGAACTAACATTTTGAGGCAATTCAGTTTTGAAAGGTGCTGTTAACTTAATGTCTAACTTCAAATATGAGTTTAAAATAGTTTCAGGTGTAGATTTATGTCCCCAAGTTTCCACACCAATTTTTAACTTTGCAACATATTTGCCTACTGTTTAAAATACTTCCATATGAACAAAAGGGAAACCGCTGTAGAGATAGACGAGAAACTGACAATCTGCAAAATGCCGTCAGATCCATAACGTAACATCGGGAAAAGAAAAGTTTCTTTGCTCTGAAAAATTTTGTCTTAAGTGCACCATGCAAGATAAGCAGTTAAGAAAAGAAAGCACACAGATGTTCGTGTGTTTTTTTAAGTTGTATAGCTATCACAACTTTGCATAATTCAAATCTTGTATTGAGCAAGCTAAAGTTGGTTGACTGAATTTGCTTTGCTATGTACACTCAGGACTGCACCTCCAAATATCACAGACTCCTTTAGAGAGACAAGGTGGGTAAGCTCATATCTTTTACTGAACTAGCTGTTGTTGGTGGAAGAGACAAGTTTTTGAGCGTACACAGATCTTCTTCAGATCATTGAAGTGAACTGGGTCAGCTGCTTAAAAATTGCTGACTAGTCTATAATTTATTATTTTCAGACATAATATTTTGTTATATTTTTAACTATATAAGTAAAGAACCTGTCCCCCACTACATCCCCTACTTGTGCCCTTCACCTCAGATGTTGTGTAAACGACTGTGCAGTTATCAATGCTAACAATAAAACTATTCATGACAGCCCGGGATCAAGTGAGGCCTCATCTGTCCTCAACTGCTTTTTTGGTTCTCAGACAGTGGAAACCCTCAATAAGCCAAGGTTCAGTGTTGGGCTGGATACTTATTATTTATGCAGTGTCCAGCCTTTGCTTGGTACCTTACAGCGCACCTGGTCCAAAGGATGGAGTGTTATGGCATACAACTATAGCAGAACACAGTGCATGAGGACGGCAGCAGTCTTGCTGCTCATGCTGGGCTAGGAAGTGTTTTTAGGTCATTTATAAAAAGCTCTTGTGCTCAGGTTTTTAAAAAAAATTCAAACTAGCTATTTCAAGTCATTCAGCAAATAGTTTGGTCTTCATGAAGTTAACTCTTTAATGTAAAGTCAGCAACAGCTCCATCACTAATGAGTAATTACAAATGTGGCTACTTCGTATCAGTCTGATAATATCAGAAACTTTTCATTGGTTAGTGAGACTAGCTTTCAAACAAGGAAAAGCAAACTCTGCTTTATTATACCAGAACTTCAGCTGCTTGGCGAACATACCACACAATCTGAACTATCAAGAAACTGGAGGCATGAAAATTGAAGTTTAACTTGTGCTGGTAAGGAGGCTTAATCTATTGTTGTGCTTTATATTTTGTTGGGCAGTGCTAGGAGAAATTACTGAACTAAGATGTTAACCAATAATAATCCTAGGTGTGTATCTTTTATAGTGTTTCTTGTACTATAAAGGTACAATGATACCACTCATTTCTTCACTTCTGCTGGAGCACAAAGCTGTAGTTTGCAGCACATTGTTATCAAATGAAGATCAACAGAGCGTGTGCGCTGCGCAGTTAGAAGGGGTTTATGTTTATGCTGTCCCCAGCATAGGGGCAGTGGTGAACAGAGACCTCACCCCAACAGAACATTTCTAGGGAAACCAGCTGAGGAAAATGAAGGCCAGCAAAAGGCTGATGCTGTGCTGGATTCATTGCAGACCTGCATCAGCAGAACATGGTGTGTAACAGCTGTTTTTTTTTATTACACTATGCTTTTCACCAGTGGAAAATGGTTTTCACAATCTCCAAGGTTTAGGGCTGACAATAAGTTCTGGGACAATGTCCCACTGAAGACCACAGGTAATTCTGAGAGTGTTACTCTAGGAATAGGAAATCTCTATTTCTTTTCTCTTGGGACTCCTCCTCCGTACATTCCCACTCGTGTGTGTGTGTGTGCGCGCGCGTGCGCTTCTGCTTGCAAACTGTGGATGATTTTCCAGAAGGAAGCTAATGCCAAGAGTGACTTGGCCCCCACGTTTCAGTATAGCTGAGTGCCAGATCTGCACTACATATGATTCAATGTTCCACTCCCTTCTGTGCTGTTCTGAGCTGATGTCCTGTTGCTGCTGTGTTCTGAAGAAGGCCCAGAAGGTTCTGCACAGGGAAGTGTTACCCATTTCCAGTGAGGCATTAAAGGCAGCAGAGAGTTCAAAGAGTTGGTGAGGCTGCACCACCTGCTCTCACTGGATTCCACTACAGACTGCTAAAGGTGCACACGTGATAACAGTGCAGCAGTACCAGTGGCCTCATTTTGCAGATGCAGCTCTCCCAAGTTAGACAGGAATGCACTGGATCATGTGCATGAATTACAATGGGGAGAATAGCAGGGATATTCAA
This sequence comes from Carettochelys insculpta, assembly GCF_033958435.1. Classification (NCBI taxonomy): domain Eukaryota; kingdom Metazoa; phylum Chordata; order Testudines; family Carettochelyidae; genus Carettochelys; species Carettochelys insculpta. The sequence continues at coordinate 39,412,813 of NC_134152.1, forward strand.
CAGCCTGGGCATGTCCATTCAGCCTGTGGAAGGAGACTCGCAGTTGGTTGGCAGACTGGAAGCTAGTGTGGCTCACACTAGTGCTCTAAAAAGAGCTGCATAGACAGTGCCTTGAAGTGTGACTTGAGCAGGAGCTTACCTGTTGAAGCCCATCCCACGCCAGTGCTTCTGCTGTGCTCTCTTGGCCACAGAGCCCAAGCTCCAGCCCAAGCCACAGCTTCAAAGTTCACCTACACTGCTCTTTTTAGCGCATTAGTGAAACCTGAGCATGTTGAGCTGGGAGGCACCTCCCGCAGGGTGTGAGTACTCTGTGTGTCCTTATGGGAATAGTATCCAAGAACCCTGGCTCCCAGGCCTCTCCCCTAAAAAGAGCTTTGATATGATTGCCAGGCTGTGAGGACATAGACACTGCACACAGTATCCCTGAGTGTAGCAAAAGGGACTTGAGCTCATGGGAATAAGGGGACTTCGAAGTAGGCAGCATCCTTTCGAAAAGGAGCCCCGTCTGGACGCACCGCGCGGCGGCAAGGAGCGTCAATTTCGAAGCGCGGCTGCCGCCCGCATGCTAATGAAGCGCTGAATATGCATTTCAGCGCTTCATTAGTAAACTTTGAAATGGCCATTTCGAAGTTTGGGGCACGTGTAGACACAGCCAGTGATTGGTGTTTGGATAGGGTGACCATCTGTCCTGTTTTCCACAGGACGATCCCATATTTGGGACTTATTTTATACAGGGGACTAATTATCCCGTATTTGCTGCGCTGGTGCAGCTGCCTGCCTGAGAGCAACAGAGGGAGCCAGCAAGTTAGTCACTTTTGTCTTCCCCAAGGCTTGGGGGAGGGGGAGTGCCCCAGCTGCTACAGCCCAGCTGCTTCCCCAAGGCTTAGGAAAGCGGAGGGAGAGCACCTCTCCCAGCCCATATGTGGCCACGGGAGACATGCTTACCCTATGTTTGGGCCTCTGCCCGGTGGTAGCTGCCTAGTTGCTGTGCAGATCCATTTTGACTGTCCAGCCTTGGTTTCTAGTTGGCTGCTGCTTGCCTCCCATCTTCCTGCTGCTCTAGGTCAAACTGCCAGGCAAAGCTACTGAATAAAGCACTGGGCGGCAGGCAGGGGCAGAAGTGCTGAAGCCTGTGAGTTGTAGATTTGGCTTTCCTGGATGACTGAGGTTGCTGGGCAGTTGCTGGGGGTCACGTTGCCTTCACGCTACCAGGCAAAAGCCCCACTTGATGGCTTGTTCTAAGATTCCCAGAGAAGCTGGCAGGAGTGGAGGGGTTTGGGTAACTCCCATGCTGCCTGGGTCTGCAGAACATACTGGTAAGCTCATTAGAGCAGGAGCCTTCCCAGGGAATGGCCAGGATGTCTTGCCGGTGGTCAAGCTGAAAAAAACACCACCAAAATAACCTGTCATGCACAGAAGGGTCCTGTGGCACCTTATAGACTAACAGAAAAGTTTTGAGCATGAGCTTTCGTGAGCACAGACTCACTTCATCAGATGCACAGGTGCTAGAACAATGTGTGTAATGGCGGTGCTGAAAGCCATTGAACCAGACTGCAAACCTTGTATATAATGGTGATCGCCTCAAGTCCTGAGTCAGCTCCCCAGTGTTATCAGCCTCTGGCAGCACCAGGATGGCCAGGCCTCCATCTCTGCAGGCTCGTAGTAGGTGCACACCAGCCCCTAAGTATGCTGAGACTCCTTATCACTGGCTACCCAGAAATCATAAGTATGCTACTCCCAAGGAACAGTACAGACCAACATACTGGTTACACTGCTCTACTCAGTGCACAGCACTGACCTGGGGGTTAGAGAGAAAATGAGATATTCAACAGCCAATGAAGATTGAGACAAAGTGAACAGAATTAACAGAAACTAATGGTGACACAAAGTCCTAATGCTTTCTAGCACTTAAACTGAAGTAACAAGGCATTCCCTTGTCTCGTAAAGGTGAGCCTGCCCCAAGTTCCTTTTCCAGCATCAAACAGCCCAATGACCTGGACTCTTCTGTAGGTAACACAAACTACCCAGCAGCTTGTCTGTCCTGTGAAGCATAACTGGGAATGCCTGCTTGCAGTCAGAGGTCCAAAGATCCAGTGTCTTCACTCTCCAAAAAGATGCCCCCCTGCTAGTTTGTTTCTTCCTGTAAATTCCCTCCCTGGGAGATTTCACAATCCGTTGTTAGCAATCAGCTCAGACTGTACCTGGGCAGTCAGTGTGACCTGTACAGTAGTCAATGTGCATGTAGCCAGACAGATGAACAGCTTTTGCCTGGAAAAAAAAAACAAAAAACTTTGTTGAACATCTTCCCATGGTTAGCCTGTGGTCACATGCCTGAAGAACCTAACTTGCAGGCTAAATACATAACTCATTCCATCTCACCCACACACTTCGCAATGCCAATGAGGATCAAGCTTTCGGTAGTGATCTTGCATGACACTCTTTGGCAAACACATCTGTGGGTATCAGAGCCACAGGGTCCCTTTAACCTTAAGCACTCCACTGCCAGCTGGCACCAAGACGTCAGTGGCTCACACCCTGCTGTGGATGAGCTAAGTAGATTGAGCTTTTTTTAGTCTCTCATTACAAGGTAGGTTTTCCAGGACTACATCCTTGTAGCTTTTTCAGAACCCATTTCTAATGTTTTGACAATCTTTCTGAAATGCGGACATCAGACCTGGACCCAGTAGTCCACTGACATGATAGGCAGTGGTTGTAACACGTCCCAACTTCTGCTCAACAGTTATTTCCCACATTATACATCCAAGATTTACATTAGTCATTTTAGCTTCAGTATTGCACTGTGGGCTCACAATCAGTGATTTACTTGCCATTACCATATATCCATTTCTGAGTCTCTGTCTCCCAAAATAATAGCCCTGACATCCTAGCTGTGACCTACATTCTTGATTACTAGATCTGTGACTTTGCATTTTGGTAACAGTAAACCCTATGCTTTCTAAGTGAGTCCTGCTTACCTTGTGATAGCTGATACAGCTAATACATTATAGAACCGACATGAGAAGTTTTCTGACAATACCCTGAAAATGGGTCTCTCAATCTTTCTGGTCTGTGTTTGCCAGCTGGTGTGTGCTCAGGCATGCACAAGTCCATGCTGCCTGTGCATGTCTTCATGCAGCTTTCTGTATTTCACATTTAGTCACTCTTACAGCACTTATCTGAGGCATTGTCAGCACCCTGATTAGAATGATAAGAAAGAGATACTTAACCCTGCTTAGCCACCTCAGCTGATGTCAGTTAAATATTCCATTTCCCATCCTCTGCCCCCAGTTCAGAATAAAATGTACAGCAATATGCAGGGTGGTAGTGAGCCATCCCCTCCCTTCCCAGGGGATGAAGCATGATCAGCTTCTCAGCACCTGTCATAGAATCATAGAACACTAGGACCGGAAGGGGCCTCGAGAGGCCATTGAGTCCAGTCCCCTGCCCCGACGGCAGGACCGACCACTATCTACACCATCCCTGATAGACATCTATCTAATCTGTTCTTAAATATCTCCAGCGAGGGAGATTCCACAACCTCCCTTGGCAACTTATTCCAGTACTTGACCACCCTGACAGTTAGGAACTTTTTCCTAATGTCCAACCTAAACTTCCCTTGCTGCAGCTTAAGTCCATTGCCTCTTGTTCTCTCCTCAGAAGCCAAGAAGAACAAGTTTTCTCCCTCCTCCTTATGTTTATATTCAACTGTCTGTGATCATGATAAGGGAAACTGCAGCCAGGCAGAGATGTGAGAAAGCAGGAGCATTGTGTAAAGTGGACTCTGTTCAGTGGTTTGCTTGACAAGGACAAGTCCTTTAACAGCTATTTGAATTTTTATATTAATGGGGTTTGGCTGAGTTTGCACCTGGTGCGCCCTTCCCCCAGTGCTCTAGTTACTGCACACCTGTTCTTCAGATGGGCTCTCTGCCTCCTCAGAGCAGCGCATGGGCTCTGCAGGCTGCATGAGACAGTGGGCTTGTTTCCGAAAGACAGAGTAACGTATCCTGGAGGATCTGGAGGCATCTCAAAGGGCACCACTAGCTGCTGACCTCAGAGCTGTAATCACAGACCAGGCCAGTTTCAGCTGACAAGTGCTCCCCGCCCCCACAAACACTAAATCATGCCAATGAGTAGGGTTCACATGGGTAAGAGAAGAGATGTGCAGTGCAGATGCCGAAGGAGAGGTTCAGCTGAGTACGTGCGCAGCAGCAGAGGCTGTGACAGTTGCAGGCAGAAATGAGAAAGGCAGTGGGAGAACTGGTGCTAGGCATGCCAGAGAAGATGTGCTTTCAGTAAAGACAGACCAATACCTTCAAGATATGTGACTTCTTTCAGGTATCACCTGTACAGCAGCATTCCCTGTAAGCCAGGCACTTATGCCACTGCTCAGGAAAGATTCCCTTGCCACCCAGCTGATTAGCAGAGCACCCACAGCTGGTTTTGTGTTTCTACTGGTGGTGCCCAGTCACACATGCCTCTGTGCACATAAAAAATTCATTCTGCACATGGATGGGAAAGATTAGAGGGAAAATTGCTGTATGGAGTCAGGTCCAGGCACAGTGTGGAGGGAAGGAATTAAAGCATCATAGAAATTACATCTGGAGAAGACAGCAGTTCCAGTGCTGGTGCCTGCTCTCTAGGGGCAGGGTTTGAACCAGTGCCAGCTCCTGTTAAGGACAGATGATTGACAAACCTCTGTGTGTTGCCATAGCACCTCTCAAAGCCCTATCTACTTTTGTCAGACTTTGTATTTCAGGTATATTTACAATGGGACAGGACATCTGGGGCGAGTGCCTCCAACTCTGTGTTCTTGCCATTTTGTTCTCTGGAAGAGGGGAAGGAAGAGGTAAGGGGTAGAGGAGATTGGAACATTCGTGCTGCTTCATTCTTTCTCTCTCTCTCTCCCCATCCCCACTCCCCAGCCCCCAGGAATTGGACCAGTTGGGGGGCAATATGGGGCCCAGGTAGCTGTTACTGTTTCCCAACCCAAAGATATTCTGGGCAGCTAAGAGAGCAGATAAACTGTACTGTTGCGGCTGCCCCCAAGTGTTTACAATCTAATGTCATACAATCAAGCGCTGGCTAAATTGTATGGAGGGGTTGGGGAAGGGCAGATGGGTCCCATTAAGTAGACCAGGACAGAGCACAGCATTGCTGCTGTATCGGGGGTGGAGCCCAAAGGGCGGCTGTTGGCTTAAAGTAACAGATGGGTGTCATTTCTGAAATCTCTTATCTCCTTCCTCAGCAGAATTTCCCGGCAACTTGAGCTGCCTGAATAACTACGTCTGCCAGATAGACTGTACATGGGAGACAGATGGGAGTTTGGGGGATGGACCCTTTCACGTACATTTCATGAGGTAAGCTTAATTGCTTATTCACTGTGTGCTATGTGGGGGCCCTGGGTCAGCAGGAGGGCAGGCAGGGGATTCCCTGGCACTGACTTCTGATCCGTAATTCACCCCAAAACCAAACCCTAGTGATGTCCTCCACTTCCCCACTTGTTGCCTTGGCTTTCACCTGCTGTCCCCTTTCACGTCAGACACATAAGGCACTTGTTGTAGCCCAGGACAGCCTTCCTTCGCATTTATAAACTGGGAAGAACCCAACTGTATAGGCCCTTTTCAAAGTGGCTCCCCAGTACTGTGACTGGCACTCCAACAAATAATTAAGGCTGAATTCATAAAGCATCTGAACCCTGCATAAGAAAAACTTCCCACCCTTTGGTTATTCTAGCCTCGTAGAGGATGAGAACTCCAGCTGCACGCTAATAGCCCGAGATGAGCGGAAGAGCCAGCATCACTGCACAATGACCATGGCGGGGGAGTTCACGGAGTACCACAGCTACAGAGTCTCACTGCAGGGTGGTTTCTCTGGGAGGGACCACACATATGTTGCTTTCCTGGAGTATGAACCCAGACTGAACAGTGAGTACCAGCTGTGGTGGCTGTGGGCTGGGGCTGCTCAGTCCCTTTACTTTGAGAACAATTGGCCTGTGCAGTTCGCTGAAGAGTGATACTTCAGTGGCAGCAAGTAAAACTGATGGGGGTGCAGACAGGCGCCCACCTTGGGCAGCACAGCCTTCACTTGTTCTATATGGGAAGGCAGCTCTCCATCCTCCCAGGACTATCTCTGAGTCCCTTATTCTCCACTTCTCTTCCCTCCCTCCCATGCCAGTCCATCTTCAAGGGTCATTTTGCCACCACCCTTCCTTGCCTTGTTATCTACCTTGGCCAACATCCAACAGGCCATCACTGCTGTCTGAGCACTGGGGCTCTCAGGGCAGGGTCACAACAAGACAGTACCACTGTTTGCTGAGACAGAGAAAGCGGGGATCCTCAGGCCATTTCACAATGCAGAGTGTCACGAACAGGTCTGAAAGCTCCCCATGGAGGATAATTAGGACTTCACCCGTGCGAAAGAAGCCCATTTTGCAGCAGCTCAGAGCATGTCTGGGCAGGTTCATGGTAGGGAAGGCTGAAGTATAATCTGCTCTGTGATCCCTCCCTGGCATAGCAGTCTCTCAGGAACCACTGTAACAGCTGTTAACTTACAGAAGCACTATGGCTGCTTTAACTTGCCCTGGGAGTGTTGTTTTGTCACCTGCTGGCCCCCCAGGATCAAGGGGTTTGTAGAACCATATTGATGTCCCCCAGCAGTAAGCAGCCTAGGAACGTGGCCTGTGTTCTGCAGGACTCTCAAAGCCAAGCACTTGGAATAATTCCTCTCTCTGTTTGCAGTTAAGTATGATCCCCCCTTCAACCTGCAGAGCAACTTGAATGCCAGTAAGTGCCACCTCTCATGGAATGTGCACTTGAAACTAGAGAATAATCTTCAGTATGAATTGGAGTATAAGAAAATCAATGCATCCTGGGAGGTAACTATGCCCACTCTCAGCATCGATGAACCATGCACAGATACCTGCTGCAACTGTTCAGGGCAACTGCACCTGTTTCCCCTCCATGGTCCACCAGGACACATGCTCTAGGCCAGGGGTTCCCAAACTTTTCAGCATCATGTTCCACTTTTGATTTTTGAGAAACCCTCACACACACCCCAACCTCTTCTTTACCATCATCCAGCCCCCTTAAACAAAAAATTCAATTCATAATTTAAAATAAACACAAAAGATTGATATAAAAATGTTGTTTTAAATTAAAAATAAGCCCAAATAATTTTTCTTGGCCTCTTGTGGTTGCCTGGTGCAGCCCCAGCTGGCCAGCTACCTGAGCTCCATGCCAGGCTCCAGAGCTGCCCGTGCCAGCCACCCACCTGCCTTAGCTCCACACTGCTGGGGCCAGACACCCGCTTACCCACCATCCACCGGGGCTGTCCACCTGCCAGCAGTTGTCCGAGCCCCGTGCTGCCAGGACCAGACACCCACCCTAGCCTCCTGCCAGCCACTGGAGCCACCCGCCCAAGCCCCATGCTGCCAGGGCCAGCTGCCCACCCACCATCCAAAGCCACCTGAGCCCCATGCTGCTGGGGCCAGCTGTCCAAGCCATGCTCTGCCAGGGCCAGCCGCCTGAGCCCTATGAGTCTTGCAAGCTGGCCGGACACCTGAACCCAGCAAGCCCTGTGAGCTGCCCACCTGAGCCCCTCCCCTACCCTCCCAAAAAGCCAGGCACCCCCAGCCCCCATCTAAGCCCATCCTCCTCCCCAACCCACACTCACTTTCATTTGCAGAAGGCAGCCAGCTGCATGTGGGTCTTTGCCAGTGGCTTGCTTTTTATAGCAGCTGCGCTGGGTCACCCATGTGAAATGGCAGGGGCTAAGAGCTGGAAGCAAAGGCTGGATCTTTCTTCAGGTGGGGGGGGGAATGATGAGGGGGCTGGGTCACCTCACACCCCCCTGGAATTTCTTCATGCCCCACCCCCCAGTTTGGGAAACCATGCTGTAGGCTATTAGCTACTCAGCCACCAGCTCTCTTGGGCAGAGACATAGGCCTCTCACCCCCTCCTGACCAGGTTTTCCAGTCTGCATAGTTCCCTGCTGCCACTGTGATATTGCAGTAAGCCAGTCTGCCTAAAGAGACCAGCATTTGCACTTTGCTTTCTCTCCAGAGTCCCTGAACAGCTATAATTGCCCACAGTCTTTACCAAGCAAGCACATTTAGTCTTCAGGTAAAAGCAACACAGAGCAAACATTAAAATCACCAAAAATATATATATATATGCTATAGCACTAGAGATCCCCCCTCCAACTCAACAAGGACACTGGTGAATGCCTGCCCTTCCATCCCCATCAAGGAGGTTTTCTATGGTTGCAAAGTTACAATGGTGTTACAGCTGAACTGGCCTTCTCATGAATGGGTCTGTTTTTCATTTATACAGCTTTGGCCACTGCTCATGAAACTTTGGGAACAGGTGATCAGCATACAATGGCCCCTTCTTATGGTGCAGCTGGAGGTGGGAAACTCCTCAAGCAAATCACCTGGCATCGTCTTTCCCCAAAGTCTCCATTCTTGCCTGAAATATTCAGTAGAGTTCTCTGACATTCATAACACTTCCCACAATGCAAGTGACTTTTCTCTCCAGAAAGACTATACAAAATCCCACCTAATTCAATGGATTCTAAAAACACTTAAATTCAGTACATTTTTTCCCCAAGGATATTGCACAAAATTCCCATCTGTATCATACTTGGCTTTGGCATATCTCTCTCACCTGGGATCCTGGTCTCCCCAGGACCTTGGCTTGAAACTAGAGAATCTCTTTTGCACCCCTGGTTGCGGATGATGCCTTCCTTACAATAGAGCATTGTTTGAGGTGTGTGAATCCTCCCCATCTGAATCATGAAGCCTCGATCATGAGACCTTGTGATCCTGCATGCAGATAAGAGGGCTCCAGAATGCAGGGCTCAGATGAGAGTATTTGCTAATTTGCACCTAAGAATGCTGGGTCTGACTGGGGAGTTGTCATACTGCTCAGGTACGAGTCCTTTGTTGTGTGTTGCTAAATGAGTTTTTTCTTACTAATTTTCAGCAGGCACAGCACAAACAGCAGTTGAACTCAGTGACAAAGATAGATATCGAGGCTACAGAGTTTGAAGCAGGCATCATTTATACTGCAAGAGTTCGCTGTAAAACTTCCCAAACAGAGGAATATTATAAAAGCCAGTGGAGTGAGTGGAGCCAGATAACTGAATTTCAAAGAGCAGCCTCTCAAGGTGCAAAGAGAATTGTTTTTTTACCATTTTGTTTGGTATGAGCCCTGAAGTAACTTTATGAAACAGAGAGCGAGACTTGCTGGAAAATGGAGGGGCCATCTGCAGCAGGTTTATGGATCAAGAACAATGTCTTTCAGTCTTTCATAGTCACATCACTTTCACAATTTTAGTTGCACCATTTGCATTGCTTGTTTGTTTAAGAGTCTCAATTGAATTCCACTTTTTATATATCATTTAAGAGCTGATTCTGTTAATGGAAATATTCTGTTTATAGTGTTTTTACAGGTGCCTGAAAAGTCCTTTGACACAAGCATGATACAGATTTTGGTCATTCCCCTATGTCTTGCTGTCATACTGTACATAATGTTGAACTTCAGGCTTTCCTCAAGGTACATTATAGTCCTTTGAATAATCCATTGCTGCCTTTTCTACTCTAAGGTCATTGCTAGTTTTAACATTTAATGAGTGTATATCATGTGTCCATACAGCAGGTCTGATTCTTTCCTCTGCATTGGAATCAGATCTTTGAATGTGCTGGGCTCAGAGGAATGTACTTTGCAACTCTCAGATACTGTCTCCATGCACTTGATGTAGTCAGTGCACTAGTACCCAAAAGAGGAGAGGGTTAATTCAAACCCTTAATTCAGTCAAAGAGCACAGCTGAGACTATACAGGGTCTCTTGGATTTCAGAGAATGTTTTAAAATTTTGTGCCAGTTTACAGTGATGTAAAATAAGGGTGATTGGTATGCTGCTTTGGCCATTAGTCTCAGCAGCAGAGCGGTGTTAGTCAGTAGCTTCCAAAAAACAAGCAGTCCTTTAGCACCTTAAAGACTAACAGTTTTATTCATTCATTAGGTGAGGGGTAAGACCCACTTGCGTCTTACCCATGAAAGCTCATTACCTGATACATAAAATGTAAGTTTTTAACATGCTACAGGACTGCTTGTTTTTTGAGAAGCATTGATCATCAATAGTCAACCTGCCATCCACATTTAGCTCTTCCCTAGCTGGACACCTGCCAACAGAAAGTACAAGACCCCATATATGAAGCGCCAGTGTGACCAAGAGTCTGTGTTTTTAAGTTCTTGGCAGATAGAAGGGAAAAATAGTTCCAATCTGCTGCTGTTGTGCCCCAAACCTGTGAGCTCCATGGACTGAATCTCTATGCAGGGACAGGGGATCTACCCAAGGTAGTTTCAAGAGGGGCATGAAAGTGCTGGAATATAGAGTAGAATCTGGCCTGTACCAATAACAATGGGGGGAAAGTGTAAAGAACCAGGAACTAGAATCTAGGGCAGCTGGTCATCCCACAGCACCGCTAGAAGGCGCTGTAGAGGTACATCCAGGGAGCACTATAGATAGTAGATGTAATATTACAAGGGCTTCTGGGCACAGCTGAGTGAACCAATCCTGGGCAAATTGCTTAAAACAAGGCCACTTACAACCCAGGCTGAGGTTTCTGTCTCAGTAAGGCAAACCAAGCCAGCCACAATACCTCTGCCAGCCCCACTGGCCAGCCAGATGCAAGCACACCCACAGATTCTCCAGCTGCTCCTTATGCCCGACCAATGACTTCCTTACTCCAGTGAGAGGTTATGAAAGTTTATTTCACCAAATCCACACAGATTCTTCCAGCCCCCAAAGGGGCCAGCCACATTCCCAGGTCACTATATATACTTAGATCTTACCAAAACAGTACCCTGTGCCCTTCAACAAAGAAAGAAAGAACGGGATGAAAGAAAAATTGTTAAAGTGACACGTTACATACATCAGTTACAGTTACTGATGCAGGATACAGCAAATGCTTTATGTTGCTTTCTTGGGAGTCTCTAAAAGCACATCCTTCTCAGGGATAGGCTCCTCAGTCCACACTAGCTTAGTTCATGAGAACTGAAAGAATAAAGATGGTCACTACTAGGGCCATCTTATAGCTTGCCATGTGAAGGGAAAAAATCCTTTCTTTTTTCCATAGGCACTGAAGGGTCACCTGCTCAAGTTATCTGTTGTGGCTCTCTCCCATTGGGTGCATCCCAGATGACAAGTCCCAAATTCCTGAGATGTGTATTTGACAGCTGAGTCTGTGGCCACCATCCTGGCTGGGAGGAAATCATGCCACATTGTGAATTCTTAGCTCTAAAACATTGTAATACAGTGATAGAGCTAATATCTATAACTTCACAAACAAACGTGGCACAGCTATACAAGCAGCATAAATAGGTTCAGGGCATTACTAGCTTTCATTAGACACCTAATTTGGTCTATTTGGCACAAGATTTGGTGCAAATCTAATACAATGGTCACAAAAATGCCTTAATTATTTTAAAAATCCAGTAATACCACAGTAGCTGTGTCTACACGTGCACGCTACTTCGAAGTAGCGGCACCAACGTCGAAATAGCGCCCGTCGCGTCTACACGCGTCGGGCGCTATTTCGAAGTTAACTTCCACATTAGGCGGCAAGACGTCGAAGTCGCTAACCTCATGAGGAGATAGGAATAACGCCCTACTTCGACGTTCAACGTCGAAGTAGGGACCGTGTAGACGATCCGCGTCCCGCAACGTCGAAATTGCTGGGTCCTCCATGGCGGCCATCAGCTGGGGGGTTGAGAGATGCTCTCTCTCCAGCCCCTGCGGGGCTCTATGGTCACCGTGGGCAGCAGCCCTTAGCCCAGGGCTTCTGGCTGCTTTTGCGGCAGCTGGGGATCTATGCTGCAGGCACAGGGTCTGCAACCAGTTGTCGGCTCTGTGGATCTTGTGTTGTTTAGTGCAAGTGTGTCTGGGAGGGGCCCTTTAAGGGAGCGGCTGGCTGTTGAGTCCGTCCTGTGACCCTGTCTGCAGCTGTGCCTGGCATCCCTATTTCGATGTGAGCTACTTTGACGTGTAGACGTTCCCTCGCAGCGCCTATTTCGATGTTGGGCTGAGCAACGTCGAAGTTGAACATCGACGTTGCCGGCCCTGGAGGACGTGTAGACGTTATTCATCGAAATAGAATATTTCGATGTTGGCTGCACGTGTAGACGTAGCCAGTAGGTGCATCCATAGGTACCACTATGAGACCCAAAGAGACCGTCTGTCCTCTGATTGGCCAAGTACCTCTACATAATCATGGGCCGGGTTTTCCCCAGGCATTTGTTTGGGCAGGCACACAGACTTTGCCTCAGTGCAATGCCAGACTTCACCACATCATCTGGTCTCTGATGCCAGCCTGACTCTGATCCTGCTTCCTGTTTCTTGTGCTTCTAACCTGATCTCTGACCCTGAGTCTTTGTTGTGGGTCCCGGCTTTATGGTTCTTACAACTCTTACCTGGCAACTCCCATCCTGGGTGGGAAGACTTCAGCCCAGCTGTGGCTGCTAAGGCCACCATCTAATATAGCAATGTATGGAGATATACAGCTCACAGGCCATGTCTACACTGGCCAAAAACTTTGAAATGGCCATGCAAATGGCCATTTCGAAGTTTACTAATGAAGCGCTGAAATACATATTCAGCGCCTCATTAGCATGCGGGCAGCCGCGGCACTTCGAAATTGACACGGCTCGTCCAGACGGGGCTCCTTTTCAAAAGGACCCCGACTACTTCAAAGTCCCTTTATTCCTATGAGCAGATGGGAATAAGGAGACTTCAAAGTAGCCGGGGTCCTTTCAAAAAGGAGCCCTGTCTGGATGAGCTGCGCGGCGGCGAGCCGCATCAATTTCGAAGCGCCGTGGCCACCCACATGCTAGTGAGGCACTGAATATGTATTTCAGCGCTTCATTACTTTTAACTTCGAAATGGCCATTTGCATGGCCATTTCGAAGTTTTTGGCTAGTGTAGACATAGCCATAGAAATAGAAGGGACCTTAGGAGGTCATCAAATCCAGTCCCCTGCCCAATTGGCATGAACAAGCACCATCCCATCCCCCGCCTTTTTTTTTTTTTTTTTAATCTATTTGCTCTGGATCCCTAAATGGCCCCTTCAGGGACTGGGCTCACAATCCTGAGTTTAGCAGACCAACGCTCAAACCACTGAGCTATCCCTCCCACCTACACCCTAGTACTTTAAAAAAGGCATGTTAGATGGCAGAAAGAGCTGTGCAGGGTTCTGAGTTCTAAATTTAATGAGACAAGAACTTCTGTAAGATGCTTCATTCTTGGAAAAGTTCTGGGGGTGATTTAGGTCAAATAGCTGCTGTAAAAGGCCCTGCTAGCTGAATTCATACAAAGGGGAACATTTCAGACAATTCTGTCATACTGTTACATCATAACATATATTAAGGCTCAGCAACCTAGAAGGGAGCTGCACTGAAGACTTGCAAAGATACATTTTATCCATTTGGGTGACAATTGTCACTAGAAAGTCCGCACTGTTGATATTAAATGCACACAGCTGTGTGACATGCACAGGGAGATGGCAGGAGCCATATGAAATGTTGCCTTTCCTGGAGTCTGTCCAGAAGAAAATTAAGTGTGATGGTTTATCTTTGCAACGTGCTTTTGGGTTGCAGTAGAAATAGGAGCATGCCTCTAGATTTGATGTCATTGTCATTCTTTCTCCACAGGGCAAAGAATATCTTCTGCCTGAACGTTCCCACTCCAGCTGCTTTCTTCCAGCCACTCTACACCTTGCACAATGGGAATTTTAAGGTAACAGCAAACTCTTTCTTCTTCATGATTCCTCTCCTCACTGTGAGGAGGTGACTTGTGGTTTCTCATCATGGTTTCCACTAAGTGGCCTCGCCAGGCTCATTCTGGCACAAGGCTTTGGTCTGCCTGGAAATTCTGCCTTCTCCACTTAGACAACTGCCTTCCTATTCCTTCAGCTCCACCACCAACTCCATCTCCTCCTAGGAGCAAAGCTCTCCCATCTGAGCATCTTCTAGTCACTGTCTCCCTTACCTTATGCCACCACTTTATCCAGGGGCCCAATCCCCAGCTGATCTTTCTAGATCACACCTACAACTGTGGCTATCAGCTCTTCCTTGCCTAGCCAGAGAACTGTGGGAGATTCAGTCAGGCCAGAATCTCTGGGGTCAACCTGCCCATATGGTCCTGTTATGTGCAGCTATGCCTACCCCATGCACTAAGGGAACATCAGCAGGGAGGGTCACTGCCACCTCATGGTCAGAAGTATTTTCCTTTTACCTGAAAGCAGTTCGCCTAGGTTAGTGTCAGCCTTGTCTCCTTCCTCTGTTTTGTCTCCATCCCTACTTGTGCTTGGCGCTGGCTGGTTTTGGGTGAGCCCTATTGCTAACCCATGGAAGAAAAGTCCCTTGTCTCCCTACTTTGAGACTCTCTGGGTAAATTAACACCTCTTCTGACTGTTGAAAGTTACAGTGAGTCCAGTCAGCACCTAGCAAGTGCAAAATCAAAGCCTGGGAGCATTGCCTGCTTCACAAGTGCATTTTCCTTTTTACCTTCTCCCCTCCCTGCTTCCTTTGCCACATACCCCAATAGCCAAGATAGCAGAGGCTGATCAGGGTCTGGCTCAGGAGTGAAAACTTGAAACATCAAACCTCCCAGCAGAGAAAGCCAGGGCCTGATTATCCACTCCATTACCTGAGTTTCATTCAGGGGAGTTGCACTGATGTAAATCTGAATTCAGCCTCTGGTCTGTACAGTAAAAACGTGTGGAAAGCAATAGTTGAATAATTCCTTTGCAAACCCTGCATCTCCCCACTAAGCAGTATTTACCACTCCTTGCTGCAGGACTGGGTGGGACCCAGTGAAACATGTAGCCAGCTCCAAAGAAATGAAGCTATCAACCCAAGCAAAGTGACTGTGGGTCCAGTTCCTGACATAAATGCTTATGACATCATTTCTGAGTTCTCCAAGTCACTGGCAAAGACCAAAATGATTCCTCAAGAGGACCTTTGTGGCTCTGCCTCAAGGCCTGACCAGCAGGACCTCTGGAGCAGGTATGTGAGTGTGGAAGAGGCAGAAACCAAGTTGCCCTCATTGCTCCTACAAAATCATGCTGGTGATGCAAGAGCCCTGGATTTCTCTAAAACAAACAAAACCAACTTTGGCAGCCCAGATGTGAGTGAGAATCATCCCCCATATTTACGGGCTAGTGAGAGTGACTTCTTTGTGCCACAGGAGTCTCTGGAGATGGAAAGTTTGTCTTTCAACAGTAATGACTATTGTACCTTGTGTGGCAGTGACTCCACAGGTGGTCCAATTCCTGCTCAACTGCTGCAGCTTACTGAGGAGGAGGGTCTGGTCAAGTATCAGAATGATGGGACTGAGAGACCCTCACAAAAAACTGCTGCATGTACAAGTCACCAGGGCTGACACATCCCTCAGGTGACCCAGGCCAGATCCAGGGAGCCTTTCTTAATAGCAAGTTAGGTCCAGTCCCTGCACAGTTGGCCCAAAGAAGGTAGGCATAAGCAGCCTCCTCTTCCTCTTACCTCCCCACACAGTGCAGAAGCTGAGCACAATCACCATTTCTGTGACCAGGTGAGCTGGGTCTGTGCTAGACCAGCAATATGCCAGGAGAGGCTGTGCTATGCCTTTCCCCAACCAAGGAACTGACTGGCAGCAGAACTCCTCATGCATCCTCTTGAGGGAGGTAGCAGCAGGCACAGCTTCCCTCTCTGCCTCCTTGAGGTGCAGTGCTTCTCAGAGAGAAGTCCCTGGGGGCAGAGCACTACTGCACTGTCCCAAAGCAACTCACTAATTGCAGCTCTTTCTAATGATCCTCCCAGTGATGCCATATTCTATACCCTGGCAGTGTTTCTGCTGTGCAGACATCTGAATGAAGTCAGACACTAATAACAAACCCTGCACCAGGTTTACAATAGTGTGTCACTCTTAGAACCTTGCTTGATGAAGAACAATGCTTTTCTATACCAATGGACATTACTGAGATGCTGCATTTTCTGCTCATTTCAAACTTCACCAAACTTCGCTGGAATGCCTGGGTCCAATACTTGAAATTCTTTAGATAGTATGTTTTGCTGTTTACGAGCCTGGTGACTTCCTAGCTTACATTAAACCTATTGGGTGCATCTACACTAGCCATGTGCTATTTCAATGTTGAATCGGCATTCGGTGGCGAGATGTCGAAATTGCTATTCCCATCTGAAGATGGTCCTAGGGACCATCCGAAGATGGGAATAGCGCCCTACTTCAACATTCAGCGTCGAAGTAGGGTGTGTGTGGACGATCCGCGTCCCGCTACTTCGAAATAGTGGGGGTCCTCCATCGCGGCTATCGGCTGAGGGGTTGAGACGCTCTGTCCGCCCCTGCAGGGCTTTATGGTCCCCGCGTGCAGCAGCCTTTAAAGCACCACAGACCCAGATTTCCTGTGGCAGGAAGCTGAGAGCATGCAGGGAGCAGCACACATGTGCTAGTCCTGCATGACCTCTACAGACCCCGACCCATCTACCCAGCACCCATGGCATCAAGTCAGCTCCCAGAGCACCCCCAGGGCTCCCCTCCTGAGGGGATCCAGGCACCCCCAGCAGCCAAGCAGGGGGCCAAAAAGAGGCGGGTCCCCTCCTGGTCAGAAGCCGAGCTCCGAGACCTGCTGGGGCTCTGGAGTGAGAAGGAGGTGCTCTACGTGATGGGGAGCAAGCAGCAGAACACAGAAGCGTTCACCCAACTGGCCAAGGGCTTGGCTTCCTGGGGTCACCCTGCCCGCACGCCGGATCACGTCCAGAGTAAGGTGAGGGAGTTGTGGCAGGGGTACGTCCGGGCCCGGGACTCGGCCAGCTGCCCCACCTGCATTGCTGCCTGGCGCCCCACTTGCCGCCTCGCTGCCTGCTGCCCCACCTGCCGTCCCACCTGCCGTGCTGCCTGCCAGCTCCCTAGGACCAGAGCCCACTGGGGCTGAAGACCAACCAGTGGAGGCATCCCGGCCATACTTGCCAGTCCTCTCAGCCCCCAGCCAGCCGTGCCGGGGACCGCAGACATGGGGGTCGGGGGGGGGGTCGCAAGACGTACCCGCCAGGGGGTCACACCCCTCTACCCCCTACCCCGGACTGATGGGCCGATGACCGAGCCATCTGCTGGGACCCCATTTGCATTAGTTGTCCCCCATGTATATAGTTGTCCCCCTTTGTATATTGGGTGCAGTTTCTGTTGTGCACAAAACAAAGTTAGCAGTTTTAAAAGAGAAAAAAAAAGGTTTTATTTTCCAAAGAACTAGAGAGGTGAGTTTGTTGGGGGGGAGGGTGGCATACGGGTGTTGGGAGCGGTGTGCGGGCAGCACGGGCTGTGTGTGGGGTAGTCCTCTGGGGAAGGCCAGGGAGGTGCTAAGGGGTCTCCCTGATCAAAGTGGGCCCGCAGGGCCTCGCGGACCCATACCCACTTGCGGTGGGCCTGGCAGCTGGGTGCAGCAGCTGGCTGGGGGAAGCTCGTGCCGGATTTGACTGCCCACCCCTGGACAAAGGCCTCCCCCTTGCTCTCCACAATGTTGTGGAGTGTGTAGCATGCGCCCACAACCTGGGGGATGTCCTGGAGGCTGACGTCCTGGCGGGCAAGGAGACACTGCCAGCGGCCCTTCAGACAGCCAAGGGTCCTCTCCACCACCTGGTGGGCGTGATTCAGGTGGGTGTTGAACCACTCCGGGCTGGCATTGAGGTGGCCTGTGTACAGGCACATGAGCCAGGGCTGGAGGGGGTAGGCCGCATCCGCCACGAGGCAGAGGGACACGGAGATGTCCCCCAGAGGGAGATTGCTCTGGGGGATGTAGGTCCCTGCCTCCAGCCAGTGACACAGGCCCGAGTTCCTAAAAACACGGGCATGGTGTGTGCAGCTGGGCCAGCCCACATACACGTCCTGGAAGCGGCCCCAACTGTCTACCATGGCCTCCAGGACCACGGAGTGGTAGCCCCTGCGGTTGATGTATCTTCCTCCACTGTGGTCCGGGCGTGGATGGGGATGTGGGTCCCATCCAGGGCCCTGAAGCAGTTCGGGACCTCCATGGTGGCAAATCCGGCGATGGCTGCATCCAGGTCCCTGAGTCAGACAGCCCCCTGGAGCAGCATGGCATTGAGTACACGGACCACCTGTGGGAAGGGAACACAGGCGCCCTTGAGGGTGTGCAGAGTGCCCCAGGGCCCTCCCCCGCCCCAGGTCCCCTTCCCAGGCATCTCCCTGGGCACCCCCCCCTGCACCCAGCCCCTCACTCCCTGGCGCCCCTCCCTCCCCAGCCCTGCACCTGGCCCCTCCTTCCCCAGCCCCACACACAGCCCCTCCCTCCCCAGCCCCACACCTGGCTCCCCGCCCCCCAGTGGGTGCATGCCCGGGCCTCCTTACCTCCATGACGACAGCCCCAACTGTGGCCTTTCCCACTCCAAACTGGTGTCCCATGGAGCGGTAGCTGCCTGGAGTGGCCAGCTTCCAGATGGCTATTGTGACGCTCCTCTCGATGGGGAGGGAGCACTGCATCTGGGTGTCCTGGTGCCTCAGTGTGGGGATGAGCCACTGGCAGAGCTCCAGGAAGGTCTGCTGGCACATGTGGAAGTTCCGCAGCCACTGGTTGTCATCCCACTCCCATGTGACCAGCTGCTCCCACCACTCAGAGCTGCTGGGGTAGCTCCACAGGCAGGGGAGCAGCCACTGGGGAGGAAGAGGGGAGCCTGGTGGTCAGGGGCATCTCCATCTGCCCCCAGGGAGGGCTTCTCTGGCAGGAACCACTGGGCGGCCTCCTGGGCAGCACCTAGCAGGGCACTTGCCCCCGGATGACTACCTGGAGGGCCTCCTCTTCCTGCTGTGGCTGTTGCTGCTGCTGCTGCGGCTGCCAGCGGGGGGGGGGGTCCATAGCTGTTGTGACTTGGTCTGCAAGAGTGTGGAGAGTACTCTGTGGACCTCATGCAGTGCACGCCAGGTGTGTCTGGGAGGGGCCCTTTAAATGAGCGGCTTGCTGTTGGCCCAGAAGGGCTAGTCCAGCCTGTGACCTGGTCCTCAGGTTTTCCTGGCCCCTTAGTTCAATGAGGAGCGCTTCTGTATGTGGATGCTCTGCATTTCCTTCTGGGGCAGCTCCTTTCAATGTTCCCCGTCGCTACTTTGAGGTTGAACGTCGACGGCACCAGCCTTGGAGGACGTGTGGACGATATGCATCGAAGCAGCCCATTTCGATGTTCTTACTTCGAAATAGGCTACTTCGACAAAGTGTGCTAGTGTAGATGTAGCCATTGTGTTGCTTCTGACTTGAAAAGATTCATTTCAAAGCAGGCTCTGAGCTACTGGGCTGAGTCACCAGTTAGAGACGATGGAATTACACCTGAGTACTGTGGCCAGAAGTGACTGGTGCAGTAATTCTGGTAGGACAGGGCACCAGGCGCGTGCCCCTGCCCCCTCCCAACCAGTGCGCCACACTCTGTCTGTGTAACCCTTCTGCCAGAAGGAGTTGGAAGCAACCAGGGCCAGGTTCAACATCTAGGGGTTCCTTTTCCTCCATCTCACACCAGAACCGGCTCAAGCCCCCACCTAGTAGCCTGGGAAATTCACACATCCCTGGGTGCCTTGGAGATGCAATGCTTCCCCACTCACAGGCACAGAGTCTGAGTGTAGAAAAGAACATTTAATAAGAGGCAAAAAGGTCGATTAGCATAGACTTGGGAAAACACCACACCCAGAGTTCATAACCAGTCCTCAAGTAACTGTCCCAGCTCAAATGCATTGAGCAATGTCCTTGGCCTCTCAGCCTCACCAGTCCAATACAGTAAACAGCCAATCCACACACCCAACTTTCTCCGCACCCCCAATTCAAATACCCCACTTACAACTTGGTCCAGTCCGTACAGGCACTGGCACCTCACGCTGATGCATTCCCTCATGGAACCTGATGCTGCTCCTCCTATTGGCTACTCACCAATCATACCATCCATCTGCTGTGGGTTTGGCCTTAGGCAAACCCTGTGATTTCAACTTTTAATATCTACCAAAGTGAAGTCTCACAAAAACCACCAGTATCTAGCTCTATCTTTTAACAGGTGGGGAGGACTAATCAAACCAGGCTTATAACTATATGGCCAAGGCTTAGACAGGGCCAAAACACTCAGCTAAGTGGTTGAACCCATATCCCTTGCTTTCTACCTTACCTTTTTCTGAGACAGCCACTGAGGATGCACACTGGGGCCTGTTTTTTAATGCTCTAATCAGGAAGTTTTCTAAAAGCCCCTCTCAGATTAGTATGGCTCATTGGCTGCCTCCTGTCAGATTTTTTTTTTTAATTTTAAATAGCACAAAGGGGTCCAAGACACCCTTAATTCCTTGCAGCTGTTCATTGTCCAAGATGACAATGGCTGCAGTCCTCACACTCTGTTTTTATAATTTCTCTCAATTCAGAACTGGTAAGTAAGGTCCCATCAGATGAAGAGACAAGGACTAAAAGGCTATGTCAACACTACAGTGATCTGTCGACAACTGTCGGAAGATCAGCGAGAAGTCCTGTGGTACCTTATAGACTAACATAATGGCACCTTATAGACTAACTAATGGCACCTTATAGACTAATTTACGGGAGCATAAGCTTTCATGGGCAAAACCCCACTTTGTCAGATGCCAAAACTTCTGTCACCAGCTCACATCCACACAGCAAAACGGATTACTCCAGCAATCTGCTCTGTCAACAGAGCACAGCCACGCTGCTTGCTGCTTTCTTGACAGAAAAGGCCTTGGAACCCCATCATGCAGCAGGATTGCATGGCTGGCAATCTCTTCCAGGAGCCTCGGTGAGGCATACCCTTAAAGGAGCCTCCCAGACACCAAGTCCCCGCCCATGCTGAGTCTTGCTAACCTCATAAAGGGACAGCATTGCTACTGCAAGCCTCCCATGCTTTCTGTGAGAGTTTGCACTTTCAGCTAGCCATGGTGTCTCGCACTGGTCCTGCTCCCCATTGCTTGAGCTGCTGCTCAACCTCCTCTCGGCCATCTCTACCTCCTCCGGGGGGGTGGGGGGGCATGTCTGACACCCCTGTGAGGAGCAGACTCCCAGGTGATCAGATGGGTCTGGATGCATAGCACCATTTCAGATGGGTGGGATTGTCTGGTCATGGGGCTGTGGGATGACCAGCAGTGGCTCCATAACTTCTGAATGAGAAAGAAGACCTTTCTGGAGGTCTGGCTTTCCCTCACCCTCTGCAGACAGGATACCTGGTTGCAGCCTGCTATTCCCCTGGAGAAGCAGATCACTATTGCCCTGCGGAAGCTGGCCACCCCTGACAGCTACCACTCCATCTGGAAACAGTTTGGCATGGGGAAGTTCACTGTCAGGGCTCTCATCATGCAGGTAAGGCACTCTTGGACTGCAGTCCCTGCACAGGGATGTCCCACCCAAGGGGGACCCTAGGGATGGGGGGGGTCAGGGTAGGGTGTGGGGGGATCCCCATCCCTGGGGATCATGCCAATCCACCCTTGCACAGCACCACTGCCAGGGAGACAGCCCCACAGGGCAGGGGGTTGCCCAGAGAGCTCTGGAGGAGGAGGGGTGGGAGGAGGCAAGGAAGCCTCCACCCCCGGGGCCCAGGGGCCTCCTCCCTCACATATGTGTGTGTGTAGTCTTCTCCCCTTGAAGGACATGATGGCCATCAACACGCTTCTGCTCGGGAAGGTCATCTGCCTTGCAGACCTGGATGTGGTCTTGGCTAATTTCACCACCCTGGGGTTCCCCAGTTGTTGTGAGGGAATTGACAAGACCCACATCCCCATCCATGCCCCAGGCCACAGCACGACCTGGTTCACCAGCCACAAATGAAATTGCTCCATTGTGTTGCAGGTCCTGGTCAACCACCAGGGACAGTTCCTCGACATTTTTGATGGGTGGTTGGGCCAGATACACAATGCGAGGGTATTCTACAAGTATGGCCTGTGCTGGAGGATGGAGGCAGGCACCTATCTACCCCACTGGGAGCTGGCAGTCAGGGACATGACCATGCCATTGTGCATGATGAGGGCACACTGCCAACCTCCTCCTGCCTTGGCTCAGGAGACTGTACACTGTTCACCTGGACCCAAACCAGGAACTGTGCAACACCTGCCTAAACTGGGCCCAGAACCAACTGAAGTGTGCTTCTAGCTGCCTCAAGGCATGTTTTAGGTACCTCCTGACCTGGACATGGGGGACCACAATGTTCCCCAAGTTGTAGCTGCATGCTGTGCCATCCACAACCTTGCGGAGGGATAGGGGGATTCCTTCTTCCTGGGATAGGAGGCAGATGCTGGATGCACCTATGAACAGCTGGGCATGCCCCTGGTCCATGAAGCCCACAGGGATGGGGTGTGGATCCGGGAGGCCCTATGGGAGAGCACCTCCTATGGCTCCAATGCCCCTCCCCAGGGAACCCACAGCGGGGGGTCTTGGGCCTGCAGCCCTACCCCAACCTCTCCTCTTACCTCCTTACCACTCTTCAACCCCTCCCCAATAAGGAAGATAGTGGAGGTGGTGTTCAGATAACTTGTTTACTTAAAAAAGATAAATCTGTTGAAAATAAAAGCTGTGCAAAACACTATTTACAGTGTGCAAGAAGATACAGCTATATACAGTGGTGGGGCTTGGGAATGGGGGTGGAAGACATCTGAGCTTGGGAGGGCTTGAGAGAGGGAGTGGGGGGCCTTAGTCCAAGGAGCGGGGGGGTGGGTGCTGCAACCCCCCCAGGGGAGCGGGACCTCAAGTAGCGGCGGCTTCAGAATCCCCTCCCACCACAGCTCAGGGTCCCGGTTGGGGCTGGGAGCATGGGGAGATAAGGAGACAATGGGGTTGTGGTAGGGTCAGGCTAGGCAGGGGAAGGTGGGCATGTGGGGGCAGGCATGGCAGGGGAAGCTGAGGAGCAGGCCATGGCCATCACCCACTGTAGCATGCCTGGGGGCACAGCAGTGGGGATGGAGAGGTAGGGATGGGAGGAGTTGGGCAACAGGGGGAGCAAGGGTGGCAAGGGGAATGGAAGAAGCAGCCAGGAGTGACTGGACCAATGGGGCTTTCCAGATGCAGGTGGTGGCATCAAAGTGGGCCATCAGTTGGTCCCAGGACAATATCTCCCATTCCCATTCTCACACCCACCACTCCTGCTCATCTCACAGTCGCCACATCAGAAGGTCATTGAGCCTCCAGAGGGCAGCGGCATGGGCATGGAGGAGGTCCTTGTCAAGCTGGTGGCAGCCCCTCCAGCTGCAGGCCCACCCCGCAGTGTGGTGGGGTACCAACTTGCTCTGGTCCTGGTTCCAAGCTGGCTTCCTCCAGTGCCAGGATGGGGCTGGCTGGCCCTGGCAGAGAGGTGGGGCTGACCCAGCACTTGGATGGTGCAGCTGTAAGGAAGACAAGAAGGAGGGATGGTGAGTCATTCCCACACCACAGCCTAAGGCCCTGCTCCTCACCCACTGTGAGCAGCAGCCACCACAAGTCGGCCAAATGATGGGGCTGTCCCGGGGGCACTGGTATGTGTGCCCTGCACAGCGGACCCTCTTGCATGTGGCCTCCCTGGTGCCTCAGGGACTAGGCTGACCTCTGCGCACACACCTCTGCCACTTGACGGGCTAGTGACCAAACAGGGTGTGTCTAGCCATGGAGCAATTTGCAGTGTAGAAGTAGCCAAAGAATTCAGGAGCACTGGCACCTTCCTTACGAGACAATATTAAAGGCACAACAGCAAACTACCTGAATCTGAAGGAAGGATAGGACTCATAAAAAGCCAATTGAGCACCATCAGGAATGCTTTAATGGCCTGGAATCCAAAGGAAATGCCACAAAAGTGGAAATGCAGACAAACTGTGAAGGAGAAATACAAAAGAACAGCACAAGTATGTGGGGGAAAAGTCAGAAACACAAAAGCACAAAACGAGTTACACTTAGCAAGGGACATAAAGGCTACGTCTACACGTGAAGCCTACATCGAAGTAGCCTATTTCGAAGTGGCAACATCGAAATAGGCTATTTCGATGAATAACGTCTACACGTCCTCCAGGGCTGGCAACGTCGATGTTCAACATCGACGTTGTGCAGCACCACATCGAAATAGGCGCAGCGAGGGAACGTCTACACGCCACAGTAGCACACATCGAAAGAAGGGTGCCAGGCACAGCTGCAGACAGGGTCACAGGGCGGACTCAACAGCCAGCCGCTCCCTTAAAGGGCCCCTCCCAAACACACTTGCACTAAACAGCACAAGATACACAGAGCCGACAACGAGTTGCAGACCCTGTGCATGCAGCATGAATCCCCCGCTGCAGCAGCAGCAGCCAGAAGCCCTGGGCTAAGGGCTGCTGCACATGGTGACCATAGAGCCCCACACGGGCTGGAGAGGCAGCGTCTCTCAACCCCCCAGCTGATGGCTGCCATGGAGGACCCCACAATTTCGACGTTGCGGGACGCGGATTGTCTACACGGGCCCTACTTCGACGTTGAACGTCGAAGTAGGGCGCTATTCCGATCCCCTCATGAGGTTAGCGACTTCGACGTCTCGCCGCCTAACGTCGAAGTTAACTTCGAAATAGCGCCTGACGCGTGTAGCCGTGACGGGCGCTATTTCGAAGTTAGTGCCGCTACTTCGAAGTAGCGTGCACGTGTAGACACAGCTAAAAGGCAATAGGAGGTTCTTTAAGTTCATTAGGAGCAAGAAAAAAGGGTGCAGAAGAAGGTATGTCCTCTGCTTAGCAGGGATGGATACCTAAAAGCTGATGACATCAAGATAGCTGAATTTTTTAATGCATATTTTGCTTCACTTTGCACTAAAGAGGTTCATGGTGACCAGCTAGTCCACATAATTATTAATAACAACACAGGGGAAAGAATGGAAGACAATACAGGGAAAGAGAAGAGTAAATAATATTTAGATATCTTAGATGAATTAATGTCTCCAGGGCCTGATCAAATTCATCCTAGGGCTATGTAAGAACTAGCTGAAGCCATTCTGGAACTATGAAATACTGATAAGCAAAGCCGTGTCTACACGTGCACGCTACTTCGAAGTAGCGGCACTAACTTCGAAATAGCGCCCATCACAGCTACACGTGTCGGGCGCTATTTCGAAGTTAACTTCGACGTTAGGCGGCGAGACGTCGAAGTCGCTATCCTCATCAGGAGATGGGGATAGCGCCCTACTTCGACGTTCAACGTCGAAGTAGGGACCGTGTAGTCATTGCGCGTCCCGCAACTTCGAAATAGCGGGGTCCGCCATGGCGGCCATCAGCTGAGGGGTTGAGAGATGCTCTTTCTCCAGCCCCTGCGGGGCTCTATGGTCACCGTGGGCAGCAGCCCTTAGCCCAGGGCTTCTGGCTGCTGCTGCGGCAGCTGGGGATCCATGCTGCAGGCACAGGGTCTGCAACCAGTTGTTGGCTCTGTGTATCTTGTGTTGTTTAGTGCAACTGTGTCTGGGAGGGGCCCTTTAAGGGAGTGGCTTGCTGTTGAGTCCGCCCTGTGACCCTGTCTGCAGCTGTGCCTGGCACCCTTATTTCGATGTGTGCTACTTTGGTGTGTAGACGTTCCCTCGCAGCGCCTATTTCGATGTGGTGCTGCGCAATGTTGATGTTGAACGTCGATGTTGCCAGCCCTGGAGGACGTGTAGACGTTATTCATCGAAATAGCCTATTTCGATGTTGCTACATCGAAATAAGCTACTTCGATGTAGGCTTCACGTGTAGACGTAGCCCAAGTGTGATTAATGGTGTTCAAACTTAGCTAATAGAGTGAATAGTCATAAAATCATGGGACTGGAAGGAACCATGAAAGGTCATCTAGTCCAGTTAGCCCCCTGCACTCATGGCAGGACCAAGCATTAGCTAAACCATCCCTGACAGGTGTTTGTCTAATCTTCTCATAAAAAATCTCCAGTGATATTGATTCCATAGCCTCCCTAGGCAATTTATTCTACCGCTTAATGACTCTGACATGCTTAACCAAGCTAACCTGCCATTGCTGCAATTTAAGACAAGTGTTTCTCATCCTATCATCAGACAAAAGGAAGAATATTTTTTCTCACTCCTCCTTGTAAAAATATTTTATGTACTGAAAAGTGTTACCCTGGCCCCTCCCAGACTTCTCTTTTCCAGACTACACATCCATTTTTTTCAGTTTTCCCTCATAGCTCAGGTTTTCTAGAGCTGTAATTATTTTTGTTAGTCTATTCTGGATCTTCTCCAATATGTCCACATCTCTGCTGAAATTTGATGCCCAGAACTGGACACAATACTCCAGATGAGGCTTAATCTGTGCAGAGTAGAGGGGAAGAATTACTTTTTGTGTCTTACTTACAATACACCTCATAATAGATTCCAGAATGATTTTTTTTGCAATAGTGTTACATTATTTCCTGCTTTAATTTCTGAATCTGTCACATTTTTTTTAGCATTCACTATGTTATGTGCCCAATCACCACAAGTCTTGTTGGAGTAACAGCACCTCTGCTGTTTCCACATTTTCTGTTACTATATTTCCTCCTTCATTGAGTAATAGGCATACCCTGTCCTTGG
Organism: Carettochelys insculpta; assembly: GCF_033958435.1. Lineage (NCBI taxonomy): Eukaryota > Metazoa > Chordata > Testudines > Carettochelyidae > Carettochelys > Carettochelys insculpta. Next base: position 39,439,374 of record NC_134152.1, read on the forward strand.
TCTTCCGAGTCTGTTCTGGTATGGCTATGTTCTGAAGAAGTGGGTCTGTCCCACGAAAGCTCACCTAATAAACTATTTTGCTCGTCTTTAAAGTGCTACTTGACTGCTTTTTGTTTTGATTGCTTCTACTATGTTTGTAAAAATTTTGTTTAACCTTTTGTGGCTCTAGTCTAATTGTTTTGATCTTCAACAAACAAAGCAGCAGAAAGGTAGCACTTTAAAGACTAACAAAATGATTTATTTGGTGATGAGCTTTCATGGGACAGACCCACTTTTTCAGATCATTTCATTTCCAATAAAGACTGACATATATAAGTACAAAGAAACAAATTGCAATGAAAAACTGTGAAATCAAATAGGATAGACAGGAGGGAGTGAGAGGTGGAGGGATGTTAATTGTCCTGTCTCAGAGAATTACGAGCATCAAAGAAAGGGAAGCACTCTTTGTAATGTGTGAGGTAATTGATGTCTCTGTTCATACCATGTGTTAGTGTGTCGAATTTGAATATGTACTCTAACTCTGAAGTCTCATGCTCTAATCTGTTGTTAAATTCTCTCTGATGCAGGACACGGATTCTCAGGTCTTTAACAGAATGGCCCACTCTACTGAAGTGTTCACTGACAGGGTGCACATAGCAGGAGCTGCAGAACACATGGGTCCTTGCTTGGCAAACTCCACCTCAAAGTGGCAGAAGCCCAGCCTGCCCCTAGCTACTGTATTGTTTCCCCTTTTTGCTGCTATTAGCTGTGCCCTCAGCCATCACTGCCAGCTAATGCAGCACTAGCTGTTTCACAGTTTAGTAAAGACACCGGATGACAGTCATTCTGGAAACAGAAAAAGATTAATTTTTGGTAAAACTGATGAGTGAAAAGTGAAAGACAGAGAATGATGGTTACAATCAGATAAGCCTTGGACAAGCTCTTCCTATGCAGCTCTGCCAGGGAGCCTCAGTTCCTAAACCCATCTCCTCTGCTATGCATATTCCAAGCTCTCTACAGGCACCTCAGTGATAATGGCCTGAAGAAGCCCTTTCCCGCACCCTTCAGTATTTCAGCTTTGCTCAGCACTGTATCATTTCCAATGTACCTCAGACCTGACCTGCAGTATCCTGTGCTGCTCTAGTTCTAGGCCTCCATATTGCTTTCTCCCCTCCCACTCAAACCCACCTACCCCTTCCAGGCAACAAAGTCACTTGAAGTTAAAAATAGCCAATCTAATCTTCAGCAATTAAATCTAATCTGAAGATCTGTTCCTGCCAGAGTTTCGACAGCATTTCTGAAGAGATAAATATTAATCAAATACAGAGATCTCTACTATCTATGTTGAAAGTGCAAGCCATGATATCTGATGCTATGCAGATTCCCATACTAGCAGCAGCTAAAAAAACCAAGCTCTGCCTGGTAGCAAAGAGGGTGAATGCAGCCTTTCTTAACAGTGGGACAGCCAGGGTCCAGGCTGCAACACCAGCTCCCAGCATTTTGTACTGCTTTTTCATTGGTGGTCATACACAGGCTAACAGTGTTAATTGAGAAAATTCTCCTGGCCCCCACCTAATTCTAGGGTCCCCTCCTTTATACCCTGGAGCAGCACGGGTCCACCAGGAACTGCAGTGGCAAGAGCACTAAAGTCCCCTGCTTTAGCTGTTCCCCCTAGGTTCCAACCCAGGGTACTCAAACAAAACGATTACACAAGGATAAGTACAATGGAAGATGCTTCATGAGGACCCCAAGAGTGGGCCATACACAGACTATTCCAGGAGCCTAGAACATTACAGACATGTCCTGGACTCCCCATGAGGGCTCTAGAGGCTATGGTGCACAGTGTTAATGCCTTTATAGTGCTTCTGTGCAACCCAATGAATTATGGGAAAGCTGAAGCAGGGAGAACTGGCTGACTAATGACACATACCATTTAGAGGTGGAGCCACTGTTCTGGCACCAGCTCCTCCCACTCATTGGCTTTCTAAAGCTACCTATCACACTAAAAAAAGAATGTGCAGGCCTAGTTAACAGCCCTGCCACCTAGGCTAAGGATATACTAGGGAAATAAATGAATTTCAGAGATGCAATTCTACCTGTGGCATTTGCATAGTTAAAATCGACATATCAGAATTGACTTATTTCCCTGGGATAGACCTAGCCGCTATACTCTCCTGTCAACTTCCGTTACCCTACGCAACAGCATGGAGTACAGGGGTCGACTGCCAACCCCAGAGAAATCCATTTTGTGCATCTTTACCAGCTGCACAAAATCGAACTCCAGAAGATTGACCCTGACCCTCACCCTCACTGCTGCATGGCCAGCACCTCTTTTCTTACTCCAGGAAGATCTAACTGCTTGTACTGCCTTCCCACTTGTGCATACTCTGCTCAGTGCAAGTGCTTCCACTCCCATATCTGGTATAAAAGACAGAAAGAGACAAGTCTGACTTAACTAGAAGATCTTGAATGATCTAAAAATCAAAAAGGAGTACTTTAAAAAGTGGAAACTAGGATAAATTCCAAAGGATGAATATAAAGGAATAACACAAGTACATAGGGGCTACGTCTACACTAGAAGCATCTGTTGACGGAACCTCTGTAGACAGATTAAAAACAACAAGAAGTCCTGTGGCACCTTATAGACTAAAAGATACTTTGGCGAATAAGCTTTCTTGGGCAAAGACCCGCTTCGTCAGATGCATGAGGGGTGGTGGGGCAGGGGGGAGGGGGCGGTTCAGAGAAGGATTGCTGCTACACACAACTTGCTCTGTCGACAGAGAACTACCAGACTGCACTGCCCTCTGGTGACAGAAAGCAAAATGGCAGCTCTGCAAACAGGGCTGCCCTGCAATCAGAAGTCTTTTCTGTCGACAGATATGGCCACACTGCACTTCTGTCAACAGTGTGTTATGCCTCAAATTTTTGAGGGATAACACTGTCGAGGCATATGCAGAGTTCTGCCAGGACTGTCTTGACAGAATGCTTTATGTGTGTAGATGCTCCCTGACTTATGTTGACAGAAAGGGCCTCTGTCAACAAAACTCCCTAGTGGACACACAGCCAGGATACGTAGGGGCAAAATTATAAAGACCAAGGCACAAAATGAGTACAAACTAGCTAGAGACATAAATGGTAACAAGAAAAC